>NC_047675.1:37695363-37995363 GCF_011762505.2 Arvicanthis niloticus | reverse complement strand
AAGCAAAAAAGAGCTTTGAAATGTAATATTATACTATGTGCCAAATAGCATATATTACCTTACTCAATATTCTGTCCTTTGCAAGAGCTACAAGGCGAACTCATCTGTATGGGAGTTAAAACCTTCCCATAGGCTGGACTGTCAGTGATGTTCGGAAGCCATGTCTAACTCTGCTCTGTCTCTTCATTAAGCTTGTTGGAGAGTTCCTCGAAGTGACATGCATCAGTCCCACATTCATCTGTGATCACCCACAGATCATGAGTCCTTTGGCCAAATGGTAAGATGCAGTTTGTTACTGCATAAAAAACCCTGACGTGGGGCTTGGGCTGCTACAGCTGCACCTATGCAGCAGAATGTCTTACTGAGCGTGCATCCAGGCCTGGGTCCAGTCTTCAGTACTGCTTTTTGTTCCTCCCTCCCTCCCTCCCTCCCTCCCTCCCTCCCTCCCTCCCTTCCTTCCTTTTCTGTTTTTTAGAATTATGTATTTGATGTCTGAGTACACTGTTGCTCTCTTCAGAGACACCAGAAGACAGCATCAGATCCCATTACACATGGTTGTGAGCCACCATGTGGTTGCTGGGGATTGAACCCAAGACCTCTGGAAGAGTATCAGTGCTCTTAACCACTGAGCCATCTCTCTGGCCCTTCAGTGGTGAAAAAAAAAAAAAAAAAAAAAAAAAAAAAAAAAAAAAAAAAAAAAAAAAAACCACACCAAAAAAAAAAAGCAAAACAGAAATTAATGGTATAAAACCACAGGGGTTTTTTGATGTCCTGTGTTGACTTTCTTGTCAGTGGTCTTTCTTTTTTCTTTTTTTTTTTTTTTCCTTTTTTAAAAATTGGATATTATATTTACATTTCAGATTTTATCCCCTTACCCCACTTCCCCACACCACCCAGAAACCTCCTATCCCATCCCCCCTCCTCATGCTTCTATGAGGCTGTGCCCCCACCTACCCCCCACCCTCACTCCCCCCTCCCCACCCTCACATTCCCCCCTACTCTTGTGTTCGTCCTTCATGGGACCAAGAATCTCCTCTGCCACCTATGCCCGATAAGGCCATCCTCCCCTACATATACAGCTGGAGCCATGGGTCCCTCCCTATGTGCTCCCAGGCTGGTGGTTTAGACCCTGGGGAGCTCTGGTTGATTGGTATTGTTGCTCTCCTCATGGGGCCACAAAGCCTTTCTGCTCCTTCAGTCTTCTCTCTAACTTCTCCATTGGGAAACCCTTGATCATATCAGTGGTTAGCTGTGAGCATCATCCTCTGAATGTGTCAGTTTCTGGCAGACCTCTAAGGAGACAGCTATATCATGTTCTTGTCAGCATGCACTTCCAGCCATCCACATCAGTGTCTAGCTTGGGTGACTGTACATGGGATGGATACCCAGGTGGAATGGTCTCCAGATGGCCCCTCCTTTAGTTTCTGTCCCATGTTTTGTTTCCATATTTGCTCCCTTGAGTATTTTTGTTACTCCTTCTAAGTAGGACTGAGGCATCCACACTTGGTCTTCCTTCTTCATGAGCTTCATGTGGGTTGTTGGTCTTTCTATGGCATGCATTGATACAATATCTAAGATGGGAATCCTGCCAGGGCCTCTTCACGTGATCTCTCTGGCAGTAGTCTGTTGTCAGCATGGTGGTTGGGTTTCCAAGGCAGGCATCCCAAAAGAACAAGCCTCAACAAGCAAATATATGCTAGACCTTTGCCAATACCTCCTTGACCAAAACAAGTGGACAGCCCAGAGTATGAGAGCAAAGCAGAACGGCCTGGGTTCAGTCTGTGCCCCTGCCTGTTAGGAGTATAGTCAAGTCTCTTGTCTCTCTCACCCTCACTCTGGTACCAGAGATCGGTGCTGAAAATTGATGAAGCTTCAGGTTTCGACTTTTGGGTCAGGTATTACATTATGAGAGCTCTGAATATTCATGCTCTGTGGTCTCATGTCCCCAGGCACCGCTCCAAAGTGGGTCTAACTGAGCGCTTTGAGCTGTTTGTCATGAAGAAAGAAGTATGTAATGCCTACACTGAGCTGAATGATCCCGTGCGGCAGCGACAGCTATTTGAAGAACAGGCCAAGGTGAGTGAGTGAGAATGGTCTCTTACCCCTGAGCTCACACCGAACACTTTGTTGCTGTTTTAACCAAAGCCAGGGAGGCTTTCCAAGTGTGTGTGTGTGTGTGTGTGTGTTCTGCCTGCAAGGGTATCAGTGTGCCATGTGCACACAATGCTCAAGAGGGCACAAAAGAGTATTGGATCCCCTGGAACTGGGTTACAGGTAGTTGGGAGCTACCATGTGTGTGCTGGCAATCAAACTTGGATCCTCTGGAAGAGCATCTCTTACCCACTGGGCCAACTCTCCAGCTCCATAAAGAGGCTTTGCAGGAGGAAGTCCCATTCAAAATAGAACTGCTCTTCTTGTTTTTGAGATAGTCTCTTGAGTAGCTGAGGCTGCCTTGAATCCTTGACCCTCTAGTCTCTGCCTCTCAGGGCTGGGATTACAGGGCTACGTACCACACCCACTGACACTCTGGCTTTGATTATTCGGTACATAAAATGGGTTGAAGATTGCCTATATTTAGACACTCATCTCAAAAATACATTTAACAAGGACGTACCTTTTCTTAAACTATACCTTTCCCCCTTTTTTTGGAAGGGGGCAGGTATGGTTGTTTTGTTTGGCTTTGTTTCTTGAAACAGAATCTCTGTATGTAGCCCTGTTTACCTCTGCCACTGATGGCTGGTTTCAGGAAATAGAGATTTTTTAGTATCATACTGTACTAGCTAAGAACTAGTCTATCTGGAGTCCCAAGTCCCCAAGCAGAAGACCGGTTTTGTCTTTTTTTTTTTTTTTTAATTACTGTATATTATTTGTGTAAAATAAGGAGAACTGCCTGCCTTCCTTAACTTTCAAGACAAGATCTCACTGTTCAGTCCTGGCTGGCCTAGAATTAGTTGTTTAAACCAGGCTAGCCTCCAACTCTTGGCAACCCTCTGTCTCAGCCTTCCAAATACATAAGGGCTTCATCTCTGAGGTAGATTTTTTCAGTCCTCACCTCCAGGTCTCTGGAAATCAGTTTCCAGCAAGTTGATCAGAAATTGTCCTGGCATCTTTGGTACCCTTTTGAAAGTTTGAATGTGTTCATGTAGACACTGAGGTGACCTAATACTGTGGGTTGATCCATTTTTTGGAGTGTCATATTAGACATTTACATTACAATTCATAACAGTAGCAAAGTAACAGTTATGACGAAGCGATGAAACGATGTTATGGTTGGGTCAGCACAACACGAGGAGCTGTACTAAGGTCTCGGCATCGGGCTTGAGAACCGCTGACTAGGAGACTTGGATCCTTTTGAACCTTTGGCTCTGTTTTCTCCAGGCCAAGGCTGCTGGTGATGATGAGGCCATGTTCATAGATGAGAACTTCTGTACCGCCCTGGAATATGGGCTGCCCCCAACAGCTGGCTGGGGCATGGGTATCGATCGCCTCACCATGTTCCTCACAGACTCCAACAATATCAAGGTATGCACAGACCTCCCAGTACATGCATCCCCAGAACTCCACTGTACTGGAAACAGCACAGAGGGCCTGGAAGAGAAAGGAGAGGCTCAAGAAGTCTCCTTCCGCTTTACAGAAGACTAGAGAGTGTGGCCTTACAGGACTTTAGTCTTTGCTGCTCGAGACAGGAGGGATACTAATAGTTTGCTTTTCTTCAATATCCAGGAAATGCTAAGCCCTTTCTACATGTGTTGCCCTAAGTCCTTCGGTTCTGTTAGGTGTGAAGCTGTCTTTGCTGGTGCTACTACTCTTTTTGAGACAGGGTTTCATCATGTAGCTTAGACTCTTTTGGAATTCCATCGGTAGTTTATAGTGACCTTGATACTCCTGATATGTCTGCCTCTACCTGCAGAATACTGAGATTATATTGGTGTATGTCTATGAGGAAGTTCACTTTCAGTTTGCTCTTGTTTGTTTGTTTGTTTGTTTGTTTGTTTGTTTTGGGGGGGTGGGTCTTGGTTTGTTTTTTGGGTTTTTTGTTTGTTTTTGTTTTTCCACATAGGGTTTCTCTTCGTAGCCTTGGCTGTCCTGGAACTCAGTCTGTAGACCGGACTGGCTTCGAAATGAGAGATTCCCCTGCTTCTGCCTTCTGAGTGCTGGGATTAAAGGTGTATGCCACCACCGCTCAGCTGAGGTTCACTCATAAAACAAAATCATATTTTTTTTAAATTATACATATGGCCCATTTACACCATAAGCATCGCTTGTGCCTGCAGAGGCCAGAAGAGATGTCAGATCCCCTATAACAAGTTACACATGGCTATGAGTTGCCATGTATCTGCTGGGAACCACATCTCCGTCCTCTGTGAGAACAAGTGCTCTTACTTGCTGAGCCATCTCTGTAGCCCCGGAAACTCAGTTTTACTAGAACCTGTTGATTCGCTCTTTTGACGTGGGACCCTAGCAGGTTCTGTGCCCTGGGCTGGGTGCGAATTTTGTAACAACAGAGGCAACAGCAAAAGTAGGATAGCGGGAAAAAAATCCACAGTGCCCTGTTATTGAAAGACAGGGTCTTACTACCTAGTCTGGTTGTACTGGAACTTAACCGTATGTAGACCAGGCTGGCCTTGAAGTTGGGTCGCAGCGGTTGGCTTGCCCCTGCCTCCTGAGTGCCTGCTCCTGGTGCTCCTCAACTTCAACGGATGCTTTTTTCTTCTCTAGGAAGTACTTCTCTTTCCTGCCATGAAGCCTGAAGACAAGAAGGAAACTGCAGCAGCCACTGAAACCCCAGAAAGCACAGAGGCCAGCCCCTCTGTCTAGAGGACTCATGCAACTATGGCATCTGCATTTCAGCAGATCTGGTCTGAGGAAGTGATTCCTGTGTGGCGCCGTCCATCTATCCACTGCAGTCCAACCACAAGAGAGAAGAATTAAAGAATTTCTTTTTATTCCTTGTTACCAAATAAACCATTTCTCTCTTTACCTGTGCAATGTTACTTTTTTTCCCCACAGACTGCTGGTCTAATGAGTGGTCTAATTAGAACTTTGTCATTGTATTTTTTTTAACTATGTGTGTGTACATTCGAGTGCAGGTGCCCTCTGAGGCCAGAGATGTTGGATCCCTTAGAGCCAGTTACAGGCATTTGTAAGCTGCCTAACATGGATACTGAGAAATAAAGTTCAGCCCTATGAGAGCAAGATGAGCTCTTAACTCCTAAGTCAACTTTGCAGCCCCATCTATGGTCATAATCTTTAACAAATGTATATTAATCTCTGTTCAGTATGAGGCATTGTTCTGAAACACTGGAAACACCAGTGAATGAAAATCAAATCACTTCTATAAAAATTACTTTTATTTTCTTTAGTGCTTGAGTGGGGAGTTGAGGGAGAACCAGATCAAGTGCACGTTCCTTTTGGTGGAGGCACACTCAAACAAAGCGTGAGAAGAGGACTGCAGTGCAGTTTTAACATACAGTACAAAACGGCAGGAGACATGGCTCAGTGCTACAAGGAATTACTGTGCTTACGGAGGACCTGGGTTCGGTGCCCAGCACCCATGTCAGGCAGCTTGACCATGTCCTTTTCTAGCTGCCTTGGGCATTTGCATGCACATATTTACATAAATCTTTAAAATATATGTATGCATATATGTACATAAGACTATTTGAAGAATAACAGAGGGTCTGTTACCCCTGAGAAAAATGAGCGAAGGGCAGGTCATCCAAACCCATGGTAGTAATACAGCATATGTTATGACCGAGGTGAGAAACTGTCAGAGGATCTTATAGTTCTGTTCAAGATTCTGACAGGTTGCAAGCTAAGTCGGTTTCCTAGCTCTGCCTTGGCAGAGCTTCCTTCATATCTTGGCTGTAGAACTGAGCAGCCTCGACTCCGTTCCCAAAGACTACAAAGACCAGCGAGCTTTGCGAGCAAAGCTTGACCGAAGCTGTCATTTAGTGCGTCACTTCCGCTGCGCAACCGGGTTCTGCGGCGAGCGTGGCGGTAGAGTGGCATCGCGTGGAGGAAGCAGTGGAGGGTGCGGCGTGTGGATAACAGGGTGTCAGGGACTCCGGGTCGGCATCTCGGGGTTAGCTCTACACAGCTGACCTTGTGGGGGGGGGGGAAACTGAGGACCCGTGTCCACGGCTCCTGCGGGGAGGGGTCTCACAGCCCTGCTAGGCGCTCCAGCCCAGCGGAGCCTCACCTGGGGTAGGAAGGGTGGGAAAAGAAGGGGTTTGGGGGATATTTTCAGTCTTTAAGACTGTTATTTATAGCCAAAGCAATGCCTGTTTGAGATGCTTCATATGAAGGAGTTCTTCAAGGTCTTTAAATAGGGGTTGTAGAGATGAATTATAGCGGACCCAAAATATCGAAACATTAAACAACTGCGTCTGTCAGCTACCTGAATGACGTGATGTAGTTCTGACTGCTTCGTCCCCTTGTTTTGTAGTTTGTAATATGTACCTCGAATTTATTTATTTATTTATTTATTTATTTTATTTTGAGACAGGGTTTCTCTGTGTAGCCCTTGCTGTCCTGGAACTCAGTCTGTAGACTAGGCTGGCCTGGAACTCAGAAATCCACCTGCCTCTGCCTCCCAAGTGCTGGGATTAAAGGCGTGCGCCACCACCGCCCGGCATGTACCTCGAATTTAATAGCAGGTGTCTACCTTCATAAAATAAACCGTTCTGTGATGCCTAACTGGAACTAACAGGATTCTGGGATTCCTCGTGCTTGTGCTCCTAGAAATACAAGGTTTCTCTGCGTTAGACTTTAAAGTAACAATCTCTGTCAGTCCCTGCCAGAATAATCATTACCATTTACTGCAAAATGTGCCTGCGTTTTGCAGAAGTCTTAGAAATATCTTGCCAAAACATCGCATCAGAGCTCAGTAAAAAAAAAAAAACTATTCTGTCGTTTATTCTACAAATGCCGTGTCGGGCCATCACATGAGCTCATCTAAGAAGCTTTTTATATAATCGATTGAAGTCAAGATATATCCAGTGAGCACTAACAGCCAAGAACTGGAGAAGTGCTGCCAGCTTTCGCAGGCCTCTTTCAGATCTGATCTGCTTAATGTTCTGATAGGTTGTGTGTAAGTGACTTCATGTGCCCGTTACATTGCTTCTCTCCCCCACCAATTCAAATTTCTCAGATCACCAAACGTTGTATTTTCTTAATGCTAATCACGGTCAACATTGTGATAGACATTTGCTTTTATAAAATAAGGTAGGGGGCACATGCCTTTGATCCTAGCACTAAGGAGGCAGAGGCAGGCGATCTCTGTGAGTTCAAGGCCATCCAGGTCTACAGAGCAAGTCCTAGGACAGCCAGGGCTGTTACACAGAAAAACTCTGTCTAGAAAAAGAAAAAAGAAAAAAAAAAAAAAGTTAAGTACTATTAGTCATGTTTTAACAGATGTGAAAACTGATCTACCCAGGAATCACACAGTTACTCTGTATTAAAACTGAAATTGAAACCTAGAAAGTCTAACTCCATGCCCACACCCTTAAGCACCACTGTTGTAAGAGCTTTAAGTGATAGACTTGGAAATTTGCCAGAGTGAGGTAGCTTGCCTCTTCCATTTGGAGAAAAGAACATTTGTCCGGAAAGAAACCTTGTAAGGTGACGATCTGCCCAAAGCAAGCTG
Source organism: Arvicanthis niloticus (assembly GCF_011762505.2). Classification (NCBI taxonomy): domain Eukaryota; kingdom Metazoa; phylum Chordata; class Mammalia; order Rodentia; family Muridae; genus Arvicanthis; species Arvicanthis niloticus. The sequence goes on along the minus strand of NC_047675.1, from coordinate 37,987,715 downwards.
AAATCCAAGAGGACAGTATAAAACAGAAAAGCCACCTTCATTAACTTGTAATTTGTGTTAATCTTGAAGAAACAGCTCGTCGTCTGGGCTTCACTCTTTCCTTTATTAGAGATGGGAGTTGGGGAAGGTTAGTAAGAACAGACCTTAGTCTGAGCACCGTGTTAGGGAAGAGCTGGAGCACTGGAGTGAGGCTCTATCCTTTCTGCTCTGATGGTTTTGGCTTTTTCTGTGGCCTCAGCTCCAGCTCCACCTATGTGGACCGCAGATGAGATTGCTCAGCTGTGCTATGCACACTATAATGTCAGACTGCCCAAGCAGGGGAAGCCTGAGCCAAACCGTGAGTGGACTTTGTTGGCAGCTGTGGTGAAGATACAGTCTGCAGCTAACCATGCTTATGACACCCCTGATAAGGACATGCAAGGTGAGACCCTTTCTCCCCTGCACCCACAGAACCGCCTGGGTGGGACTCGAATACGTCAGGTGTTTTCCCCATTTTGTCCACCAGGTGGCGCAGTACTTCTGGTGGCGACAAACCACCCCAAGGGAACTGCAGTCCCGGTTGACTCTACCTGTGGGAATGCTCCAACGAATGGAGGAATGTGGACTTATTAAACCCGAACGCCAGGAAGCTTTCGGCCTCGGAGAGCTCACTCAATTAATGATTTGTCTTTTTCCTCTCAGTGACAAAGGAAGTTGTCTCAATGGGAACGGGAACAAAATGCATAGGCCAGTCCAAGATGAGAGACAGCGGTAAGCAAAGAAGCTCTGAACAGTTGTTTCTGTGCTGAACTGTCATACTGACCTTGTCAAGGAAATGGGGCCATACTGGCTGGAGTGGCTGACCCCTCATTTACTACTGATCGTCCCCGGAATTAGAAGAACCAATTGTTCTTTGGTTTGGTTTTGTTTATTGTTGTTTTTCAAAACGGATTCTTTGTGTAGCCCTGGCAGTCCTGAAACTCCATAGAGCAGGCTGGCCTTGAACTCACAGAGATCCACCTGCTTCTGCATCCCAAGCACTGGGACTAAAGGTGTGCACCACCACCACCCAGCTGACCATTCTTTTTTTTTTTTTTTTTTTTTAAATAAGAATTCAGAGCTGAACATGGTGGTGCCTCCCTGTAAACCCCACATTAGATGCTGTGGCAAGAAGTTTAAGACCAGCATAGTAAATTCTCTGCCCTAAGAGAAAGAGAGAGAGAGACAGAGAGAAAGAGAGAAATCCAAATCAGAGCAAAATCCCCAGGAACATGCTTCTAAAAGGCAGTCAGCATTCTCAAGTTTGAACCAAAGGAAGAAGGAGCAGCCTCGGTGGCTTCTGAAGCCCAGAAAACAATCTTGATTAAATAGACTTTTGCCCTCAGCAAGAATGCTTAAGTCCCTTCTGTTCTCCTAGCCTTGTCTCCTCTATTCGAGGACTGTGTCACGTCCACTATGGAAATGTGTCACCATGAGCATGAATATGGTGCCGTGGTGTAAGAGATCTCCATCCCTGACTTACAGATACAAGGTTTCTGTAGCCAGGGGGCACAAGCCTGTAATCTTGGTGGCTTAGGAAGCTGAGGCAGAAGGAAGATCTAAATTTCAAGACCTGTTTGGGCCACAGGTGGATGTGAAGAAGAACTTAACCAGCTTAGTGAAACCCCATGTCAAAAAAATAGAGCAAGTGTCAGGGTTGGCGATGCATGGTTTTAAGTCCAGCACTCAGAAAGCCAAGACTGGTGGATTTCTGTGGTGTTCTAATGAGCCCCCAGGCCAGTCAGAGCTTCAAGGTGAAACCCTGTCACCAAGCCTCAAGGTAAGTTTAATTCCCTGAGTCCACATGGTAGAAGAAGAAAGCTTTCAATTGTCCTCTGACCTGTACATGCATCTTGTATCACCTGCACACACATCATATATACAAAATAAATAAAAGTGTAACAAGATATCTTTTAAAAAATTTAGAGAATTTGGCCCGGAAACTTGAGGGCAGTGCACTTGCCTAGCTGCATAAGACCCTAAATTCAATCTTCTAGCACTTAAAAAATTGTTACTATAAACCAGTGGTTCTCAACTAGTGGTACTTGGTTTTGCTTGTACTTAGTATTTTAAGACAAGATCTTACTGTATAGGCCAGGCTTATCTATAAATTGCTATGTCAGACTGGCCTCGAACTCATGACATTCCTGCCTAAACCATGGGTTACATATACCACCATGGACCCTGCAACCAGTGGAAGTTTTGTACCCAAGGTATCTTTGGCATTGTCCAGAAGTATTTTGGTCATCACCACATGGGCAGGGGTATTCTTGACATCTTGTGGGTAAAGGATCCTATATGTTTTTGCTGGTTTGCTGGTTTTTTGTTTGTTTGTGACAGGGTCTGTAGCCCTGGCAGGCCTAGAGCTCCCTGTATAGACCAGGCTGGTCTCAGACTTATAAAGATTCACCAGCCTCTGCCTCCCAAATGCTAGGATTAAAGACATGTACCACCATGCTCACTTCATCCTATATTACATAGGCTTTCCCCTTATACAAAGGATTTTATGGTTCCATATATTGAGGAACTCAAGCTTAGACCCCTCTAAGAGGTAACATGGTCATTCTGAGTACTGGTGCGGGGACACTGCTGTATATTCTTCCAGGTTCCCTAGATCTCATGTCTTCATTTACAGTATGTGTCCTGTCTTTGCCACAGGAGACATCCTCAATGACAGCCATGCTGAGATCATAGCCAGAAGGAGTTTCCAGAGGTAAAGCCACACTCCCCAAATAGTCTTGGTCGGCCATGTCTTAGGATGGGGTTTGGATTTCTAATGAGCTTGAGCTGATGCAGATCATATCTCAGTGAACTACCAGGGTCCAGGTTAGTGGTTCTCAAACTTGGGCATGCCTCAGAATCACCTGCTATAACCCAGGTTTCTGGGGCCCGGGTATAAGCTTAGTGATGGGGCGCTTGCCTGGTACATCAGGCTTCTGATGACTAACCTCCCTGCAGAGATTCTGACCTCAGTAGATCAGGGTGAAGCCTGAGATCTTTCTAGCCTTCACAAAGGACTTGTTTCTATCATCCCCATAATCCCGGATCATGGCCAGTCTCGTTCTATTGTAACCATCTCCCGCCCAACCAGAGAGCTCTCTTTACCACAGAAGTGTGCTGTTAATTCTTTTTCTCCATCTAACTGATTTTCTAGTGCTGGGGATCAAGCCAAGGGCTGTCTGTCACATATGCTAGGCCCTCAGCACGTAAGGTACCCTGAGCCACGTCACCAGCCTGTCCGTTCATTCTGATATCTTGCACCCCTCAGATACCTTCTCCATCAGCTCCATTTGGCAGCCGTCCTGAAAGAAGATAGCATCTTTGTTTCAGGGACTCAAAGAGGATTGTGGAGGCTCAGACCTGACCTGTCTTTTGTGTTTTTCTCTAGCCACACACCCTGTAAGTATGGCCAACCCTCAGGATCGGTGTTGTATTGACTGCTTCCCGATGCTTGTCTTGCTCATAGAGATGTTTCTCCAAAGGCAGTTCTGGCTGACAACAGCTAAAACTAATGGCAGTGACTGTTTACATACACAGTCACATTGCTTCTGGGGGAAAGCAAAAGGCAGATAGAGGGTGGTGTGGAGTCTTATACTGTTAGTTCTCAAAGTCAGGACTGGGCATCTTCAAGCTTAATCCCTACAAAGTACAATATAATTATTGGGACTCAAAAGCACAAAGTCTTACTGTAGTAACTAATCATAAAGCCCATTTTATTCATTCATCTATTCATGGAACAAATATTTCTCTGTTTTTGAGACTTTTTTTAACTTACATATTAGAAAGAGAGACTGTGTGTGTGTATGTGCTGCTGTGTATACACGGAGGTGGAAAGACAACTTGTAGTTATTAATTTTCTGCTTCCACCTGGTGGGTTCTGGAGTTGGAACTCAGTTCATTGGGCTTGGCAGCAAGCACCTTTGCATACTGAACCCTCTCACTGGTGTGACATGGGCTTTTGCTAAGTTGTCGTGCCTCAGTCTCCCAAGTGTAGGGAATGCAGGCATGCTCCAGACACCCGGAGGTTTTGTATTTTTAGCACAGTCCTGCTGTTAGCCTTCCTTGCCTTCACCTCCTGAGGTTACAGGAGTGAGCCACCATTCCTGTCATGAACCGGTATTCTCTAATATTCAACACGATAGGGACACTGAGTCTAAAGCAGTAAATAAGGGTCTAGGAAGAGAATGCAGTGGTAAAGTGCCTGCTTCACATGAGTAAAGACCTGGGGGATATATCCAGGATGTCAGCCTGCAGAGGGACTACACAGACCAGGGGACTTGGGCATGCTGCTCTGGGTGTGCAAGGCAAGAAAACTAAGACTGAAGTAGTGTGGTAGGTAATTCAAATGTAGAGGTTCTTAGGCTCCCTTCTTGTTTAAGTGAGAGTATGGTGATTTGGGGAGGGCAGAGGTCACTGATGAGACAGAGACAATTGAATAAATGCAAGCGAGCTTCAGGACAGTGGACTGACTGCGTGATTGATTACGAAGGTGAGGAGAACGAGGACTTCCAGGTTTCTCCTCAGGGCTCCGGAGGAACGATGACTGTGTGCTGAGAAGTGGGAGGAAGGACAGCTGGGGGTGGGAGTTAGGTTCCTTCTTCCTTGTGATAATTGGATTTTGTTTTGCTTTTTAAGATCTTAAATAAGAATTTGGCAGTCCTCTGTTGATCTTAAAGACTCTGGAAATTGTCTTGCTGGAAGAAAAATCTTCAACCACTGACATAACTCTCTTCGTTCATGAGTAATCTTAAAAAGTGGTGGTCCTCGTACAGTGTGGTGCTCCTCATACAGTGTGGTGCTCCTCGTACAGTGTGGTGCTCCTTGTACAGTGTGGTGCTCCTCGTACAATGTGGTGCTCCCCCACCCGTGGCTTATCTGTAGGAAGGAAGCACGCTGGAAGCAAATGTGACTCTGGCTCCCTGACATTTACTTCTCATCAGTGAGAATAATTTGGGTCTTGGTTAGCTACTTTAGACTCCTGTCTTTGTGTTACTGGTGTGAGTCAGCCTCTTGTACTCTGCCATTCTGTCAGGATCACATCTCTGAGCCTACTGAGTAGGAGGTGGACCCCAGTGAATTCTCCAAAGTTGCTGTCACCTTGTAAGGTCTCTGGAAGCCAGCCAGGCAGCCTGTCCTACGACTTTTCTCCTCCTGTGTCCCTCTTGCCTTTGCCACTTTCTGGTTATAAAGACTACAAGTATACTTTGCACACTGGAAAAGCAGCACACATTGGGCTGGTGTTTGAAGAAACAGCTTCCTTCTCAAGGGAGTGCTGCGCTTTCCTTCCTCTAGTTTCCGTGGACACAGAATACATGAGGACTGTAAACCAGTACAGGGAAACACCGGAGCTTTTAGAAACACTGGAGTGGACTGGATTTGGCAGTTATCGTGGGTCTTTTCTGTGAGAATATGTATCATAAAATCCCCAAGATGAGGATATTATGATTAATGTTTGTCAAGTTTACTCAACCCATGAAATAAGCCACTACTCTTCCAAGACATCTAAAGGGCACTCAGGCCGCAAATGCCCTTGGGAAACCTTACCCATTATAAATCAGTAGTTGTCAGGCTGGGGGCTGACTCTGTGGTAAAGTGCTTGCCAGTCGAGAAAACGAACAAAAATTTCATGAGTGTAGAGACTGAGAAACTCTGGTCTGAAGCAGTGTTTCTAAAACTTCCTTGTGGTAGAAATTACTTGAGATGTTTGTTTAAATGTTCAGTTTTCCACAATTCTGTCATGGAGAAGTTGTAACTCACAGGCTCTAGGAAGGCACTTCATCACCACCTCAGAGCCTTTGATTCAGACTTGAGCACGGGCACCTTGCTGTCCTGCCACGTGGGTTTGTTTGTATGTGTATATATTGTTAATTTTTAAAGATGTATTTACTTGTTACTTACGTTATGATTATGTGGGTGTTCATGTGTACCACGTGCATACAAGCACCAGCAGAGACGGGGGTGTCAGATCCCCTGAACCTGGAATTAACAAATTATGAACCACATGATGTGGGTGCTAGGAGCTGAACCTGGGCCTGTGGAAGAGCAGCAAGCACTCTTAACCACCGAGCCCATCTCTCCAGCCCTAGTGTTAATTTATTACTGAGGAAAGAAGAGTGTCCCGTGGAGGTCTCAGTGTGGAGTGTTTGTCATCAGCCATTCCGCCCGAGTTTGAATCTCTAGAACCCACACAAAGCCAGACACACTAGGTCATGTCTATTATCCCAGCATTTCTGTGACAAAATGGATTGCTGACGTATGCAGCAGGAAACAAGATCCTGTCTCAGACAAAGAGGAGGGTGGGGACTGGCACCTGCAGTTGTCCTCTGACCTCCTCCACACATGTCAGGCCACGTGCACACCTGCATATGAGCATGTGGTTCAGGGTTTGTATTTATTTTTTTCTTATTTTTTTTATGGTGGTTGCAATCAAGACCAGGCCTTATGCCCCTTAGGCCTATGCTTTACCAAGGCTTATCACCTGTCTCCCTCTTAATTCATCTAGGTTCAGCAGGGAAAACAAATTGACTTTGTTTTAAGGCCTTGATTCTTTAAGCTTGCATCAGAATGGCCTACTCAGCTTATTAAACAGACTTCTGGGTCCCACCTAATTTGTAGGGGATATTAATGTCACTGGTCAGGGAGTCTTATTCTGAGAATTACTGGTTAAGGGGTTGGTTCCTTCTCCTGCAGGTGGGGATGCCTCCATCATTCCGATGCTGGAGTTTGAAGAACAGCCTTGCTGTCCTGTCATCAGAAATTGGGCCAACAACTCACCTGTAGAAGAGACTGAGAATCTAGAGGATTCTAAAAATAAAAGGAACTGTGAAGACCCCGACAGCCGGGTAGCCAAGAAGATCAGGCTTGAAACACCTGCCAGGTCCCTCTCCAATTGTGTAGCTCACCATGGGCCACAGGAGAGTGGTCCAGTCAAACCAGATGTCAGCAGCTCTGATCTCACCAAGGAGGAACTGGATGCTGCCAATGGAATAGCTTCAGGTAGCTTCAAAGTGGTGGATGTCTATAGGACGGGAGCCAAGTGTGTTCCTGGAGAAGCTGGGGACTTGAGACAGCCAGGGGCTGCCTACCACCAGGTGGGACTACTTCGTGTGAAGCCTGGCAGGGGAGACAGGACATGCTCCATGTCCTGCAGTGACAAGATGGCAAGGTGGAATGTCCTCGGATGCCAGGGCGCACTGCTAATGCACTTCCTGGAGAAGCCCATATACCTGTCAGCTGTGGTCATCGGGAAGTGCCCATACAGCCAGGAAGCCATGAGGAGGGCATTGATTGGCAGGTAAGAGGCCGTGGGGGAGGGAGGCAGAAGGTGAGCAAGGAGCCAGAAGTCTACACCTGTAGACTCTTCAATTTTGTATCTTGTCACTTTTTCTAAAGAAATAAAAAAACGTAAGTCTTAGGTTTGCACTGTAGATACAGTAACTTAAAAAGAAAAGAAAAGAAAAAAGTAATTCTCCACAGTTGGAGATTGAGTGATTTTTTTTTTTTGTTAAAATAGTATTGATAAATATTTAATGCAGAAAGATGTTTGTGATGTCTAAAGCAATTTAGAAGATGAAATAAGCTCCATCTTGGTCTTAAAATATGTTCTGTGCACAGAAAGCTGTAGGAGGCTCTGCATCGCTAATTACCTCTGAGTCATGGTGTTACTGCTGTTTTTCTTCTTTGTTAAAGCCGTACATTATCATTTTTCTGCTGTGTATTTCTGCAGTGAGCAGAATAATTGCCAGGGCTGGGGAATATATCTCAGTTGAAGAGTGCTTGCCTAATTTGAATGAAGCTCTAGGTTGAATCTCAGCTCCACATAAAACTGGGCGTGATGACAGTGAAGACATAGACTTCTAGTCTTAGCATTTGGTGGGGCAGGGGAGAGACAGGAAGATCAGAAGGTCAAGATTACCCTCAGCTACATAGGGGGTTTGTGTCCAGCCTAGGCTACGTGAGATCCAGTCTCAAAAAAGAAAAAAAAAAAAAAAGGAAAAAAAGCAGGCAAGCAAACAAGAAATAGTTTTTTATAAACTAAATATTAGTTTTAACCCCTATTGTGACAATTTTGATTTCTTTTAAAACACAGAAATATTGTAAGAATGTGCTTTTATCTTAACCCCAGGTGTAGGATATGGGGCTGCTTAGGACTGTCCGAATCACGCTCTAGCAGAGATGTGACTTTGCCAGCTGCAGATAATTTCTTTGTGTGGTATTTGGAATTCTGGGAGCCTTTTAGAGAGTATATAAATGCTAGGGCCCTGACAGGCAGGGTTGGCAGTCATTGGTCATTCAGGGGGTTGGGCTGCAGTTAGCTAGTGGTTGTGCTCAAAGAAGAAACGGAAGGAAGGAAACTAGATTCAGAGATGTCTCTCCTCTGTTCTTCTTTCCCTCCTGTCTAGTGATAGAGGCAAAGCAAGGGGAATAAAAGGTGGGAAGAAGATCCCGCAGAGCAGCAGAGACCAGCTACAAACCCAGTACTCGGGAAGCTCAACAGGGGGATCCAGGGTCAAGGCCAGTCTAGGCTATGTCTCCAAAATTCTAAATCTTGGCAAAATAAAGACCACATCTCAAAAAAGGATAAAGATGGCTGTACACCTGACCACTCTGGCGTGTACTGTAATAAATTGGGGTGAGAGAGACATCATGGGAACATACAACCTGGGAAGCAGATTCCAAAAGCAAGACCCCAAACAGAACCTAGGGTTCCCACTCATAAGCACACACCCAAGAGAAGTGAAACTGTATATTCCCATGGAAACATACAGAGCTGTGTATAGCAGCATGTTGGAATAGCCTCTAACTGAAGGAGCCCAAATGCTTATCAATGGATGGATAAATGGACAAATGAATAAGGTGTAGTGAATCTCTAGGTGTGGCAACATGTCTTTAGTCCCAGCACTCGGGAGGCAGAGGCAGTTGGACCTTTGTGAGCCTCAAGGCCAGCCTGTCTACATTGTGAGTCCCAGGACAGCCAGGATACATGTAAGACCCTGTCTTTAAAAAGCAGACAAACAGGGCTTGGAGAGATGGCTCAGTGGTTAAGAGCAGTGACTGCTCTTCCAGAGGTCCTGAGTTCAATTCCCAGCAACCACATTGTGGCTCACAACCATCTGTAATGGGATCCGATGCTGCCTTCTGTTGTGTCTGAAGAGAGCGACAGTGTACTCATATAAATAAAATAGGTAAATAAACCTTTTTAAAAAAAGCAATCAACAAAAAAAAACAAAACAAAACAAAACAAAAAAAAAAAAAAAAAGGAGTGCATTTAAACAAGCAAATATTGTTCCCTGTTAGAAAGGACTGGAGTACCAAACATTACGTTACATTGATTCTCACCTGGCTATGTGAAATCCAGTCTCCAAAAAAGCCTAGTGTTGAGATACATGCGACACAGCATCCATGTGAGTGAACCATGAAATATCAAGTAAGTGAAGTAAGCCACGCATGTGTGACTCAGTTGCCGTGAAATAACCACAGAAGGGGAGTCGTTCCGGGGCTGGAGAAAGGCACGGAGTGTGGTGGTGGCTGCTAATGGCTGTGAAGTCTCTGAGATTTGAAGTGCCATCTGTGCACTGGATTTGCATCATGTGAGCGCCTGGCTTGTTCAGAAGAGGAAACATACAACTTTTACAGTACAGGATCATTTTAGTTTGAGTTGTTTGAAGGATTTCCTAGGAAGCCTGTGTAAACAAGGTACAGTGTAAGTTTCTCAAAATAAGAATGAAGTTTTAGATTTCTGATCCCACTGATGGGCATTAACTTCGTTTTTAGCTATGCCTCAGACCAAATAGGATGGGATCTTTTTTAATTCTTGCTGGGGATGGGGGTACATTGCTCAGTTGCTAAGCTGCTGCTGGCAGGCATAAGTAAGGCTTTCTGGTTGATCCTCACTTCCTTTATGAACACCTCATAAAACAGCGTGGCTATAGTGCACCCCAGTAATCCCAGCGCTCAGGAAGCCCAGGCAGGAGGATCAGAATTTCAAGGTCATCCTCTGCCGTAATTCAGGTTCATGACCATCCTAGACTACATGGGAACCCGTCTCAAATAAATAAATAATAAAATTTAAAAGTTTTTGTTGTTACTAGGTTTTTTGGTTTGGTTTTTTCGAAACTATATCTCTCTGTGTAACCCTGGCTGTCCTGAAACTTGCTCTGGAGACCAGGCTGGACTCCAACTCACAGAGATCCACCTGCCTCTCCCTCCTGAGTGCTAGGATTAAACGTGTATGCCACCACCACCTGACTTATTTTAAAAGTTCTTACTGTGCAAAATCTGGCATGTTTCACTTGTCCCACCTCAATAAGTAAACAGATTCACTCAGCTACTAAGGCCTTTGACTCTCATAAGGCTTGGGGACAGTGAGCTACTACCTGAGAGTCTTTTTCTCTAGGTACATCTAAACTGAATGTATTTCCCCTTATACTTAGGTGTCAGGAAACCTTGGTTTTACCCAGAGGCTTTGGCGTTCAAGAACTGAAAATACAGCAGTCGGATTTACTATTCGAACAGAGCCGCTGTGCAGTGCACAGGAAAAGAGGTGACAGTCCAGGCCGACTCGTCCCTTGTGGGGCAGGTAAGGAATCCAGGTTGACTTACCCTGGAGCATCACAGACTGCCCTAGGCAGGTCAGCATCATGCCAGCCTAGGAGGACAGTGGGAACTCAAATGTGTTCCTTGGAAGGTGTCCTGTGAGGTCCTGACCAGGTCACTTACCCTGTCTTGGCCTTCTTTATGTTCAGATTAGAAAAATACTGCTCGTCATAGCTATCATATATAATTCTGTACCTAGCATATAATAAATTTTCAAGGAAATTTTAAGCTAGGAGCCAGTGAGATGATAAGGGCACACTTTTCCAGCAAACTTGATAACTCCACACTGATCCTGGAATCCACAGTGGGAGCAAAGAACCCTCCTCCCCCTAGCTTATCCTCTGACCTTTACGTCTGCACCATGACATACATATGCCCGTCCCCTCAATAAATAAGTATAAGAAATTAAATTGTAAGCTGTAATTGTGAACCTCTTGACGTCACTGAGCCCCGAGGAGCCAAGCATCACCCCCAACTCGATGTTGACGTCATAGCTCATTTCCATGTCACTGTAAAGTCACAGAAACATTTTTGTGAAATATCTGGCACCTGGTTTAATTGGTTTGCTTTCCATTTGGCATCTACTTGCACTTTTCGTAGTCCTCTGACTCCAGTTAGTGCTGTCTGGTGACATGCTGACTCATGTTGGCTGGATCTTTTGCAGGTAACCATAGCTACACTTGTATGGCAGCCATAAAATGTCCAGAGAGCATTTCCCAGCCCCTCCCCCACCCTCCAGCTCTGTCATTCTTCCTCTTCTGTGTGCCTGAGCCTTGGGAGTGGGGATGGATGCAGTTGACTGTTCAGGGCTAGGTACTCAGTAGACACTAACTCAGCACTTAGACCGGTTCTGAACCTGGATTACCTGCTGCCACTGCAGAGAGAACACTCTGGCCAAGATTTGAGGGCAGCACTGATTTCTGGGTAGAGAATGTTTTAACCCCAGAATCCCTCTCTTCCTAGCTATCAGCTGGAGTGCTGTCCCTCAGCAGCCTTTGGATGTTACAGCCAATGGTTTTCCACAAGGAACAACAAAGAAAGAAATTGGAAGCCCTCGGGCCAGGTACAGCTTCCTGGGGCTGGGGAGAGGGTAGCTCTGAACTCACCCCTTCCTGTCCAATTCTGAGACCTTTTCATTTCCCCCAAAAGGAAACTAATTACTCCTACTTCTTCTCCTCCCCTTCCCCCTCCTCTTCCTTCTTCCTCTTCTCCTCTCCCCCTTCCTCTTCCTTCTTCCTCTCCTCCTCTCCCCCCTCTTCTTCCTTCTTCCTCTCCTCTCCCCCTCCTCCTCCCTGGCCCTGGCCTCATTTGCTACATTTAGTTTTCTCTCTGTGTTTCTATCTTCTGGATACTTAGTATAAATGAAACCCTTTACCCCATTGTCCTTTGTGTCTCCACGGCTCACTCGTAGTGTGGACTGGCACTTCATTGTATGGCTAGGCAGCACACACTCTACTCCCGTGGCTTCTCCTCTCTTCAGCGAGGCCTTTGGGGGTGTTCTGCTTCGGGCTGCTGGTGTGAATACTGCTGGTGTGAATAGTGCTGGTGTGAACAGCTGGGTACCCGATTGTTTATGTTCATTTCTTTTAGGGAATGAACGTTGGTGGGTCATGTGGTAACCACATGAATAGAACCAGTTTCCTAGCCGCTATGCCATGAGCTGTTCCCACGAGCCTCTTGGTGTGGGGAGGTAGCTGCTGACACTATATAGTTCAGCAAGGTTTTGGTCTGGATCCAGCCTCACCCCTGAGTGCTGAGTGTGTGTGGGCAACACCTTATGTTACTAATGAGATGACTTAAGCAAAAAAAAAAAAACAAAAAAAAAAACAAAAAACCAAAAAACCGACAAAAAAAATTTCAACGTTCTTCTTGGTTTTCCAGGGAACAGACTGTTGAGAACCTTCACAGGTGTGTTCCCAAGAGGGTGGTAGCAGCCTCTGTACCAGCCTTTGCATGTGTTAACATCATGTGTTACCTTTGTGATGGTGGTAAACAGATCCCTGTAGACCTCCTTCCAGTCAGTTGGGGAGCTGTTGAGCCTTGATGGGAATCTGTTCTCCAGGATGTAGAGTATGACACAGTAGAAGTTTCTCATGAATGAAGCGTTCCCATATGCTTTACTAATACTCAATATAAACCAGGTTTGGTGGTACTTGCTTTTAATCCCAACACTCAGGAGGCAGTAACAAGCATATATTTTTTCGGTCTTGACCAAGATTATTATTTTATTAGTCAATACATATAGCCAACTGATAAAATTATATTTACAGTAAAATTGCTAGCTATATGAAAAATGAACATTGTGTTGCCTTTGGTGCCCACTGAATATGTTCTCTAATGTTTAACAGATGACTTGGCTCTTTTTTTTCATTTTTAATTATTTATTATTATTTACATCCTGACTGATGATGTTTCCACTCCTTCCTCTCTTCCCAGTCCCCTCCCCAACCTCCTCTGTCCCCTACCCCCATCCTTTTCTCCTCTGTTTCTCTTCAGAAGGGTAATGCTCGCATGGATATCAACCAAACATAGCATATCAAATTGCAGTAAGACTAGGCACCTTCCCTCATATAAAGGCTGGGCAAGGCAACCCACTATGAGGAAAAGGGTCCCAAAAGCTGGCAAAAGAGTCAGAAACAGCCCCTGTTCCTGCTGTTAGGAGTCCAAGAAGACCAGCTTAAACAACTGTAGTATATAATGCAGAAGGCCTAGGGGTGACTTTGTTCTTATAATAATTTTCTGAGTAGTAATTAATTAACTGGGGCTTTACGAACATGTGCCTAGTATTTAGTTATAGTAATTCAGTCCCAGGAGACTGTGTCTCAGCTGTAGGGTCTCGGTGGAAGTTTTAACTGTTGGTGTATACATTCTGCCAGGCCACTTTATTCAGGTGAGAAGAAATAAGCGTTGGGGCTGCAGGTGGTTTGGGGTTTATCTCCGTGGGACACCTGCAGTCGCCCAGCGTTTAGAAGCCTCCTGTTGCAGGAGTAGCTTCCTGCCAGACAAACTGAGATTGTATTCTTTACAGCCATAGAAATAATTGATTTTTAGAAATTCGCATGTTTTAAGTGGGATTGGGGGTGCACTTCACAGTAGGCTTTCTCTGTGTAGCCTTGGCTGTACTGGAACTCACTCTGTAGACCAGGCCACACACACCCTTATTCTGTTCTCTTCTGTAGTTGTGTTTATCCCTATAACAGAACCATACTCTTCATGGTTTTTTAGATTGAGTCTCTCCATTTCCCTCTCTCTACCCTTCTCCCTGACCTAGGTTGTCCTTGAACTTCTAGTCCTTCTGCTCAGCCAACCAAGTACCAGAATTGTGTGTGCACTCAAAAAACATATTCAACTCTAGCTTTAAATAAGATGGTATCTGTAGGAGAAAGTCCTCTTGCCATGTCTTTCAAGAGTGTCTTGTCTTGGCCTTTCTTGTATTTTAAATCTAAAAAGCAATTTGGAAGGCATTGTCATCAGATCAGGAACATGGAAGGCACTGTCATCAGATCAGGAACATGGAAGGCACTGTCATCAGATCAGGAACATGGAAGGCACTGTCATCAGATCAAGAACATGGAAGGCACTGTCATCAGATCAGGAACATGGAAGGCACTGTCATTCAGATCAGGAACATGGAAGGCACTGTCATCAGATCAGGAACATGGAAGGCACTGTCATCAGATCAGGAACATGGAAGGCACTGTCATCAGATCAGGAACATGGAAGGCACTGTCATCAGATCAGAAACATGGAAGGCACTGTCATCAGATCAGGAACATGGAAGGCACTGTCATCAGATCAGGAACATGGAAGGCCACTATGCTAACCGCTGCACCAGAGGTTCATGGAAACATGGAAAGTCTTTCTGTAACATTCCTGCCAGCTTAGCAGTTTGTTATGCTCAGATTTATAACATAGTTTTGAGTACCCACTTATTTAGGACTTCTTAAGGTTTTATTATTATTATTACATTTATTTATGTTGTGTCTCTGCATGTGTGTGCTTGCAAAGGCTCATGACTCAGAATGTGTGTTAAGGTCAGAGGTCAGCTTTTGAAAGTTGGTTCTCTCCCATCATGAAGGTCCCATGGATCAAACACAGGTTGTCAGACTTGGTGAAGTGCCTTCACCCACTGACCCATCACACTAGCCCAAAACTTAATTCTTTTTTCAAAAAATATTTATTTTTGTTTTATATATGCAAGTGATTTGCCTGAATGTATGTCTGTGCACCACTATGTTCAGTGCCCACAGAGGCCAGAAGAGAGCACCGGCTCCCCTGAAACTGGAGTTACAGATAGTTGTGAGCCATTCTATGGGGGCAGGAAACTGAACCTAGGTCCTCAGGGAGAGTAGCACATCTTTTTGATTTTTAATTATTTGTATACACATGTGTTTCTGTTTGTGAGTATGTGCACTTAAGTGCAGGTGCCTGCAGAGGCCAGAAGAGGATGGCAGCTCCCCTGGAGCTGGAGTAGCAAGGCAGTTGTGAGCCACCTAATGCAGGTGTTGGAAACTAAACTCAGGTCCTCTGCAAGAACAACAAGTGAGCCGGGCAGTGGTGGCGCACACCTTTAATCACAGCACTCAGGAGGCAGGGGCAGGCAGATCTCTGAGCTCGAGGCCAGCCTGGTCTGCAAAGAACATCTAGAACTGTGCAGAGAAACCCTGTCTCAAAACAACAACAAAACCCCCCAAAACAAAACAAACCCTAATAGACTGTATTCATAGTTTCTGCAGATTTGGCATAAATGATGAATTTCCTAGTGCCTGTGCTGTGGAATCTGAGAGGTCAGTTATGTTATCTGGGGCTGCAGACCCCTGAAAGCTGGGGTGAGGTTGGTGGGATTTAGTTGTGAAAATGCACCGTCCTGTGGCTAACAGGTCAGAGTCATTTGCTAGCAAGGGATTTCATTTCCTCACAGCACAGGTCTCTCTAGAGAGGCAGGCAGTGGTGCCCCATGTCTATGATCCTAACACTTGGGAAACTGAGGCAGGAGCTCATGACTCAAGACTAGCCTGGGCAATATAGCAAGACATTGTGTCGGGAGAGGAGAGGCTGATGAGACATTTTAGGTCAGTCTACAGTTCTCCTTGTGGGGTACAGAGGGGTGGGGGGGGGATCTGGCACATTCACATCTGAGCATTGTGATGAGGTCTGGTACGTAATCAGTTGGAAGTGATCATTACTTGCCTTTTCTGAACAGATCCCGAATCAGCAAGGTGGAACTCTTTAGATCATTCCAGAAGCTGCTGAGCAGCATTGCAGAAGACGAGCAGCCGGACTCCGTCAGGTGATGTTGTCTGTCCCTTTGTTCTCCTGTCTGTAAAGACGTCTGTCTGCTCTGGTTCTAGCTTATGTTTGGTTTGACATCAGGCTCAGTGAGCCAGTGGGCGCTTACTGCTTACCCAGAGAGAATGGGAAGTTGTGGGGTTTGTGTCAGGGTCTTACCTAAGTTACAGAGGCTGTTCTTACAGGAAGCACAGAAGGTTTGGTTTTAGTCTTACACATTTATTTACTTATTTTGAGATAGGATCTCACTGCCCAGGTTGGCCTGAAACTGAAACTCACGATGAGCTTAAGCTCAAACCCCCAGCAGGTCCCCTGCTTTCACCTCCCAGACACCAGGAGGACAGCACTGGTCTTTATTTTTTTTCATTTTATCATTTGGACTGATTGGCTGACGTGATGCTGGGATGGGACCCAGGGCCTCTGGTATACGATACAGAAGCTCAGGACTCAAATACAGTTTGAAATTATCAAATTCATGGATCCTTCCTCTTTACTAGTAAGAAAAAGTATTAAAATAAAACTGAAATCAGTATTACTGCAAGAAGCATAGTCTCTGTCCACCTGGGGCCTCCTCCCCAGGCACCTCTGTCCTCCACCACACTCCTGTGCCATCATGTGAACATGCACACACATCCACACAATTAAACATAATAAACTTGGGGCTGGAGAGATGGCTGAGAGGCAAAGAAGAGCACTGGCTATTCTTGCAGAGGACCCAGGTTCAGCTCCTAGCACCCACATAGTGGCTCACAACCACTATCCAATCCCAGGGAATCTGACACCCTTTTCAGGCCTCCCCAGGCACTGCACACCCATGGTACTCAGGCAAGATAAATGACCTTACATATACAATAATTAATAATAAATGATAAGAGTAAAGAACGGGTGAAACAGGATAAAATTGCATTAGGTGGCATGCCTCTGTATGTTATCGTTGTTATTGTAATAAAAAGAGAACTGGTAAACACAACTTCAGGAAGACTCTTTTCGGTTCACAGTTGGAGGGCACAGTCCATAGTGGCAGGAAGATGAGGTGGCAGCTTATACTGCATCCAGAATTAGGAAGCAGAGAGGAGCATGGGTGGTCAGCTCGGCTTTTCCTTTTGTTGTCTGGGACCCCAGCTCATGTGTGGCGCTGCCCACATCCAGGGTGGGCCTTCCCAGCTGAGTCAGACCTTCCTGGAAAGCAGCAACCTCTTGGATATGCCCAGAAGTTAGTTTCCCTGGTGATTCTAACTATGAATCCAATCTAGTTGACAATGAAGATTGATTATCACAGTCTGGATTCATTCAATAGTAAGAATAGTAAGGTTAGCCAAGCCCACAAGATCGCTGAGAAGAATATAAGTAAAAATATTGCGTGTAAGAGTGCTTGACCCAGGCATGGCTTATACTTGGTTTTAACAACCAGTAACAAATTTTATTTATAAAAGCCACTTAACTCAGTGGTTAAGATCATTTGCTCCTCCTCCAAAGGACCAGCTGGAGTTCAGGTCCCAGGACTCATGTCTGGTGGCTCACTCCAGTTCTAGGGGATCCAACACCCTCTTCTGGACACCATGAGCAAGAGGCACAAGCATGCTGCACAGATATGTGCAGGCAAAACACTCACAGGCATAAAGTAAAAACTTTTAATTAGCTGGGCAGTGGTGGTGCACACCTTTAATCCCAGCACTTGGGAGGCAGAGGCAGGCGGATTTCTGAGTTGAGGCCAGCCTGGTCTACAGAGTGAGTTCCAGGACAGCCAGAGAAACCCTGTCTTGGGGGGGGAAAAACAAAAAAACAAAACAAAACAAAACAAAAAAAAAACTAGGCTAGAGTAATCTTAGTAGACTATACTAAATGGGATTTTCCTAAAGACAGGCAGGGTAATGAGCTAGAAAGTAAAAAAAAAAAAAAAAAAAAAAGCTTTTCTCCCTTTGAGTTAGTGTCATGAGGCAGACTAGCCTACACCTACTCTAGCCAAGGATGACCTTGACAGTTGGTCCTCCTGTCTCTGCCTTCCCAGTGCTAGGATTAGGAGTGCACACCTGGTTTACTCGGTTCTGAGGATCAAAGCCAGGGCTTCCTCTGCTCAGTAAGGGTGGGACCAGAGCTGCTGTTAAAGAACACAGGAGAATTCCAGCTCAGATTGGACTTAGAAAGCCAGGCAGAACTCAAGGCCAAGACAAGGACTCGGAGGACTCCCACCCACAATTTTTTTTTTCTTTTTTTTTTTTTTTTTTTCTTTTTTGGTTTTTCAAGACAGGGTTTCTCTGTGTAGCCCTGGCTGTCCTGGAACTCACTCTGTTGACCAGGCTGGCCTCGAACTCAGAAATCCGCCTGCCTCTGCCTCCCATGTGCTGGGATTAAAGGCGTGCGCCACCACTGCCTAGCCCCACCCACAATTTGATCCTAGTCCTTAGCTAAAGAAAATCTCATAAGAATTTCAACTACTCAGAGTATCAGGAACTTTTCAGCAGAAAGGCTAGGAAGGTCAACTGCAGCACATAGTAGGATGTAACGTTCTTACAACAAAAAACAGCCAAGAAGGTGGAAGTCTTGTCAGGGCTGGGGTGGACAGCTCAGTGACAGGAGGAGGAGACTGTCCAGTATACTTGAGACTGTGTGGTCCTCAGCACCACAAAGAAACTCTTCTCTGATGGTACGAGGGCCATACAGAACCAGCGGTGTGTGATTCTAACCTGCTTACACAAGGGCCATACAGAACCAGCGGTGTGTGATTCTAACCTGCTTACACAAGGGCCATACAGAACCAGCAGTGTGTGATTCTCACCTGCTTACACAAGGGCCATACAGAACCAGCGGTGTGTGATTCTAACCTGCTTACACAAGGGCCATACAGAACCAGCAGTGTGTGATTCTAACTTGCTTACGAACGCATTGCTTTAACATGGATTCCTGTGGAGGGACAGAGTGCTCTCCCTGCTCCTGTCCTGCTGTTTGAATCTGCCTAGTTGATCTAAGGGTGAGCAGTTCAGTTAGAACTGTGCTTGATGGCATGTGTGCATTAGGGTACAGAAGCCGGCTACCTATCAGGAGTACAAGGAGGCTGCGTCTGCCTACCAGGAAGCCTGGGGTGCACTCCGGAGGATACAGCCGTTTGCGTCCTGGATCAGAAACCCACCCGACTACCACCAGTTTAAATGAACACTTGCTGGTATCAGGACCCTTCACATTGGTCTCCCTCTCCCTTTGTGCTGAACAAACCTCTGTTTTTCTGGACATTAAGTCTGAGGAGAAAACGATGCCTTCTCCCAGAGCGCTGCACCTTTTGGTGTCATAAATGGAGCCCAGAACTTCATCAGTTATACTTGACTGGAGCAGCTCTGTGCTAAAATAGCCTCTCAATTATGACCTTGGTATGTGCCTTCAATTGTGTTTTATTGGTTCTTTAAAATACATCATCAGAGTTTGGAACATGGTGCTCTTAAGTAATCTTCAGCAGCTCTGGTTTCTATCTTCTTATATTGATTCAGCAAGTATGCATCGGGCTGGAATCACTTTAGAATGTTGGAAACATTACAGTCTCTCCTGGACTAATGAAAATGTGTTTCATATTTCCAGCCTTCCTTTGAGAACCATCATTTCCCAGTCCTCAGCAACCAGATATGGCTGAAGTTAACTTTACCCTCAGGCCTAGCACAAGACTAGCCTTGGAAAGCTCTGTTCTCAGACTTACCAAGAAAGGTTTGTTTGGGTTTTGGTTTTGTTCTTGAGATAGTCTCACTCTGTAACCTACACTGTCCTTGGCTTTCAGTCCTGCTATAGCTTTCTAAATACCAAGCCACCATCATCCCCCGCCACACCACTTTCTCCTCATCCTCCTATCTTTTGCTTGAGACAGGATCCCTCTCTATAGTCCAGGCTGGCCTTGAACTCAACACACAGCCAAGGATGAGCTTGGGCTCTGATCCTCCCACCTCTGCCTCCTGGTGTCACACCATACTTTGCTTCCAGGATTCTCTTCTGACCAGTGTCGTGGGGGCCACTATATTCTTGTAACTGCCAGTAGCCACCATCTTTCCCTACAGACAGAGACAGCCAGCTGACAATGAAGGCAGCAGAGGAGGAAACTGCCAGAACAGCCGAAGCCCTAGGGTCCAGCGTACCCAAACCACATGAGACAAATGCCTAGTTTGATTGTCTTTCTTGATTTATGGGGGCCACACATGCTATAGTGTATGTGTGGCGGTAAGCACCTGTATCAGCAGAGCAGGTCCCTATTTTGATTGAATTATTTTCTTTTTAACTCAGTTCCCAAATGCCTTAATTTCCTACAGCAAATCAGCAAAAGACCTAGCAACTAACCCTGTTTAACTGTCAGCTAAGAGAGAGTACTCAGCTTCTTCCCACCTTGAATAACTAGCTGGAAACAGAAGCTCTGCTTGTTACTCAGTGTCACTATGTTTTATACTGTTTGGTTTTGCTTTGCTTTGCTTTGTTTTTCCAGACAGGGTTTCTCTGTGTAGCCCTGGCTATTCTGGAACTCACTTTGTAGACCAGGCTGGCCTCATATGCAGAGATCTGCCTGTCTCTGCCTCCTGAGTGCTGAGATTAAAGGTGTGTGCCACCATGCAGGGTTCTTTTATGAGATTTTTATATTATAAAGGCTTAAATAAAATGTGAAGTAGCATATTTTTCAAACTATTTATTTATTTATTTATTTATTTATTTATTTAATTTATTTCCCATCCTGACTGAAGTTTTCCCTCCCTCCTCTCCTCCCCTTCTCCCACCCCCATCTACTCCTCCATTCCTCTTCAGAAGAGGGCAGGCCTCCAATGGATATCAACCAGCCATGGCATATCAAGTTGCAGTAAGACTAGGCATCTCCTCTCCTATTTAGGCCAGTCAAGGCAGCCCAGTAAGAGGAAAAGGTCTCAGCCAGTAATACATTTTTACTCCTAAAGTTATAATGTCAAGTTTACTCACACCCAAACACCTAAAAACCTTAGACACTGGCATATGGGAGGAAAGCACTGAAGGCTAACCACTAAAGGCAGCTTCATCTTGAGCTGTACTTATTTTCTCAAGAGCTAAAGGTGGTACTTAAACATCCAACAGCCTACATCCAATTTTATGCTCTTAAAACCCAAGTTTACACTGGGTGGTGGGGCACGCCTTTAATCTCAGCACTTAAGAGTTCCAGGTCAGCAAAAGCTATCTGGAACAGAGAAACCCTGTCTCACAAAACCAGAAAAAGGAAAGTTTAGAATTGTACATATGCCTCTAAATCCCATCTCTGTAGTACTGTAGACTCAGACTGTGTCTTGTGACACCTAGGCTGTCCTTATCTTCCTAAAATCCCAAGTCAGAAAGCAGTCCTCTCCATAAGTTATCCTACTCATCCTGTCTGTCCCCGTCACCAGCAACATCATCTAGTCTGTGCTGCGGGCCAAACCCGTCAAGGAGGTTCCAATTGTCATTTGACTTGTGTCCCTCCTGTGGTCCTCTCCAGGCTCTGGCTGCAGCAACCCTGTTTTCTTTGGTGAAGTCAGAGAATACAAGGACATTCATGCGTGTCCCCACTCCCCACTCCACTGGTGCCCATAGACCAACACTAGGAACAGGATAGTGAGCAGGACAATTCCATCAGAGAAACTAGGAAGGCCCTTCCATGTGGTAGGCAAAAGCTCTACCACAACCACCAGCTATACCCCACCCAGGGTTCTTTTTTAAATAATGGGAAGGATTTTGTATTTTAAACTGTAGAAAAACTAGAAGCCCCTCAGAAGTAAAGCTGCACAGGAAATGGAGTAGCAGCTCTACCTATATTTCCATTAAATTGTGTCTTCAATTTAAAAAGTTCATCCAAATCTGGCTCTGGAGGGAAGATTACATTCACCTATGTTCCTAAATAGGGTCTAATGTTATGACTGTGTGTGTGTGTGTGTGTGTGTGTGTGTGTGTGTGTGTGTGTGTGTAAGTTTTCTTTTCCTCAGAATTTTGAGAACTTAGTTTCATTCAGCCATGTGCGTATACACCTGTGTTCACATAGTTCTTCCTTCAGGATGGAGGAATGCCATGTTAAATGCCATGATTTATGGATTCCCCAGTGCCAAGAGTGAGCTCACTGTCTGAGGAAGTGAAGCTACTGTGGAGAAAACAGGCCGCCCTGGCCGCCAGTGCCCTGCTGTCTGATTTGCTTGTGTCTGTGGCCGCTGGAAAGCTGCCCCCACGCAGACCTTGACATTTTTGGTATAAGGACAAGGTTCCAAAGCCAGAGTTTTCCAGTTTCTGAACACCAGCTCTTTTCAGCTCGTTAAGTTTCCTAGTGCAGCTTGCCTCCGGTGCTGCCAAGAAAGCCAGAGCTGCTGGGAGCCCGCTGGGAGCCCACGGCAACACGAAGGTCACTGAAGTAGGAAATAGCCTCCAAATAAAAACAGAACTTGTGCATCCTGTGCATGCGCGTGTGTACACATGTGTGCGCGTGTGTGAGTGTGTATGTGTACGCGTGTGTGTGCATGTATACGCGTGTGTGTGCATGTGTACGGGTGTGTGTGTGTGTGTGTTCATGAGCCCAAGCAAATCTTCCCAGAGGAACTACACTGCTATGCAGAGGTAGTGGCGAGATTCAGAGAGAGCCAGGCAGCCCGCATGCACAGCCACACCATGCTGAATATGCCTGAGCTCAGAGCCAAGGAGGCAGATATCTTGAAGATAAAGTCTTTATTTTCTGAACAAAATAGTTCATTCTATACCTCTCTTTGTAGAATCATAGTTGCTTTGCATTCTATACATGTAAAAAAAAATATTTTTAAACAATTATTTAAAAAGCTGGGCAGTGTTGGTGCATGCCTTCAGTCCCAGCTGATAAAAGTTGAAGGCCAGCCTGGTTTACAGAGCTAGTTCCAGGACATCCAGGCCTACCATCTATCTTGAAAAGCAAAAGAAAAACCAAAACACTGAAACTAAAAATTAATTGTGTCTGTAACTGGACCAACCTGCTTTCCTGTAAAGCCATCCAAGTAAATCCAAAATGATTTTCAGGTGGTCCTGTAGCCCAAAGGACAGAGGGAACTTAGAGACGCTTCAGAGATGTAAGTAGCCTTTGAATTCAATGTTTATTTCTTTCAACTGGGGACAGTGGGTAGGATCCAACACTTGTCAACACACGCAAGTTGCTACTTTCAGTCTTTTAACACTAGAAAAAAACCAAAACTAAAACCAAAACCACCTGTGGTTTGTTTGGTTGGTGACATTTGTTTGGTGACATTCTGGGCTGAGGCCAGTTTTCCAAAGCTGCTGTTACAGATGGGTGCTACCATGCCTGGCAACAATCTGTGTTTTACTTAGGGTATTAAATAGAAAAATGCAGGTCTTGTGGAAGTTTATGAAGGTCTACAGTTATTTTCTGTGCACCTTTTTTTTTTTTTTTTTATGTAATCATACCTCAATTTAGAATGTGATAGGAAAAAAAAAAAGTCCTTATTACTTGTGAGCAGAATAACTAAGTCCAGCCATGGACTCAATCACATGACAGTACCAACTCTGCCACCAACATCTCTAGCTATATGCAGGGACAGTATTTAACCTTTGACTTCTGACCTCCATTTTGTTCTACAAAAGAAAGTCCCAACAATTAGGAGGCGCAATCATTTTCAAGTATAGGGCCGGCTTTCTCTTTAAAAAAAAAACAAAAACAAAAAAACAAAAACTGTGTGCTGGGAATCAAACTTGGCATCTTTCACATGCTAAGCAAGCACTCTACCTGTGAGCTCTGCCACAGCTCTACTCTATCAGCTCTTGGGTTGGTGTGGTGGTACATACCTTAGATCCAGGCATGGGAGGCAGAGGCAGGCAGACCTCTGAGTTCAAGGCTACAGTCTGAGCCTTGACAGAGTGAGCTCCAGTCCAGCCAGAGCTAAGTATTAAGATTCTGACTCAAAAAGAAAAGGCAAATGAAACTCTTAATTACCTAAATAAAGCACTTGGGAATGTTCCTCAATATATTGATGCTATGGCACTGTGACCTGCATACGGCCTTGGTTATATTACTGATGGGGCGGGGTGGGGGGGCTGCTTTTTTATTAATCTAGCAACCTGGGGACTCTGGTTTGGATTTGCTATTTTGCCCTTACTGAGATGAGTCAGCAAAGGTTAGGAACCAACATTTCAAATCAAGTCTGTTTGGCACTGCTTTCAGGTGTCCAAGTGTGGCAGAGCCTCTGGGGGAAAAGGCAGAGGCAGAAAGTCACTCCAAGTAGAAACCCAAACTGCCAAACGTTGGTCTCAAGTACATGTTCCTTGAAATTGGCCCCACTCCAAAGGGAAGCGCTCACAATGGGAACAGTAATGGCCATTTGTTCAGGCAGCCAAGACAATGAAAAGCACATTGAACCCAGCAGCAGGCATCTCCAAGGCAGAGACATGGTGGGCCCCTCAGCAGTGAAACCAACCGGCAACTGGGTGGGATCACACAGCCCTTTCCCAGCATCTGTCTTCAGTTCAACAGCAGGCCTGTCAGGGAGCTGCTGAGAAAGTACCAGGAGCAGCTCATGCTTCACCAACTATAGATGCTCGCTCAGTCTCGGGTGCCGTTTGCCTTGAGTTGGGTTTTGTTGAGAAGAAAGGTGTGCTTCTTGAAGTCTTAGGGCCCTGCTCATTCTAGATATTTATATTCATTCCTCCAATACAAGGTTTCAACAACTTCCTGGTTTTGGTTTTATTTTTGCCTCTCGTGGGGCTATTTTGGCCTCTGAGAAGTGACCTTCCCACTGGTATTTTCCTGTAGTAATACTGTTGTTCAGTTAACCCAGTGCCATCAGGAATGTCTCTCTCTAGAAGCTTATCGGTGACTCCTGCATTAAGAGACTGGCAGGCAGAGGGTGAAGGGACTGTGAGAAGAAAGAGCTCAGCTGGGAACATTCATATTATCTTCCAAACTACTTGAAAACCCAGCTCTGAGCCCGGCAGTGGTGGGGCATGCCTTTAATCCCAGCACTTGGGAGGCAGAGGCAAGCAGATTTCTGAGTTCGAGGCCAGCCTGGTCTACAGAGTGAGTTCCAGGACAGCCAGGGCTACACAGAGAAACCCTGTCTCGAAAAACCAAAAAAAGAAAGAAAGAAAGAAAGAAAGAAAGAAAGAAAGAAAGAAAGAAAGGAAGGAAGGAAGGAAGGAAGGAAGGAAGGAAGGAAGGAAAAAGAAAACCCAGCTCTGCCTTGCTCTTTGTCTCCTCCTGCAGTTCTTGGTTCATGACCCTAACTCCCCATATGACAGTGGTAGCTTTGAGGGTGATCAGGCAGAGCCCTCAGGAATGGGATTGGTGCTGTTATAAAAGATACTCCAGAAGCTTGGTGTGATGGTATCTGCCTTAACAGCATTCTGGAGGTGAAGGCAAGAAGACCTCCAGGACCTGCCCTGGTCAAGGGCAGCCTGAGTCATACAAGACTCTGTCTCGATAAAATCAATAAATACCTCAGAAAGATCCCCACCACTTGCACAGTAGTTAGAAGATGGTCATTGAGAAGCAGGGATTGTGCCTCACTTAATCTGTTAATTAATCCACATGTTAACTAATTAACCCACATATTAATCTGTTCTTCCTGGCTTCCAGACAGTGTTGTTTATGAAGCACCTGCGTTACCATAGTTTAGTTTAACAATCATCCAGACTACCAATAAGGGCCATAGCTGTGGGTGGTGGCTCACACTTTTAACACCAACACTCAGGAGGCAGAAGAGGCAGATCTCTGATTTAAAAGCCAGCCTGGTCTACAGAGCATGTTCCAGGACAACCAGGGCTACACAGAGAAACCCTGTCTCAAACAAATACATAGATAGATGGCCCACATGAGTTTAGTTTTTTGCTTAAAATATTTAAGCAGAATTCTAAAACAATGGAGTATAAAATTGGTGTGAGGCTCACAAACCCAATTTTCAAGAAACCAAAGTGCACATTAAACTGGAATGTCCTCCATGTCCAAAGGAGTGCAGCCTCTGACTCCACGCTAGATCTTAAGAAACATCTGCACATTTCTTTGGAATATGTACAAGGGCGGGCGTCCTTGCCATCTGACCTAGCAGAACACGGGTGAGTCTGGCAATGGATTGGAGTTGAATGTGGCCCCAGGGTGTACTGGTTTAGGATCCTAGAAAGGTAATAAATCGTTCTCAGAGTGTCAGTGTCCTTGCCCACTGGCATCAGGTCTGTGAGGGAGAGATGCAGTTATATCCAGCACAGGTTTGAGAGGAGGGCTGTCTGCTGCACTGAAAGTGATTTGTGCATGGGAGCTTCCGGTCTGGGTCTGCCTGTCAGCTCAGAAGCAACGGTATCCAGTCTGCTGTCTAGACTTACAGAGCTTTCCCCATCAAACCTAAAAGCTTACCCTCAGTGGAAGCCTACTGGACAAATCTGGTGGTGGAGGCAGGTGCACGTGTGCTGATGGGCACTGCTCGGCCCACATCTTCTTTGCTCTAGGACCCAGAGAGAAGGACTGAAGCCCCTGATCACAGACTACATGTATCCTACTTAACTCTGGCTTTGCCTTCACACCACCCACAAGGATTTTTTTGTTTTGTTTGTCAGTTTCTTTCTCCGGCTGCACTTTTGAAAACTTTCTACTACCCAGTCCAAGGTAGAATCTTTTTGGAATAGGACCACTTTTTTTCATTGATTTATTTATTCACTTTACAACCTGATCCCAGCCTCCTCCCTCCTCCCAGTCCCAGGGTTACACCTCCTCCCCCAACAGGAGCAGTTCTATTGGTTGCTTCCAAATGCTGCTTGAAAGTCATCCTCAGAAGGCAGGGATGGGGAAAGGGAGGGATGTGGGGAGAGCTCTGCATCCGAGGTTTGGGAGGATGAGGGTTTGGGAAGATGCATGCTCTCCTCATGATGCTCCTTAGCTTCGGGAAGATGACCACTGACTCCACAGAGAACACAGCACAGCGGAAGCTGACTGTGCCTGAAGCCTGCCAGTGCCCAGCCTGAGAGGACACAGTAACCTTGGGTTCTGTGTTCTAGGATACCTGAGTTCCCGGAAGGATTGGGGATTAGCAAGTGTCACATATGGGGGCAGTTTTGAGGGGAGGCATGTGAGGTAGAGGGCATCATATAAGGGTAGAGATGAGGACAGAACATGACAGAGCCCAGGGGAGTTTAGGAGGATGCTGACCATGCATTTGGGTCACAAGTGAGGAGGATGTCCTGCAAGGGAGAATGATTTTAACCTGCCAGCTCAGCACTTTGGAGACTTGGGGAGAGGTCATGGGATAGATATTACTCCAGGGGAGCTGACGGTCCTCTGTAACAAAGGTACAGGCTACAGGACAGAGACGATAGCCGGGAGGCCATGATGTTATGGTTGTAGCAGGGGGCATAGAGCAGTAATTGGAAGATAACTGGTGAGGCGCAGACAGTGGTGGCTTGAGGTTCACTGAGGAAGACTCTGGGTCGGCATGTCAGAGGTACTTGCACATCAGTGTTTAGTACAGTAGTGTCCATAGGAGCAGAGTGATGAGATCAACCTCAGTGTCCTTTTTCCCCAGCCATTTAAAAATAAAACAACAACACAACAAAAACTTATACCACTTACAGGATGGTGGGTACAACTGGGAATAATCATAATAAATTAGTTCAGGGTTTTCTCTCATTTGGGGCCCTAGGTGGTAATACAGACACACAAAGTCATATACATATGTGCAGAAGCAAAACTGGGAGAACAAAGAGACTATGATAAGGGGGTAGGAGAGGACAAGGGGGGGTACACTCAAAGTACTTTACATACTTGCATAATAAAATGGCCTTATTTAACCCAATGAAATGAAACATTTAAGTGCTGGAGTTTATGGCCTGAGCCCATAGAGTACACAGACATGAAGACCTGAGTTCAACCTCCAGAACCCACATAAAGCCATGCATGATAAAGCTAGGTGCACCTGTGCCCACCAGTAACTACAGCAACGAGGAAACAGAAGGGCCGCTAGACTCACTGGCCAGCAGGCAAAGCCTAAAGGGCAAGCCCAGGTCCCAATGAAACACCCTGTCTCAAAAAAAATTAGGTGAATAGCTCCTGAGAAACAAAGGTGACTGACCCTTGGCTTCCATACCCACGTGCATATAACATGCACACACACACATGTACACGCATACACCTCTGCATGGGATGACTAGATTTTCGGGCATGTACCATGGACAGTCAGCTTCAGTGCTGTTTATATTGTAAACATGGTCAGTTTCTCAGGTTCTACTCTGTATCACACCATAAGTGGCTTTGTTCTCAAGGGCACACCAGACTGACCTCAGATTCACGCCTGTCCCAGCCTTAGAGTGCTGGACTACAGTTCTCCCAACTACTGCCACTACTGATGTTGTGGGTCTACTGGACCTGGTCTCTCACACGTCTCTTTTCCTACATCCCTTGTTATTCTTGGCCTTTCTTGGGGCTTTCATTGGAGTGGCATTAGTGACTCATGTCTGGATGTGGTGTGCATCTTTACAATACTCGGATGTATTAATGCCATATCCTTATATCCAGCTCTGCTTGTACCCCCTGGCAATACCTTAATCTCATTTTTCTCCACCAAGGTCTTGGGAGTCTGTGCTAAATTTATTTCTAAATGTTTCTAGGTTTTGCTGCTGCCAGCAATAAAACACTTTTTCTATTCTGTCCTCTAGTTGGTGATAGCTGGTACATAAGAACATCCGAATCTGTAACTGTGGGCTGCTGGTGGCTGGTGGCAGAGGGTCTATGAAGCAGGTGTGAGGCCCTGGGTTTGCTCCCAGCACCACACACATAACTGAGCTGCCTTTCAGCAGCCATGTTCCACTGGGTTCCAGTTTTCATAGCTCTCTTGATATTCAAAATAGTAAAAAAGCACTTAAGTGAAGGTTTGTTCTCTACTTAGGCTTTATTTTAATTTTACCATTTATTCTATAAAGTGAGGAATGCTTCCCAGACTTCCTAGCATGGGCGTGGTGTGCTGTTTTTCCAGCTTTATTGTATGCGCTGCTGAAGCAAGCTGAGCATTGGCTCTGAAGTCTCATTTACCATCTTCCTTTTTGCTATTGAGTATTTGTCTTTTTTTTTTTTTAAGCTCTGTAGATCAAGGTGGCCTCAACTTATAATAGCACTTCTCCTGCCTCAGCTTGAGTGCTGGGAGTTTTGGTGTCACTGTTTTGGTTTTGTTTTTTAATCTTTCATTTACTTTCAGTTTCACACATGTATCAGTAGTGTTTTATTGCTGTGAACAGACACCATGACCAAGGCAACTCTTACAAGGACAACATTTAATTGGGGCTGGATTACAGGTTCAGAGGTTCAGTTCGTTATCACCAAGGCAGGAGCATGGCAGCATCCAGGTAGGATGAGCTGAGGAGCTGAGAGATCTACATCTTCATCTGAAGGCTGCTAGCAGAATACTGGCTTCCAGGCAGCTAGGTTGAGGATCTTAAGCCCACACCCACAGTGACACACCTACTCAAATAGGACTAACTTCTAATAGTGCACTCACTGGCTGAGCATATACAAACCAAACATATACAAACCATGTATACAATGTATCCACCTCAACTTGCCCACACACTTTTCATTTTTTCTTTTTAAAAACTTTTTGTGTGCCAGTGGTGGCGCACCCCTTTAATCCCAGCACTTGGGAGGCAGAGATGGGCGGATTTCTGAGTTCCAGGCCAGCCTGGTCTACAGAGTGAGTTCCAGGACAGCCAGGACACAGAGAAACCCTGTCTCAAAAAAAAAAAAAAAAAAAAAAAAAGTCATAAAAGCCGGGCCAGGCAGTGGTGGCACACACCTTTAATCCCAGCACTTGGGAGGCAGAGGCAGGTGGATTTCTGAGTTCGAGGCCAGCCTGGTCTACAGAGTGAGTTCCAAGACAGCCAGAGCTACACAGAGAAACCCTGTCTCGAAAAACAAAACAAACAAACAAACAAAAAAAGAACACTTACTGCTCTTACAGAAGATCTGGGCTTGGGTCCCAGCACCCACAAGATGGCACAGAGCCATCTGTAACTCCAGCTCTAGGGTATCAAACATCCTCTGGTCTCAGATACAGGCACCCATGAAGTGCACATACATACATGTAGGCAAAACATACACAAAAAGGCTTGTTTTTTTGGGTTTTGTTTTTTGTTTTTTGTTTTTGTTTTTGTTTTTGTTTTTGTTTTGAGTCAGGGTTCCTCTGTGTAGCCCTGGCTGTCCTGGCACTCACTCTGTAGACCAGGCTGGCCTGAACTCAGAAATCCGCCCGCCTCTGCCTCCCAAGTGCTGGGAGGGCTATACTGAAAAACCCTGTCTCGAAAAACCAATAATAATAATATTTGGAGAGATGGCTTGGGGTTAAGAGCATTTGAGTATTCTCCCAGAGGTCCTGAGTTCAATTCCCAGCAACCACATGGTGGCTCACAGCCATCTGTAATGCGATTGTGTATTCATATGAATAAAATACTAATTTTGAGACAAAGCCTCACTCCATGGGCATAGGCTGAACTGGTGACCCTCTGAACTAGCTTTGCAAATAGCTATAACTATTATAGGCCCTAGACACTATAGACACAGCCCAGATTTTTAAAATTATTTTGTGTGTATGGGTGTTTTTCCTATATATATGAATGTCTGTGCACCTTGTATATATAGTGGCCAGACGGGGTTTTGGAGCCTCTGAAACAAGAATTACAGATAATTTTTGAGCCACCACATGGGTGCCTGGAAGCAAGCCCAGGTCCTCAGCCTGAACAGCCAGTGTTCTTAAATGCTGAGCTAGCTCTCCTATCCCTAAAGATTTTCCTTGTTTTTGTTTTTTTTTGTTTTGTTTTGTTTTTTCATGTGTACTGGGGGGAAGGTTTGTTAGAGGCCAAAAGTAGCCACTTGGTCCCTGGGGCTAGTTACAAGCAGTTATGAGCATCCCTGTGTGGGTACTAGGAACCAAACTTGGTCCCTCTGGTAGAGCAATATGTGCTCCTTCCTAACAAAGATATCTCTCTAACCCCAATGGTGGGTTTTGAAGCTGATATTCTCCCTGCTGGTCCAATAAAGTTTGATTTTTACTTGTATGTGTGTGCGCGCGCACACAAGAGCGGGTAGAGTCCAGAGGTCTGAGAAGCCATAAGCCACCTGATGTGTACTACTGGTAGCCAAACTTGGGTCCTCTGAAGTACACACTTCACCACTGAGCCCCTTTCACCACCTTCCACTGACAACCTTACTAGTAAGCTCAGTCAGGATGGGATAATCCTTTATTCATATTGTGCCCCATGTCCAGCACAGAATAATCCTGTACTGTCCACATAGTTAAGCAGCTCACTACTGCACAGATGGAGCTGTTTGGTAGTATGAACAGGGCCAAGTCCTCTTGGGCACACTGTAATAGAAACAAGCAAATGACTGAGCACTGTCAACCATGTCATTCTTCCTAAATCTCATTTGGTGCCTCAGTTCTCTCACCTCTGCAATATCTGTGAAAACTAAACTCTTACCATACAGGCCTTTTGGAAAAACTGTGGTAATGTCTACCAGTCATCTGGTATCCAATAGGTGTTCCATATACGATATTCATGAATTATTTAAAAACACAGTGAGGGTTAAGGATATAGCTAAATTGGAAGAGTGCTTGCCCAATGTGCAAGCCCTGTGCTCCATCCCCTGCAAGTCACAAAGCCAGATGTGATGGTACATGCTTGTAATCCCAGTACTCAGGAGATAGAAGGATCAGAATTCAAGGTTGTCCTTGGCTACTTAGTAAGCTAGAGATCAACCTGGGATGTGAGACTGCCTTAAGAAATTTACAGTCAGCTTCAGTGACACTGGCCTTTGGAGAGTTTTCTTGCTATTTCTCCTCAGATGCATTTGTGGGTTTGTGGTTAGAACAGAAATAGACAAAATGGAAAGCTACCTCTCCTTCTGTTTGATCTCTTCCGATGGAGACCCGCCATTCCTGTCTTTCTGTCCCCATCCCAAGCAGGACTGTTTGTGGTTCAAGGTCAGAGTCCTTCAAGGGACTTTTTTGAGAAATGGTCTGTTGCTCCAACTTGGCCTCAATAATACCCCTGCCTCAGCCTCCCAAGAAGCTGTGCCAGTGCCCCTAGTTCTTCAAGGACACACACACACACACACACACACACACACACACACTCACACTCTATATAGCTCTGGATGCCCTAGAACTAACTCCAGAACTTTAGACCACGGGGATCTGTCCCTGCCTTCAGAATTACAGGCATGCCACCATACCCAGTCTAAGGGACTGTTTGTACTAGAAGGGCAGTAGTGGTATATTCCTTTAATCCCAGGGAGGCAGGGGGAAGCAGATCTTTGGAGGCCAGCCTAGTCTACTGAGAGGGTACCAGGACAGAAAAACTATCTCAAAAAACCAAAAACAACAAGTGTTCTTCCCTCACTAGAGATGGGAAGCTGATAAGCATCCCTTGCAAAGAATCTGCCTGAGAATGAAACCAACACACAGGAAAAGAAAACCTTGAAATGAGGTCTAATGTTATCATGCAATGCTTACAGCCAATGAACCAACCAACCTATACTAGCTCCAACAATAAAGTGCCTTTTTACAGCCTAGGCCAGTCTCAGAAAGTTGGAGTTCTGTACAAAGAGGCAGAGCTGGCAACCAATTGACAGGTGTGACCTTAAGAAAACCCAGGAAAGAGAAAGGAGGGTCTGTGAGTTGAAGGATGTTAGGATTTAGGACAGCAAGGAGGAACTTTTCATCTTCTGGGAGGGAAATGGAGAAGGAAGCCCAGCTGGGGGCTTTCTCTGCCTGAGCCAACAGGCTTTCACCACAGCATCTGACTCCGGAGTCTTCATTTGGTAAATCAGATGTTTGGGATTTTGTTTTGAAAACAAAAGGTGCATGTGCATGTGACCACAAACAAGACTCCTTTATAACAAGGGCCTGCTCTTTCCTTTCCCATTGCTCACCCAAGGCAAGAATCTACTTGCTTCTAGCTTCACACTACCAGCAAAGACAAATATACTTTTTTTTTGGGGGGGGGGCGGAGAAGTTGGAAAAAAAAACTACAAGATCTTTGCGATAAGAATGTTTTCTTCCAGTTCCAGTTGAGAGACATCAGAGAACTGTGTCAGCCTACTAATATATCCTAGTTACAAAATTATCCAGGTGCCAGGTATTGGTGGCACATGCCTTAATTCCAACACTTAAGCAAGTGATCTCTTCAGCCCCAGGCCAGCTGGGGCTCCAAGGAAGACATCAAAAACCAAGAGGAGGAGCTGGAGAGACAAGTCAGCAGCTAAAAGCACTGTCTCCAGAGGTCCCACATGACAGCTCATAACCATTTGTAACTCCAGTCAGTTCTAAGAAATCTGTTACCTTCTCTGTCTACTGTGGGTACCAGGCATACAAGTGGTGCATAGACATACATGCAAGCAAAACAGCAATACACATCAAATAAAATAAATTTCCTGGGCCGGGCAGTGGTGGTACACGCCTTTAATCCCAGCACTTGGGAGGCAGAGGCAGGCAGATTTCTGAGTTCGAGGCCAGCCTGGTCTACAGAGTGAGTTCCAGGACAGCCTGGGCGACAGAGAAATCCTGTCTCGAAAAAAGGAGAAAGCCAGGTGTAGTGGCCCACACATGTGACCCAGTGCTCAGAAAGCAAAGCAGATAAGTTGGAGACCAGCCTGAACTATACAAAGTAAAACCCTGTCTCACACAAAAAACCCAGTGTATAAATACATGTTTTATTTTTTTAAAGAAAGATTTATTTTTATGTATATTAGTGCTCTATCTGCACAGAGAAAGGGCATCATAAAAGGTTGTGAGCCACCATGTGGTTGCTGGGAATTAAACTCAGGACCTCATTGTCCTTAACTGCCCCCTATATGTTTTACTAACAATCACACATTTTATTTACATATGCAAACAAAAAGTATGTACACATGGCGCTAGAGAGATAGCTCTGCATTTAAGAGCACTGGCTGCTTTTCCAGAGGACCTGGGTTCAATTCCCAGCAATGACATGCAGCTCACAACTAACTCTCCAAATCCAGATCAATCACACCCGCACACAGACACATTCAGGCAACACAACAATAAATAATCTTTTTTTAAAGCATATATATATATTCATACTTAAAATTTTGCTACTAAAATGCTGAAAAGCTTATACAATTTTCCATAAGCAGAAGAGACTTTGCAGTATATACCTTTCCACACAGTCCTGAAATCTGAACCTATGACTATATTAACCACTGAAAAAAACAATCCCCTTTTCTGATACTGGCCACCACTTCCCATCCTAGGCTAAGCTGCTGCCACTGCACGCCCTTCTCCCAGCCTGACAAGCAGGAGCCATTCCTGACTCTGGAAGGTGAATGATGGACATGGTCACACCGTAATGCCTTTATAAGGAGGCTTTATTGTTAAGTATTTACCTTAATAGTCTCAGAAAGAAGAACAGATTAGCTCAGTCCAACATGATTTGCAGTTGGCAAAATCTAGTAAAGCAAGTGTTCTGATTGCTAAGATTTAATTTGGGTGCTTTTAGTACTTAGCCATCTAACACTTCGGACATAATCCAGAACAATGCATCAGCCCTCCTTTCCACTGTAATACCACACCTACCGCCCTTCATTATGTCTTCATTAAATATGATTCCCAGAGGACAGGTTCCCTGGAGCATATAGCCATGAGGACAGTGCACAGAAAGAAAACTGAAAATAAAACTCTGTATGATAATTTACTAATCTAAGGAAACAAAACCTTCCAATATATTAAGAAATAAATCCAGTTACAAATGCACTAGTAGGTCTGTGTGGAGGCTCTGGCGGAGTAACTGAGAACAGCCAGTTATTTACAAGATACACAAGCAGGAAGGGTGCACCTAGCCCAGCAAGGGCCTCAGAAGCCAAAAGTGTTCTCTCCGCTGTAGGCCACATACAAGAATCCATCTTCATCTTTTTCCTTCTCGTAAAGCTGTCCCATAGTTAGGCTTGAAAGAGAAAAAAAAAAAAAATTGAGAATTGAGTCCAGGTATCAAGAGGAAAAATGAGGCCTAAAGATAAGGAGCTTTGTGGTTGGTGGTTGAGAGGTAAAAATAAATCAGGTACCTGCTGTGACCCGCAATCTGCTCTACTGAGAGAAAACAGGCATGAAAAACTGAAGATGGGCTGAGGGGTGGCTCAGTGACAACACTAACCTGGCAGGCACAGGGCCCTGGGTTGAATTTCTAGCAGCACAGAAAGAGGGAGATATTACACCAAATTAGGATCCAGGTACAGCATGTGCCTAAGGTCCCTGTACTCACTCTGAAGCCTGTAAGGAAGCCTACTCCTTGGAGATGGAAGGGCTCATCCCCACACTGTGAAAGACCCTTGTCAGAAGGAACATGTTGGTTCTCTTCATCAGAGTATTTATTTGAATATTCATAAGTCAGACTCATCATCAAAGATACAGGTGGATCCTTACTATGAACACTTCAGTCACAATTTGTAAATCCCCAGAGATCTTCTACAACGACCAAGAGATCCTTATGCACAGTGCAAAGCTCCACAGCCTCGGGGTCCAGTGCACCCTTCCCTAGGCCAGGGATGCACTTCTGTGGTGAGTGCTTGTTACCCAGGAGGAGTGAAGGCCTAGGTTGGATCCCTATTGTTTCAAAAGAATAAAATGTAATATAATAAGACTGCTCAAGCTTCCTAAGACTCTCCAAAAATAGGATTCCTTAAACTAAACATGTGGGTGGGAAACCAGTTTGCCTTCTGTGAAACTGGCTGCAGTAGAGAGCTAAGCTAGTTCTCTGCCAGGAAACTGAGTTGTCAATGAGAGTAGTAACACCTACTGCAAAGGCAGACAAGCTCTGGCCACGTGACCATAATGATGAAGTGGTAGGTCAACCAGAACCAGCAGTAACATGCTGACCCAAGAACAAGTCCCCTGTGCCACCAGTTGTTTAAATATGGACACAGCAGGGATGTAGCTCAGCTGGTAGAGTACGTGCATAGGTACATGGGTTCAGACCAGACCCCACCCCCAGCCTGCCCCACCATTCATGAAAAGGCCTAGGAATGGTGGCTCAAACCTGTAATCCCAGCACTGGCAGAATTGTAAATTCAAGGTCACTCACGGCTCCATATAAAATTCTAGGCCAGCCTAGCTACATAAGACTTTGTCTCCAAAACAACTAAAGATCATATTGTATACCAAGGACTGATGGGGAATATAAAGAGAGATTCAGTCTCAACTCTGAAGCAATTATTCCTCCCTGCCTTTGCCGCTAGTGTTTGATGGAGACCAGTTGTAAACAAGGGACAAGGCACATTAATCAAGGGGGAGTGTTTGCTTTCCTTTTACACTTCCCACCCCATTTGCATGCTTAGCTGTGGCTGTGTGGATAGATTAATAAGTAATGATGTGGGGGATGAATGTGAATAAGAAAAAGCCCGTTGTCTTCTCCAATCACAAGAGCTCTTGATATGAGGCTATCTTAATCTGGCATTTGTGAAGTAACTCTGGATGGGCTGGAGAGATGGCTCAGCAGAGGACCCGGATTCTGTTCCCAGCACCCACATGGCAGCTCACAACCATCCATAACTCCAGTTCCAGGGAATCTGATACACTTGTATGACCTCCGAGGGAAGCAGACACACATGAGCACACAAATATACATTTGGGTAAAACTCTCATGCACATAAAATCTAAAAAACAAACCTCTCTGAACAGTATTATTTAATCAAAATCCTCACAGTTAAGGGAAGAAAACCTATATGGCTACTTCTAAAACAGAATTCACAGCTTTGTTCAGCAACTCAAATGTGGCATCTGAACCTAGATGTGGTAAGTAAAAAAACAAGATTTCAAAATAAAGCAAGTTTATTTACGTGTTGAAATGACAACTCGTGTAAACCAGGATGGCCTTGAACTCTGAGATCCTGTCTCTCCCTGGTCCTGAGATTAAAGTCATGTACCATCGCCTGTTTTTAACTTGTTGAGTATTAAAGAGCTACTAGAATTTTTAAAACCTACATGAGGTTTACATGCTGTTTCCATGGACAGTCCCAGTGTAGCAGGAAGCTGGTTATGAGAACACCTACTGTGTTCATGAGAACACCTACTGTGTTGATTTTCAACCTGGGCTAACTTTGGGATCTCTAGAGAGTGTTATAAGCATCTCCATGAATGAAATAAAATCAGAACTTATGAATGACAGGAAATCAGACATCTTGTGGTGGGACCCAGGCTACTCCCCCATCTGTGGCCTGGCTGTCCTAGAAATTGAACTGTAAACAGGTCTGGCATTGAACTCAGATCCATCTGCCTCTGCCTCCCAAGATGCTGGAATTAAAGGTGTACACCACCACCTACCTAAAAAACATTTACCACCAGCCTGTACTGTCTCCAAGTGAAGACACAGGTAGGCCTATAGCCAATGACCTAACAGGACGCCTCATACACACTAACAAAGTTCCATCAAAAGGTCACTCGAATGAAGCAGAAGCAGACAATACTGACGCTGTGCAGGAGATAGTTTGTAGCAGAGGCAGGCATGTTAGTCTAGGACATGTTCTATAAACCTCAGGGCAGATGATCTTCCCTCTCAGAGTCAAGACCTGAGCACCTACAGTGCGCTGGCTGTCAGAATGGTCAGGAGACCTAAAGCACAGAGGCAGCTTTAACATATCTGCCAGGTAAGATACTCAGGCCCTCAACTCTCAACCAAAGGCAGGCCATGGAGGCAGAGTCATAAACAGGCTGGAGTGATGACCACCTGGCCAGCCATCTGCCAGGAGGCTCCTGTGTTTCGCTGTCTTTCAGCAAGGCAGGACAGTAGGGCGAGACAGGAGGCAATGACCACACTGCGAACCTTGAAAGGCACTGATTATAAAGTGAAAACTTAACAGGACTGAAACCAAAATACACAGAGCCGACTACTGCTTCCTGTCATGTTTCTCTGACAATCTTCTGCCACTCCTAAAACGCACCTTTTCTTTTAAAAAAAAAAAAGTGTGTGTGTATGTAAAGGTCAGGACAGTCTGTATGATCCAGTTCTCTCAGTCTACAGTATAAGTTCCAGAGAGGAAACTCAGGCCATCAAGCTTGGAGGAAAGCACCTTTACCTGCTGAGGTACCCTCACCAGACCAATAGCCATTTCTGAGAGAAGTGTTTACCCAGCCAGAAAGGATCACAATTGTTAAGTTTAAGCACACTTCTCAACAAAAGATGGACCCTAAGACATCTTACCAGCCTTTAAGCCTGAGAACCAACCAACTAACCACCACTTTGAGCAGCACTGATCCCTCCAGAACAAGCTGGTAACAAGTTGGAGATATGTATTCAATAACACACTCCTGTTTTTATTTTTTGTTTTATTTTGAGACAGAGTCTCTATGTAGCTCTGCCACTCAGGAATTCACTATGTAGACCAGACTGACCTTGAACTCAGAGCTCTGCCTCCCTGTCTCCTGTACTGGGATTAAAGATGTGCACTACAACACTCAGCTTCCTGTCTCTCCTTGACACTGCTCTAAACAAAGAACAAAGACTATTTGTTAACAGGCCTGGGTTTCCCCTTAACTACCATGACCGGGAAACTTGTAGACCCATGTCTTCTCAGTTCTGTCTGAATGAAGGCATAGCTCCTCTTCTGTGCTGAGCCAGATCCTTGATGTAAGCATGAGGCACAGAATCCAACTTTCTAAACTCCATGAAATAAGCAGCTGAGGCAGAGCCTGGTGGTGCATGCCATTAATTCTAGTACAGGTGGATCTGAGTTTGAGGCCCAGTCTACATGTTGAGTTCTAGGACAGCTAAGAGGTATGTAGTCTCAAAAAACAGGAGAGAAAGAAAGGGCAGCTGAGATCCCACTTTTAAAAAACAAAACAGGAACTCGAAAAACAAAGGAAATAGACCTCTTACAGCTTGCCTGTACATATATACAGCATCTCTATTTAATACGAAGACTGCCCTCCACTCTCCATGCTTAGCCCTGGGCTCAGCTCTACCCATAACCAATGCACTCTATTCAATGTCAAGTACCACTGCTCCTCTGCAGCCTGTCAATCACAGCAGGAAGGACCAGGGCTCCTGCATGCCTGGATTCCTTCTCTCTCTGCTCATCTCCTCAGCCACTGTGCAAGCTGCAAGCACTGCATGAAGGTTAAAGGAGGCTCCAGGCTTCCCTAAGGAAACTGCCCCACTCTGAGGAGGAAATGGTGAAGCTGAGTCACCACCAGCTTTAGGAAAGAGACCCTGCTGTACTTTCCCTTGGGATCTGATGGATGTTGACATTTGCATGGGTCTGAAATGTCACATGCCTCTTTTGTTTATACTCCAATTTGGGTTTGGGACTTGATTTTTGGTGAAGGTCTCACTGTATTCCCCAAGATGGTCTCCTCCTGCCTCAGTCTCGTGAGAGCTGGAACTACAAGTGTCTATTACCCCAAACCTGGCTAACAAATATATTGTTTTGTTTTCATTTGTTTTAGTTTCTCTAAGACAGGATTTCTCTTGTGTAGCCTTAGCTGTCCTAGAATTCCCTCTGTAGACCAGGCTGGCCTTGAACTCAGAGATTCACCCGCCTCTGCCTCCCAAGTGCTTGGATTAAAGGTGTGCAGTCAGCACTGCTCTGGCTCTAAAACCTTCTTTTTGTTTGTTTAAAATAGGGTCTTTCTACATAGCCCTGGCTATCCTGGAATTCACTGCATAGACTAGGATATCCCTCATAGAGGACTCATAGAGACCCACCTGCATGCACCACCACAGCCCAGCAACAAATGTTTTTTTAAATAAAACTCCCAAATAAATACAGATGGGCCTGTAGGTCAAGAAGTCAATAACTGAGACCTTAAGTCTAAAGGCCTTGGTGTTCTCTGTCCTGAAGAACCAGCATTTGGTTTCTGAGGTTCTGATGGCTCAGACCTAGATCACTTCAGTCAAATGTAACCTGCTTTAAGGTAGACCAGAGTGAAAATGGCTCTGAAGCAGCCTCTGTTGCTGAGAACCACTTCATCCAATCAATTTATACTTCAGGGACAACAGGGAAACCGGTGGTGAGACATGTAAGCCATTTCCATCACTAGAAACTATAGATCCATTAGAGAAATCTTTTTTTTTTTTTTTTTTTTTTTTGCTTTTTTGGTTTTTCGAGACGGGGTTTCTCTGTGTAGCCCTGGCTGTCCTGGAACTCACTCTGTAGACCAGGCTGGCCTCGAACTCAGAAATCCACCTGCCTCTGCCTCCCAAGTGCTGGGATTAAAGGCGTGCGCTACCACTGCCCGGCCATTAGAGAAATCTTAATTTCATCAGAAACCTGCTCCACTTCCTTCTACAAGTACCAGGGGGCTGAGTACGTGACTTAGGAGAACACTTGCCTGGCATGACAAAGCCCTGAACTGGACCCACTGCTGACCACTGGGCCAGAGCACAGGCATTAAGGACACTAAACCAGTGCATTGCTGCTAGTTTCCTGCTTCCTCTCCAGAGGTGGGAAAAAGCAGAATCACCAAGGTACTGTGCAAGGTCTAGAGGCTATAAAGGATTTACTTCCCTTAAGGGGGGCAGAGGGACCCTGCAGATGCCCCAGACGCCCCAGCCTCCTCCTGGTAAAGTGCACAGCCATCAACATACTACCCAAGAGCCTCTGAAGGCTGAGAAGGGCTAAGGGATGAAAGACCACCAGAGCTATAGGTGCTGACTGACAGGTAGCACCCAGTGGCTCTGGCTTTTCTCCTGTCTCCTCAGGCCAAGTATTTATTGCCTTTACTGAAGCTTCAGCTATTCTCCTGTGCTTCCTCTCTACC
Organism: Arvicanthis niloticus; assembly: GCF_011762505.2. Lineage (NCBI taxonomy): Eukaryota > Metazoa > Chordata > Mammalia > Rodentia > Muridae > Arvicanthis > Arvicanthis niloticus. The sequence continues at coordinate 37,947,090 of NC_047675.1, read as the reverse complement.
AGACACCAGAAATAGACAGTAGACAGATTTACAAAGAACTTGTACCAAGACTTTACCAATAGCCAGTCTTTCACCTTCAATAGAAATAAGATGTAAAATTTGACTTAGGTCTCTTTTGGAACTTTTTTTTTTTTTTTTTTTTTTTTTTTTTTTTGAGACAGGGTCACTGTATAGCCCATGGTATTCTTTAATTCCCAATCCTCTTGCCTCAAACTAAGAGCCGTGTGCGCGTGCGCACACAGACCAGTATTCCACCACATTTGGCATCTTTTGTAGTTTTTAGTGAATCCGGTTTCTACAAACCAGGCTAGCCCCCAAACCTAGTTTAGGTCACTAAAATAAGTTGTAACAAGGAATTCACACTGAAGAGACACATGAAGACTGAAATCTGACTCAGGGTTTTAAAATGCCCAATCACTAATGGGAAAAGGAGGAACCAAGTTTCAGCCAAGCTAGTCAGGGGAACTAAACCAGGCTGTGAGCTATACCCAAGCTGCAGGCTGTAATGGCCCCTGCCTAAATCCTGACCCTAGTAGAGAGAAAGGGACCAGTTTACATGAATCAAGAGATGAGATCCTCAAGGCAGGCCTCATTTCTACCTGTGGCTTAAGCCCAAGAAAGTTCTGAAGGATCTCTGAGTAATTTAATTAGGGTATGGAGTTTGCACGTGTGTATGTGGAGGCCAGAGGTCAACATCAGGTATCTTAAGTCAACTTCGGGGAGGCTAGAATGGGTGCATGTTAAAGTCCAGATCTGAGATCTGGGGAGATAACAGCAAAGTACTCACTGTGTGAGCATGAGGACCTGATTTAGATCAGTAAGCTCAAGGTTCAGTGAGAGATGCTGTCTCCAAATGTATGCTAGAAGGCTTAATAAAGTGAAAGCTCTAGTCAGCAAGCCCTACAACCTCAGTGTTGATGTGAAAGGAAAGAATCAACTCCAGATGTTGTCCTCTGACCTCTACACACAGGTGTGTGTACATACACACAAGCACACACCCATACATATCAAATGATTCCAGATATTTCCTTCAAATACTGTGCACAGACACACATTTGGTGCCCAGCACCTTACCCTAAAGCTATTGATATACAAGAGTTTTGATCTGAGCTGGGTGTGGTAGCACATGCCTTTAATTCCAGGAAGGCTCATAGGTAACTCCCTGAGTTCAAGGTCAGCCTGGTCTAAAAAGTAAGCTCAAGGACAGTCAGGGCTACAAAGAGAAACTGTCTTGAAGAAAAAAAAGCCGGGCGGTGGTGGCGCACACCTTTAATCCCAGCACTTGGGAGGCAGAGGCAGGCAGATTATTGAGTTCAAGGCCAGCCTGGTCTACAGAGTGAGTTCTAGGACAGCCAAAGGCTATACAGAGGAAGAACACCTCCCAAGGTTTGTAAGGTGGCAAACAGATTTCTAATCCAAAGACCCATCTAGTAAGCACTTCTTACCTGGACTGCGGGACTGTCTTGTCCACAAACAGGAAGATGGCCTTCTCGGAGGGAAGCTGGATCCTTTTCCTTATGATCCACATGAACTGAGCCACCGTGATGTCGGATGGCACCAAGTACTTCCTCTTGTCGATGTCAACAATCTGGGAGCCAGAGACTTTTTCCACGATCACCTGGGAAAGTCAAGACAGGTCAAAAGCTCAGGCTGTTCTTCAGCAGAGCAACATAAGCCTAGAGTCCACAAAGGCTAGTGCCTGGTTCCAGCACTGTGAATAGATGAGGGGAGGGAAGGGGAAGGAGAGCAAACTCCTGCACACTTACCACTGGGCTGCATTGCTCTGGCCTCAAACAAGTCTGATGAGCAAAGTATAGACAAGGAAGTGTGTGGGAAACGGCACAGATGAGTAAATAACTATGCCCATAGCTTAAGAAGCCACACTCTGGAGGCCCAGAGCTGACAGAAATCCCTCATCTCTGATCTCAGCATTTGTAAGAGAAACACAGCTATAAAGCTTTCTAACTTTTTTCAAGACAAGGTTTCTCATAGTAGTGTAGTCCCAGATGTCCTGGAACTCACTCTGTAGACCAGGCTGTCCCCAAACTCAGCCTGCCTCTGCCACCTGAATGTTGGAACTGAAGGCATATACCACCCCACTGCACAGGTAGCTTTCTAACATTGTATCCAGGTAGATGAAAGATTGATCTGGCTAGGGTTTTATCTGTAGTCTTTTAACTCACGATCAGAGAATAGACCCACACTACAGAGCATTAAGACCCCAAGCAACACTGGAAAGAATGGATGAACTAAGGGCAACGTTCTACAACTGCAACCACCCAAGAGCCTGTTTCATTTGGCCTGTTGCTTCTCTCTGAACAGTTAACATTTGCCCTCCTACTTTTTTCCTCAGAGGAACTGTTTACAAGCAAAGAGCTACAACTAGGGCAGAAAGCAGAAATAAAGCAACATCCTTATTGATTAGAGGCAAAAAGATAGCATTTCAGATTAGTCAAGCAAAGATGGCAGAATCAGGGAGGGTGAAGAGAGACTAGAAGTTAAAGATGACTACCCGGAGACTACCACATCCAACCCCAAATGACAGTCTCACTCCACCATCATTCCCCAAAGTGGCAGTGACCTGTTGCCCTGTCCTAGAACACAGTTCCTTACATAATTGGCGAGGGAGCATAGAGGCTGCAAGCAGCTTGCTGCCCTAGATCGGAAGATTCAGCACTGATGCCCCTGAACAGCACCAGCCCCTTATGCCCCACACTAGAGCCTGCTGAAGCCCAGGCTGTCCGGTCTCTGGCTACACCTTAAGACCTTAACTTCTCAACTGTTGCACTACCTAGCGCGCCCGCCCGACACCTCTCCAGGAGACTAAGGGTGACAGCGGGGTGAGGGGGCGGGGAGTCCACACTCACCGGAACCCGGTCGGGATACTTCGCTCTGATCTTCGCGGATTCCACGCATCTGTGTTCTGGGAAAGAAGTAAACCAGGCTGACAATGGCACCTGCCAGGCAGCCGGCCGCCCCCGCCCCCCGCTGCCGGAACCCCATCTTCCTGTCCGCCCTTCGCCGCCCGCAACCTGCGTGCGTACGCCCGGAGTCCCAGCCCCCGAGTCCCTTGCCGCAGATCCCCTCAGGAACTCCCAGAAAGATCCGCAGAGGGCGACACGGGTCCATGGGAGGCGCCAGACTGGCGGGGCCTTGACGACCCAGCGGGCCCGGCAGGGCGGCAGGAGTGGGGGAAGGGTCGCGATCTTTAGCCTGACCAGGCCGACCGCGCTTACCCAGCGAGTGGTCCTCCTTAAACATCCACTTCATGGCGGCGGGAAACGACAGAGCCGGCTCTTGGAGCCGCAGACTTCGGCGAAGCGACCACAACAACAACGGAGGCGGCGACGACGGCAGCGACGACTACTCGGCAGGCGGGACTTCCGGCTGACGGAGCCTAGCAACCGCCCGGGGCGGGGCTTCCGGCGTGCCTGGTAAATGCAATCGCTGTGATTACGTGAGGGGGCGGGGCCTAAGAGGAGCCCTAGGGGCTCTCCTGGGAACAGAGACTGACGTAGGTGGCTACGGAGTCTCTGAGACGCAGTGGAGACTTGAGGAATTAGTGACTGGAATGGAGTTTCAGGATTGTGCGTGACTGACATGTCATGGCTCATAGCTTGGAATGCTTATAAAGGGCTCTGGTAGGGGATGTCTGGGGCTTTGGGGAGAAAGGAATATTAATTTTTGGCTGAGTGACAAGGCGGGAACTCAGCCTTGAGGGATAACCAGTTCCAAGCACTGTGTGGCAATGAGTACTGGTGACCACCTAGAGACTAGTCTAGGAGTTGTCGCACCTCAAATCTGATTTAAACAAATCTCATTTCCCTCTACTCATGAATACATATTTATAAACATTCATAAACATTTATGAACAAGTACCACAGATACGCATTTAGTCAACGGAATATCCCAGATCACAGAGATTCTTTATCAGAAACTGTCAGAGGCGAAGTTTGCCTGTCAGGCAGGGAGTAGTCCTCGGAGATCTGGTCATGAGACACCCTAGGCGAAGGAGCCGGCAGTGGGAGTGGCTCAGCACTCACCCGGAGCTGTGGGTGTCACCTGCCCTAGGCGGAGCTAAGCCAAGTCGTGGCCGAGTCATCCGGGAAGTCTGCTCTGGGTCACCATTTGTTTATGCACTGGTGAACACAGAACATGAATATGCAGTTAATCGGGCACCTGACCACGCGCTTATGATCTACCGCATCTGGAGAGCCTGTGTTTGAACCTTGTCACCCTTCATTTCCTACAGTTGAAATTCCTGATACATGCTGTGGCCATAGCTTCACTCTGAAAGTATTTTGTTATTTTCAACTGTGGGAGAGGAGAGACTCAGGTCTCAAGCAGGTGAAAGCACTATTTAGCGCCAAGCCTCTAGATGAGTTCAGTCCCCAGGACCCAAGTGACAGAGTCTAACCTGATTACAAGGCTTCTAGGCATGCACGGTGGCTAGCCTCCAAACATATACACACCCAGATGCATGCAAGATAAGAAAATGTTAACAAAAAAAACATAATTTTAAGAACTTTAGCAGGGCAGTGGTGGCACACGCCTTTAATCCCAGCACTTGGGAGGCAGAGGCAGGCAGATCCTGAGTTCAAGGCCAGCCTGGTCTGCAGAGTGAGGTCCAGGTTCCAGGACAGGCAGGGCTACACAGAGAAACCCTGTCTCGAAAAACAAACAAAACAAAATAAAACAAAAAACTTTAAAGCCCAAAGCAACTAGGCATTTGTCTTCTGTGAAATGAAAAATCCTTTGAATGTTATGCTACAGACACAACAGAGTGTTGTTCTGGAAACTGGGAGAAATCCATGAGCAAAACAGACAATACCCATGCTATTGCAGAGTTTGCATTCTCTTGGAAAAAGACCAAAAACTAAATATCAGGTAATGGCAGGTGATATTTCGAAAAGTCAAACAGTGGATGAGGAGAGCATGAAGCACTGGTGGGATGGTGGGTCACTATACAAATTGTCAGACACCAGGAACACAGAGGACCCCGTGTGGCTAGGACTAAATAAACAAGGAGGAGTACAGGGAGAGACAGATCAGAAAGATCTGGAACAAACTGGTGTTTTGAATTCCAGAGAATCTGTAATACATTCAACCTTTTTGTATTTTTTAAGATAGGGCTTTTCTATTTACTCCAGGCTGTCCAGGAAATCACTCTGCAGAGCAAGGTGACCTAAAACTCAGGGATCTGCCTGCATCTGCCTCCTCAGCACAGGAACTAAAGGCCTTTGCCACCATGCCCAGTTCGTTAGGCCTTTTTTTTTGTTTTGTTTGTTTGTTGGTTGGTTTTTCGAGACAGATTTTCTGTGTAGCCCTGCCTGTCCTGGAACTCACTCTGTAGACCAGGCTGGCCTCGAACTCAGAAATCAACTGCCTCTGTCTAGGGTTAAAGGTATGCACCTCTATGCCCTCCCTGTTCACCTGCAAAGTCAATACACAGGAGGTAGAAGCAGGAGAGATGGAAATTCAGGGTTATCCACCCGGTACACATTGGGTTGAAAACCAGCCTGTTTCAAATATATCTTTCAGGGGCTGGTGAGATGACTCAGGTAATAATATTTGCTGCTAAGACTAAGGACCCTGAGTTTTGTCCTTGGGACCCTTGTAATGGAAGAAAAGAATTGAATCAGGCAGTGATGGCGCCCACTTTTAACCCCTGCTCTCAGGAGGCAGAGGCAGGCAGATCCTATCTCTCTGAGGTCAAGGACTGCCTGGTCTATGAAATGAATGCCAGGACAGTCGGCCTACACAGACAAACCTCATCTTGAAAACAAAAACAGGGCTTAAGCGGCTGAAGTTTATCTGAGTAGGGGGGGTACTTTCCTACTATATCCAAAATCCCTAGTTCAGTCTTCAATACTGCAGAAAGGGAGTGAGGGAGAAATTAAACTTAAAACCCCTGCTTCTCTTTTCAAAGCTGGTCACTACTGTGGAGAGTTTTGGGGGCCGCTTGACAGGAATTTGACATTGGGCCAGGACAAGGAAGTAGACTTCAGGAAGGAATTTAACATTGGGCCAGGATGGAGAAGTAAGCTCTGGCTGGAATCTGATTTGGGGCTAGAACAAAGAAGTAGGCTTCAGGCAAGAATCTGGCTTTGGGCTAGGACAGGGAAGTAGGCTCCGATATCTTTGTCATCCTGATTAACCCTTAGAAACAGTGATCATGGCTGGGTGGCGCACGCCTTTAATCCCAGCACTTGGGAGGAAGAGGCAGGCGGATTTCTGAGTTCGAGGCCAGCCTGGTCTACAGAGTGAGTTCCAGGACAGCCAGGGCTACACAGAGAAAACACTACTCAGAAAAACAAAACTACTCGAAAAACAAACAAACAAACAAACAAAAAACAAAAATGAAAACAAACAAACAAAAAGAAACAGTGATCACCAGCTGGAGAGATGGCTCCATGGTTAAGAGCACTGGCTGCTGCTCTTCCAGAGGTCCTGAGTTCAATTCTCAACAACCACATGGTGGCTCACAACCATCTGTAATGGGATCTGATTTCCTCCTCTGGTGTGTCTGAAGACAGAGACAGTGTACTCATGTACATAAAATAAATAAATAAACCTTAAAAAAAAAGAAAAAGAAACAGTGATGGGGGGGGGGTGGCTGGAAAGAAGGTTAAGCAGTTAAAAGCACTGATTGCTCTTTCAGAGGTCCTGAGTTCAATTTCCAGCAACCACGTGGTGACTTACAATCATCTGCAATGGAATCTGATGCCCTCTTCTGATGTGTCTGAAGACAGTAACAGTGTACTCACTCACATACATAAAATAAATAAATAATCCTTTAAAAAAGAAAGAAAGGAACAGTGATCACGGGTCTTTGTTTATTACCTTGCTTGTTCCGTAACTATTTGCATCTATTATCTTGCTTGTTCCTCAACCTACAACTGACCTTATTACTTGTATGTAATTAAAATGGTATAAAAGCAGATTGGGAAAAAATAAACCCGCCTCAGCCTCAGAACTGGTTGGGGTCATGCTACAGGGTTATCTAATTATCTTTTTTTTTTTTAATCCTCGTTCCTGCCCTGGAGAACCTGTTGACTGACTGAGCTGGCCTGGTCACACTGTCCTAGTCCAAGACATGTGTATATCACTTAAAAGTATGTAAGAGCTAAGTACACTTCTTGGCGGAAATCCACTGTTTATCAACCAATAGACAGGCATGTCCCACAACAGCTATGATGACAAGCAAAATCTTTCTGTCTTATTTGCTCAGTTGGTATCTCTTTTCTTTTAGTTCATCATTCATTAAAGCATCCATGTATTGGACATTGCATTTAGCTTCCTTAAATATTCTAAGGCACTAGATGCCTTCTACATGGGGGTAGCAAGCTAAGGAAGTAAGTAGAAAAATAAATAGAACAACCACACACAATAGACCTATAAAACAGGCAGGATGGACTTAAGGTGATTGGACAGAGACAGACATGGATAGTGTAGGGCAGCCAGGGGCCAGCACTAAGCCAGGAAAGAAAATACAGACTTCTCTGATGAGGCTGAAAGGAAGAACCAGAAAGTGACTTGGTAAAAGAAATCCTGGCCAGCCTTGAACCTGACCCAGAACTCCAAGGAGGAGTTCTTGTAGTGAGTAGAAAAAGAACTAAGGGTTCTATTTGAAGTTTAGTCCAGTGTGTTTGTTTGTTTGTTTGTTTGTTTGTTTGTTTTTACTGTTGGTGGTGATGCTAGTTTGGATGTTTTGCTTAATTTTGTCTTTGACAAGGTCTCATATATCTCAGGACAATGTAACCAAGACTGGCCTTAAACCCCTAAGCATGTGGTATATGCATTCATGTTTGTAGATGCCTGTGCCCATGTGTGTGCATGTGATGGTCACAGTAGATTGTCAGGGGGTCTCTCCCTACCATACATCCTTTCTTCCTGAGACAGAGTTTCTTATTGAATCTGGAGCTAGGCTAACAGCCATCAGCCCCAGCCATCCTCAAGTTACAGGCACACACATCCTGATCTGGCTTCTTACCTGAGCATTTGGTCCTCTTGTTTATGCTGCAAGTATTCTTTCCTACTGAACCAGCCTGGCTTGGATATGTGAGATAGTTTCATGTAGCCCAAGCTGGCCTCAAGCTTGCTTTGTAACCAAGGTTGGCCTTAAATTCCTGATCCTCCTGTCTCAACCTTCTAAGCATGAGCATTCCAGGCATGAACAACTATTCCCATCTGAAATATGTAGTTGAAAGGAAATGTCTTTTTTTTTAAGATTGATTTTTTTATTCATTTAATGTCTGAGTACACTGTTGCTGTCTTCAGACACACCAGAAGAGGACATCAGATCCCATTTCAGATGGTTGTGAGCCACCATGTGGTTGCTGGGAATTGAACTCAGGACTTCTGGAAGAGCAGTGCTCTTAATCACTGTACCGTCTCTCCAGCCCAGGAAATGTCTTTTGAGGCAAACTTCAGAGACAGGAGAACACAATGAAGATCAGGCTGGTCTGGGACTCACAGAAATCTACCTGCCTCTGCCTCCCCAGTGCTGGGAATAAAGGAGTACACCACCACACCCAGCTAAGGCTGAATCATTTTGTACTTCAAAATTCTTTTTGTTTGTTTGTTTGTTTTTGGGTTTTGGTTTTTTCAAGAGAGACAGGGTTTTTCTGTGTAGTCCTGGCTGTCCTGGAACTCACTCTGTAGACCAGGCTGGCCTTGAACTCAGAAATCTGCCTGCCTCTGCCTCCCAAGTGCTGGGATTAAAGGCATGCGCCAACACTGCCCAGCTGTAATTCTAAATTCTTAACCTTCACCTCTCTCTGTCTCATTGGTGACTTAGCTACAGTGTATGTTTCCTTCTGTTGACTCTTAGGAGGCAAACATTCTCTTACTCACAGATCAACCACTCCAAGGAATTTACATTACATCTAGCCATTCCAAAATGGTTATTTTAGTGCAGTTTTTATTTTTTTAATTTAAAAATACATTTTTATATTTCCTATTTATTATTATTATTATTATTATTATTGAGACAAGGTTTTTCTTTGTAACCTTGGCTGTCCTGGAAATCACTCTGTAGACCAGGCTAGCCTGGAACTCAGAGGTCTGACTGCCTCTGTCTCCTGAACACTGAGATCAAAGCTGTGTGCCAATGCCTTTATTTTAACTTTATGTGTATGGGTGTTTTGCCTGTGTGTAAGTCTATGGACCATGTGTATGAGTGCCTACAGAGGTTGTTGGATCCCCTATGACTGGAGTTACAGTTGGCTGTGAGCTGCCATGTGGGTGCTGAAAGTCAAACCTAGACCCTCTGGAAAACCGGCCATTCTCTCCAGCTTATTTACATGCTATGCTGTATTTATTTATTATTTGTGTATATATGAAGATGAGCACCATGACAGGCATGTAGAGGAGAGGACAGCCTTTCCAGAATTAAGATAAATAATTGGTGGGGGGCTGGAAAGATGACCCAATGGTTAAGAGCACTGATTGTTCTTGCAGAGGACCTGAAGAAGTGAGTATTGATGGAGAGAAAATCTGTCTTTCATGTTAAGATATTGGTGTTAGTATTCACCCAAGTGATCAGCTAATGCTAACTTTGGGGAAGACAATATCAGCGTTTATACCTAACAAAGTACAACAGAAGGAGCCATGTAGTAAATTACCCTGTGACCTTCGAATAACTAGGGGATTTGTTTCCTGTTTTCTATCTTTCCTGCTATGGGACATAGTGATAGCACTAACTTTGAAGGCAAAAGTACCTACTTCTAGGATTGTGGCCTTGATATATGAATGGTGGGACTTCAGTAGGAACCACATTGGAGTTTTTGCATTGAAACAAAGTCTCCTGTATCTCTGGCTGGCCTCTTGCTCACAATGTAGCTAAAGATGACCTTGGATTTCTGATCCTTCTGCCTTCACCTGAAGAATTGCTAGTATTACAGATGTGGGCCACCGTGCCTGGTTTAATGATGTGCAGGAGATGAACTCAGGGCTTCCTGCATGGTAGGCTAGCCTTCTGCTAAGCTATATCAACCATCTTTATGTTGTGAGTTAATAGGTGACCTATGGGGAGATGTCAACATCTATGCACATCTGATTTTGTACAATTGACACAGACTTTGGTGAGTGGAAATACTATTACTGTTGCTCTCTTGAAGAGACGTGCAGGCACTGCCTAAAATGTATCTAGTTTCTAACACAGGAACCTCCTCCCGCTAGCTCCTCCCCCTGCTAAGGCCTGCGTGCCTGCTATTGGTTCCTCTGCCCTCCGTCGGTTGCCGTGGAGACTCCGCGCTGCGGTCCTGGGCTCATGGCGCTGTACCATCTCTTCTCTCATCCGGTCGAGCGCTCCTACCGCGCGGGGCTCTGCTCCAAGGCCGCGCTCTTCCTGCTGTTGACCACTGCGCTCACCTACATCCCCCCTCTGCTGGTGGCCTTCCGGAGCCACGGTGAGCCTGCCCGGGTCTGGAGGGCCTTACGGTTCGGCTCGGCGTGGCCGGCGGGCCCAGGCCGCCAATCCTGACCTGGCTCCCCCAACCCGCCTTGTCTCCCGCAGGGTTTTGGCTGAAGCGGAGCAGCTACGAGGAGCAGCCGAACGTGCGTTTTCAGCACCAAGTGCTGCTCGTGGCTCTACTGGGGCCTGAGCCCGGAGCCTTCCTCGCATGGAGCACGTTCCCCGCCTTCAACCGGCTGCAGGGGGTTCACCTGCGCGTCCCGCTCGTGTCGGTGCGTGGTTCCCGCCGGGACCCTGGGGGGGGACAAGATGGGGTGAGATCCCATTTAGGGTCATTTGACGGCGTGTGGGGCAGAGTCTCTTGTATCTCAGGCTGGCTTTAAACTATATAGCCAAAGTCGGCCTTCAACATCTGTTCCTCCGGTCTCCACTTTCCCAGTGCCAGGAATTTCGGTTATGCAACGCCGTGCTGGGGTTTATGGAGTGCTGGGAATCAAACCCAGGGCTTTGTGCTTGCACGCAAGCATTTTACCACTGAGCCACATTCTCAGCCCCACAGCTTGGATCTCAAGGAGCCACCGGGAGTTGGAAACAAAGTCTCTTTAGCCTGCGCATGCTTAACTTTCTAGTTAGTTTTACTCAGCTTCTCCAGGTGTCCCCAGAAAGTCAACCATGCGGGCGGTGTGTTCGTCTGACAAACTGCCTGCCTCTGGTGCAGGTCACTTCCGAATGAAAAGGTGGCTGTGAAAACCCTCTTAAGGGCTTGAAGGCTAAGGTCTGTATACCCCAGCAAGTCGCTGAGTTTAAACATCACCACACTGTAAAGACAAAAAGTGCCCGCGTTTATATGCAGACTGGACGCGGGTTAGGGCGGGGCAAGCGCTGATTGGTTGAATTCTCAGCCTCTGCTCTGGCCAAGCCACGCCTGGCTGGGGTAGGTTCCTAACTCTGTTCCACATTGCAGCTGTCCCCCTATGAAACTGAAACATTTTACGGTCTGCAGTTTAGTGTTTACTTTCGCATAAATCAAATGCTTCCTTACAGTCATCCCTTTCCGTTCATATTCTGAACATATTTTCCTTTAGACGTATGGGACATCTGGCTTTCCTACTTTCAAATGTGGATCTTTTCGGACAGGTCTGATTATTAGCCTAGAAGGCAAACTCATGTAGACGATGGGGAAAAAAAGTCAGACTTTTCTAATCTAATTCAGATTACTCTGCTCTTTAATTTTTCATATATATATATATATATATATATATATATATATATATATATATATTTCGTGATCACAAACCTGTTGACAGAAAAGTAAAGGTTCGCTGTGGTTGGTACATGTATCAGTAGTACTGGTTAACCAACTTTATTTGTTTTAAGGTCTGTAGCTTATTTAATGACATGGGCAATGTGATGAATTTAACTAGTTGTTTGTTAGTAAATATTTGTTTCTAACCTACGCGTGTTATCCCAGTTGAGGCAGGAGGATTGCCCCCTTCCCTGGCCTATACAGCAATCTCAAGGCTATTCAGTCTCAAAAGCGGTAGCACTGGTGTGTGAGGTTAGAGGACAACTTGGAGGGGTCAGTTCCCTCCTGTCACTGTCCCAGGGTCGGGGATTCCCAGGGTTAGCTGCAGGAGTCATTAACTGCTGAGCTAGTCATTACCCACCCTTACTCCTTGATTTTTTTTTTTAATTTACTCCAATCTCTTTACTATTAAAATTATTATGTGAATAAACAAAACTTTAACTAAATCTTACAGCTTTTTTATTCTTTTTGAGATGGGTTATTGCTATGTTGCCTGCCCAAGCTGGCTGTGGCTCAAGCAATAAATGCACCCAGTTCAGCCCCCTAAGAAGCTGGGACTACAGTCGAGAGGCCCAGACTTAAGTCATACACCTCTGAATGGAAGCTTTTTGTTGGAATCTCATGCACATAGAGAAAACAAAATAAGCAAACAAAATAATTGTTAATTGCAGGGAAATAAGCCATGAGAACACGCAGGGAAGGAGATGGCAGTCAGGACTGCGAACGGGAATGGGACTTGCTTAGTCTTAGTTACTTCACGGAATGCTGACTAAGCAAAATGTCGATCTAGGGAAACTGAAGGGATGAGAGGGGGATGTGCGATGATGGCTGATGGGAGGGGGAGGGATGCTCAGGCTCCATCTGTCCCCAGGGAATGTCAGTAGAGAATACTCAGAAAAGAGATGGAGACTCAGCAAATGTTATTTAAACATCTGGGAAGTCTTTCTTCTGGGAAGTGTTTTTGTTTTTCAGAGCAGGGTTTCTCTGTGTAGTTCTGGCTGTCCAGGAACTTGCTCTATAGACCAGGTTGGCCTTGACCGCAGAGATTCGCCTGCCTCTCCCTCCCCAGTACCAGGATTAAAGGCGTGTGCCACCACCTCCCAGCCTAGGGAGCACTTTAAAAAAACAAAAACAAAAGTTTTAAACATACCCCTTTCGTTATTTTTTTTAAGATTTATTAATTTTTTATTTATATTAGTCCAGCTGTCTTCAGACACACCAGAAGAGTGCATCGGATCCCTTTACAGATGATTGTGAGCTACCATTTGGTTGCTGGGAATTGAACTCAGGACCTCTGGAAGAGCAGTCAGTTGCTCTATACAGCTGAGCCATCTCTCCAGCCCCTGGGGAGCACTCATTAGGTAACTAAGGCAAAAGTTGTTGCTTTGGAAGGTTTTGTTTTTCCTTTTTTGTTTTGTAATATCATTGAAGTCTTTTATTCTTCAAATGATCAAGACGATTCCCCCATGCCACCAACACATACCCCTGTAGGTTTTTTGAGAGTGCATGTCATGTTGTCCAGGATGGCTTGGAACTGGTTTTGTAGCCTAGGATGACCTGAAAGACCTTGTGTTGCTGGTCTTTCATCCTGTGCCTTTGAAGCGGTGAGATTACAGTTGTGGGCCACCAGCCCCGCTTTTGCTATTTATTTACTTACCATGATGCTTTTTTAAAATTGTATTTTCTGTGTGTGGGTACTCTGCCTGCATGCACACATGTGTGCACCATGTGCCTGCCTAGTGTCATGGATCCCCTGGAACTGGAGTTATAGACAGTTGTAAGCTGACATATGGGTCCTGGGAATTAAACCAGAATCCTCTAGAGGAACAGCCCAGGCTCCCAACCACTAAGCCAGCTTTCCAGCTCCCTTTAATTGTTTATTTATTTATCCCTAAGACCAGGCTTTGCAGTGTAGTCCAGAAACGGGCCAGGTTGGCCATGAACTGGTGACCCTCTTACTAACTACTAGGATTACAAGCAGGGCCTGCTGTACCTGGCTCCGTTTTTATTCTCGAGACTCTAATGCAATGCTCTCCAACCGTCCTAATGCTTCAGCCCTTTAACATAGTTCCTCATATTGTTGTGACCTCAGCTCTAAAATTATTTCATTGCTACTTCAAAACTGTAATTTTGCTACTGTTATGAATTGTAATGTAACTATCTGATATGCAGGATATCTGATATTTCAACCCCTGTGAAAGGATCCTTCAACCCCATAGCCCCCAAGGAGCTGGAGATCCACAGGTTGAGAAACTCCACTCTAATGCTTCTAGAGAAGAGTGATGGGGTGAGAGGCCAGGGTAGAGGTGAGCCTGCCCTTCCCTGTGTACCCACTGGACCTTTTTTGTTTGTGTTTGTTTTTCGAGACAGGGTTTCTCTGTGTAGCCCTGGCTGTCCTGGAACTCACTCTGTAGACCAGGCTGGCCTCGAACTCAGAAATCCGCCTGCCTCTGCCTCCCAAGTGCTGGGATTGAAGGCGTGTGCCACCACTGCCCGGCTCCCACTGGACTTCTTAATGTCCACACTCATATGTTTTCTTTCCAAAGGTTAAAAACAAAGTTTTTCAGGCTGTAAGAGAATCTCACTGGAGAGCACTTGCATACTATCTGTGAGGCTAGATTAAATCCAAACATTTTTTTTTAAACTTTAAACAAAATTCTAGTTCTACTTTAAGACAATGGGTTTGTTTGTTTTTGTTTTGATTGGCTAGTTGGTTGCTGCTTGGTTTTGAGACAGAGTCTTTCTCCATAGTCCAGACCAAACTCCAACTCAGTAAGGCTGACTTCAAACTAACCATCCTCTTGCCACCACCTCCCAAGCACTGGGTTGGCTGGCAAGTGCCACCACGCCTGGCAAATGTAGTGCGTTTATGTGTAGGATTTTTGGTAGAAGGTTTATTCTTCACATTTTTCCCCTCTACATTTCTATCCTTCCCACAGACACTTCTGGACATTAGAGTCTAAGAAGTAACGGAAAGCTGAGGTATTCACCAAAGCAAGAATAAGCTTTAGGCTTGCTTCTTTCCTTCTTACTCATTCGCTACCACTGCTCGGTGGCTTATCTCTGCAACCAGAAGCCACTCCCTTGAGAACTCTGCTCATCATCTTCCTCTGCTTCTGGTAGGTGGCTCCCGTTTCAAGTTTAAGAAGCCAAAACCTAATTCTTTTTAATCCTGGATGGATGTGCTGTGTTTCCTTTCCTTTCTGTTTGTTTCCAGTGGTGGGGCTCTACCCCGAGGCCTTGAATGTGCTAGACAAGCACTCTGCCTGTGAGCAACAGCCTGGATAATCCTGGACAGCTTGGAAAACAGGGGCCATAGCTAGGGATGTTGTTCAGGAGTGTGTGTGTGTGTGTATGTACATGCATACGCGTGCCAGCACACACACACATACATATATACACACACAGCACACACACACACTCCAAACTTGGTGGGCTAAAGTATTACAATCATCATGAGTTTGAGGCTAGCCTGGGCTACACAGTAAGTTACAGCTCTGGTAAAGCTAAAGTAAGACCCTGTCTTTTTTGGTTTTTCAAGACTGGGTTTCTCTCTGGCTGTCCTGGAACTCACTCTGTTGACCAGGCCTCTCCTCAAACTCAGAAATCCGCCTGCCTCTGCCTCCCAAGTGCTGGGATTGAAGGCGTGCGCCACCACTGCCCAGCTAAGACCCTGTCTTAAAAGAAGTAAAACATAACTTTTTTTCCTAAATGTCTCCTTTAGAACAATTTTCAAATTTTAATTTATTATTTTTTGTTTATATGAGAGTTTTATTTTGCATATATATGCATATATCTTGTATGTATGCATATATATTCACATACACACACACACACACACACACATGAATGCGGTGCCCATGGAGCTAAAAGAAGATGTTGGATGTGCCTGGAACTGGAGTTTATAGATGGTTGTACTCTATCATCTGTGTGCTGGGAATCAAGTCTTGGTCCTCTGGAAGAGCAGCTAGTGTTAATCAAGGGTACTGGAGAGATAACTCAGTGGTTATGTTTTTTCAGTTACCAGTACCTATCTTAGGCAGTTAACAGCCACCTGTAATTCCAGTCTCAGGGAATCTCATGCACTCTTTTGGCCTCTGTAGGAACTAACACACGTGTGTGAACACATATACAAATGCATATACACAAACACATAAAGAAAAATAAAACATTTTTAATGAATTAATAGCTCAGTAGCACAAAAAAAGAAATTAGAAGGCACTGTATAAAAAGTTTTTAAAGAAGAAAAGTCTAGAATGTGTCAATAAGCAAAACAAAACAGAATCCAAAGAAATCATAAATATAAAAATGCAAGTAAATATATAAAATGGTAAAGTCACTTTGGAAAATAGTTTAGCAAGTCTTTAAAAGTTAAACTTTTGAAGTACCATATTTAGTAGATAACTAAAATCTACTCTTACATGTATATATATCTGCATGCATGTGTGTGGTGTATAGTGTAAGCACATGTATGTATACAGGTGTGCACGTGCACAGTGACCAGAGGAAGATGCTGGGTATCCTGCTGTATCACTCTCTACCTTACTCCCCTGAGATGGGTTTCTTTCTGAACCTTGGTAAAGGCCAGTGGTCAGGAAGTCCTGAGAGCCTCCAGTCTTACTCCTATAGGCTTGGATTTCCAGGCACAAGCAGCTCTTAACATGGATGCTGGGATTCATACTCAGACCCTCATGCTTTCACAGACAACCTCATGCTTTCACAGACAACCTCATGCTTTCACAGCCAATGGGGGGGGGGGGGAATATATATATGAATATTCTTGCTCTCTGTGTATTGATATCTTGGTTTGTTGAACTTTTGGTCCTTCTGTCCCAGCTTCATTTACAGCTGTCATTACAGGCTTGCACCACTGCCTAGCTGGACATGTTCACATGGTGTACATTTTACTATTATCATCAGCATTATTATTTTTGACAGTCTTATATAGCTCAGACTGCCTTGAACTTTTTTTTTTTTTTTAAGATTTACTTATTTTATGTGTGTGAGTACACTGTAGCTGTCTTCAAACACACCAGAAGGAGGCATTGGATCCCATTACAGATGGTTTGTGAGCCACCATAGTTGCTGGGAATTGAACTCAGGACCTCTGGAAGAGCAGTCAGAGCTCTTAACCACTGAGCCATCTCTCCAGCCCTGCCTTGAACTTTTTACCTCCTGAGTGCTGGGATTCAAAGCAGTCATTACCACACTTCACACTTGGGTGGTTTTTTTTTTTTTTTTTTTTTTTTTTTTTTTTTTTTTTTTTTTTTTGGTTTTTGGTTTTTGGTTTTTCGAGACAGGGTTTCTCTGTGTAGCCCTGGCTGTCCTGGAACTCACTCTGTAGACCAGGCTGGCCTCGAACTCAGAAATCCGCCTGCCTCTGCCTCCCAAGTGCTGGGATTAAAGGTGTGCGCCACCACCGCCCGGCACCACTTGGTTTATGGTGCTAAGGATTGAACCCAGGCCTTCGTGCATGCGTGGCAAATGCTCTAGTAGCTAAGCAAAGTCTCCAGCCCACCGTTTATTATTTTTCGAAGAGTAGGTTTTATGGGGTGTGAATTGTGTCTTCAATACTCATAAAAGCAGCCAGGCAGTAGCCTAGTGTGCAATACAAGCGATGGTAGTAAAAAATTCGCTGTTGACTTACTATGTCTTATCTACGTCCCCCTATCTACTTGTACACAGAATAAGTACTTTATTGTCAGGTAGCATATTTAAAGTCATTTCTGCAGTATTTGGCCTGTGACAAACAGTAAATATTAGCTACTAATTTTGAAGACAATATACAATTTGTTTATTCTCACAGTAACCCTGTGAGGTGAATTGAGAGAACATTGTCCACCATTTTACATATGAAGACATAGACTCACAGAAGGACTCATTTGCTCTGGGTTTCATGCGAACAGTGTCCAGCTGGGCATAGTGGCACATGGCGGTACCATCTGCTACTCACAGAGCTGAGACAGGAGGATCACAAGCTCGACAAGTAAGCTTAAATATCAATACATAGCAAGACACAATAAAAAATGTATATTTTATATGCTTAATCATATTCTGTGAAATATTTTTATTTTAGCTCTAAACATATAGACCCAGGCTAGCGTCACCATGTCTGGGAAACTAACCAAGGAGTCAAGGAAGCCATGGTTTTTAGGTCAAAGTTTGACCAACATTGGGCGGTGGCTTTGAAGTTGCTAATTTTGGGGAATGCTTCAAAGTCACAGACAGCCTCGTTCTGCTCTGGTCAGTTCACCTATAACAGTGTGTTCAAGATCCCAATTTTTTAAAAAAATGTTTTAAAGTCTAGTTTTTGTTATTTGTAAGTGGCCTTCTCAGTGACGTGGCTCAGTTAAGGATACGGCGCCAGAGATTAGAGACGGGTGTCACAGTCTGAGGCCGTGTGTCTAAGCACCCATTTTTTCCCCATCTCTAACTCTGGGGTGTGTCTTGCTGCCCTTGGCACCTGGCAGTCACTGGTGGCCAGGAGGCTGCCTGCTGCTTTAGTTCTCATTACCCATCTGTGTGCAGATGTCAAATGCCAATGTGGCAGGATGTGGTTCCATGTCCAGAATCTCTGAGGAACTCCAGTTCGAGGCCACCCAAGCACTGTCTGAGACCAACAGCAAAGGGCTGGTTGACAAAGGTTTGTAAACCCCAGCCCCTAGGAGGCAGAGGCAGCACTCGGGAGAAGAGGGCATCCGATGATTTCCTGGACCTGGAGTTACCGATGGTTGTGACCCACCCAGTGGATGCTGGGAACTGAACCTACAAGAGCACTACAAGAGTCTACAAGAGCACCTAGTGCTCTTAACCATGGAACCATCATCCTAAGGCCAACTAAATAAAAAAACAAAAAACCAGAAAGATAATACCCGGTAATGACAAGAATACAGTGAGATGGCCAATGGTATAAACTTGAATATTCACATTGAAAATTACAGAGAGAGAACTAATTTTGTTTAAAGTTTTAAAAAAAAAATGTTTGGATTGAATCTAGCCTCACAGATAGTATGCAAGTGCTCTCCAGTGAGATTCTCTTATAGCCTGAAAAACTTTGTTTTTGCCTTTGGAAAGAAAACATATGAGTGTGGATATTAAGAAGTCCAGTGGGAGCCAGGCAGTGGTGGTGCACACCCTTAATCCCAGCACTTGGGAGGCAGAGGCAGGCGGACTTCTGAGTTCGAGGCCAGCAAGTAGATCCCCATGAGTTTGAGGCCAGCCTGGTCTACAGAGTGAGTTCCAGGACAGCCAGGGCTACACAGAGAAACTCTGTCTCGAAAAACCAAAAAAAAAAAAAAAAAAAAGAAGAAGAAGAAGAAGGAGGAGGAGGAGAGAGAGAGAGAGAGAGAAAATGAATTACAGAGAAAAACACAAGGGATAAAACAGGAACCAAACAAAACCACAACAAGCCATGAGACACTGTAGATGCCCTGGAAAATGGTTATAAGTCCTGACATTCTGGGAACAGTGGGACTCCCTAGGTCAGCAGCCACCTGGCTGGGAGTGTAGCTTAGTGGTATGTCCCCAGTCTAGCATACATAAGACCCTGGTTCACTAGTCCAAAATTTAACAGCAGCTTTTGCTGGCTCTCAGTCACTATCTCAGCTCCAATTCCGGCTTCCCAATGATCTGGAGATGCTGAGTTCTGTCCCCCTTTGCCCTTTGGTCCCTGTTCCCTCCGGTTAACAGGAAGCATACTGAGCCTTGCCTGAGGGCTGGTTGCTATCTGCTAGAATGAAGAGCCACTACTGGTGTGGCCCAGGTAAGGACAGCAAGCAAACAAGTCAGATTTTTCCTTCAGCCCTCCAGGTCTCTGTATGACCTTCCTCCAAGCTCTGGGGTGTGGAGGCACAAGGATGGAGATAAGCCTTAGGAGAACCAGGAATGTTAACTATGCAGTATTGTCTCTAAAACAGAGCAGATATATACCTGGTTTCCCCTGAGAAAGCTGGATGTATTTAGTAGCCTGGCTATCTCTGCTATCTGAAGGACCAGGCCACACCTGAATTCCCCAGACTATTAAATTTATCCCAGACTCTTCCTCCCTAGACCCTTAAGCGCTGTTTCTCAGTCAACAGACCCTCTCTATATGGAAGGGGCCATTTGTACCTTGTAAAAAGTTTCAGTATAAATGTGTCTGAAGCTTTGTTTATGCACAGGATTGAGTTCATTGTCATCGGAATCCTTTTTTTCTAAATTCAGCTGTGCTTTAAAAAGGCTAAAATAAACTGCCCCTTGTCAGACTCTAAAAGTTTGAACCCACATTGGCCACCAAGTCTTATTGAACTGGATTTCCTTCTTGTCTCGAGTTGACACTCTGCTGGCCCTGGTGTTCACAGAGACCCTACACTGAGGTGGCAACACCAGCTGTGTCCTGAGGTTCTGTCTCCAGCTGCCTGCACCCTCTTTCTCAAGCTTCTAGTATCTAATGACCCCAACTCTCCTCAAGCTCAGATGCAGGAGTTATCCCCCTTTGCCCTGTTTAGTCCTCTCCATACTGTGCTACTGTTATTTCCTATGTATTTTAACATAGGAAATAATAAGCATTTTGGTCTCTTTTCTCAGTGGAACCAGATCGATATCAGTGGGCTATGGTACATCTTCTAGCCAACATTAGTATTGATCCTTCCTGTAAATGATTATCCTGCAGCAACCAAAAAACTTTGAAATTGGGGCCCATACCCCCTCTTACCCTCAGTTTAACAATACATACATATACAGGCCATGATGGTTCCTTTACTGGGATATGTGACAATAATATATGAGACCATACATAGATATAAAGATTGTTACATGCCTGCCTGTAACCTGAGCATTTGGGAGACTGAGACAGGAAGATCCAGGAGTTCAAGGCCAACCTTGTCTATATAGCAAGACCTCTAACTAAAGAGATAATTGGGCCAGTTAAAGCAATTAGGAACACTTCTTGCTTTTGGGTTTTAGTTCCCAGCACCCACACGGGGCTACTCAACCATCTGTAACTCCAGTTCCAGGGAATCTAACACCCTTTTCTGGCCTCTATGAAATTTTTGTGGCTTTTTTTTTTTCTTTTTCTTTAATCACAAAAAAAAAAAAAAAAAAAAAAAAAAAAAAAAAAAAAAAATGAGCTAGTTAGCTGGCTCAGCAGACAAAGTTGCTTGCCACCAAGCCTGACAACTGTGCCTCATCCCCAGAGTCCACATGGTAGGAGAGGACTGTCTCCTGTCCTCTGACCTCCACTCCTGTGCCACACACAAATAAATAATAAATGTAATTTTTAAGTTCCAAAATATGCATATATTTTCATACCAATGAAGTGGTATGATTTACAAATTTTCTTAGCCAGATACCAATTAGATTTCAGGAACTGACCTAGAATTAGTGTTGAGGTATTAGCTCTCTGAATGCCTCCTTTAAAAAGAAAAAAAGACACATTGTATTTGGTTTATGTGTGGGGGTGTTTTGCCTGAGTGTATGTTCATGCACCATATGTGTACAGTGTACCCAGAAGCCATGATGGATCTCTGGGACTGGAATTACATGTGGTTATGAGCCTCCATGTGGTTGCTGGAAATTGAACTCAGGTCCTCTGGAAGAGCAACCTGTGTGTTATCAGCTGAGCTATCTGTCCAGCCTCCCACCCACCCCCCACCCGCACACTCTAGGGACTATTATCATTCTTGTTTGTATAGTCACAAGGTTTGAACACGGTACATCCTCCTTAGGCTCACATGTGAACATTTGGTCGCCAGTTGGTGGCGCTGTTTTAAAAGGTTATGGAACTTTTTTTTTTTTTTTTATAAGTTTTTTCGAGACAGGGTTTCTCTGTGTAGTCCTGGCTGTCCTGGAACTCACTCTGTAGACCAGGCTGGCCTTGAACTCAGAAATCTGCCTGCGTCTGCCTCCCAAGTGCTGGAATTAAAGATGTGTCTCACCAGTGTCCTGCTTGGTTATGGAACTTTTAAAGATGAAGCCTTGCTGGAGGAAGTTTGTCATTGGAAGCTAGCTTTGACTCATGTGTATGCAAGCAGCCTTCTTCCTCCTCCCCCTCCCCTTCAGCCTTCTTACTGTCCAGGTGCCCTGCTGTCACCCACACTTGGCACACAGACCCTTGCTTAGCCTGGATCACCCTCCACTCATTCCCCAGCTTATATTGTCAGGGTGCCAGCAAGTTAGGTCATCCCAAACACTTCCCAGAAAAGTCTCCGTTAATTTCCACCCTCCATTTTAGCCTGCTTCAATTTTCTCTGTGCCACTTGACAGTTACCTGGTGCTGTCGTGTATTTCTTAGTCACTATTCCCAGCAGAACGGTACCTTTGTACAAAATGGTATTTCCTGCCCCCATCTTTGGTTTTGATTTTGTTTTGTTTTAGGGGGAAGGGTACATGTTTCTTTGAGGTTATTTATTTATGGATGTATTTATTTCATTTAAGGATTTGTGGAAACATTTTTGTTTTTATGGATTTCTTGGAGATAAAGTCTTACTATGTAGCCCTCACTTGTCTGGAACTCACTGTGTAGACCAGGCTGACCTCAAACTCTACCCAAATAATATATATGTTATTATTTAGCCTTGTTGTTGTTACTTTATTGATTTAAGATTTATTTCTAGTATTTGATTTATGTGTGTGTTGTATATATTTCTATGTGCATAAACACCCATGTGGATATTTGTACATGTAAGTTCCTGTGAGGACCAGAGGACATTGGGATTCCCTGGACCTAGTGTTTCAGGCAGTTGTGAGGCACCCAGTGTGAGTACTGACCAAACTCTGGTCTTCTGGAAGAGCAGCACACTGTGCTCTTGACTGATGAACTAGCTCTCCATCTCCTGTGGGACCAAGCCAGGTATGATACACCTACCTTTCAGGTTAAGGTTACTGTTTGCAGTTAAGACTGTTAAGAGTAAGTTTCTGTGCAGGTTGAAGTTTCTGTTTGTAGTTAAAGAGTAAGTTCATATTTGTCCTGTGTTAAGGCTTTGCAAGTGAGGGTTTCTATGTATAATTAAACATAAGTCCCTGTTTCTTAGATCTGATGTAAACTGTAAAACATGTTTTTCAGCCTACACTAAAGTGTGACCCCATTTGCATGATAAATATATCCTTACCTTACTTCCCTTTCATTGTTTGTTTGTTTGTTTGATTAATTGATTGATTGACTAATTTTTTTTGAGATAGGGTTTTTCTGTGTAACTGCCTTGGCTGTCCTGGAACTCACTCTGTAGACCAGGCTGGCCTCTAATTCAGAAATCCGCCTGCCTCTGCCTCCCAAGTGCTGAGATTGAAGGCGTGCACCACCACTGCCCGGCTAAAATACCCAATCTTGTTTGTTTTTTGTTTTTTGTTTTTTGTTTTTGTTTTTTTCCCCCATGAGACTCGACGGGAGTCGCACAGGATTCGAACTTGGGAACACGGACACGGTCTGCCACTAGAGGGCGGGTGCCCAAGCTGTGCGCCACCACAGGCTTAAAATACCCAATCTTAAATCCTGACTTCTTGTGTCTAGATTTTTCTCATGTATAGGGGATAGCACTTGATCTTTCTGAGACTTGCTGCATATTGTAAAGATGGAGTGAAATGCCTTCCTCTCCCTGTCACATCCCATTGGAGTGAGTCAGCATCTTCCTGGCAATTCTTTCCTGGCCCCTCTCCTCTTGTAAACCGAGAATCATGGTCTTTATCTTCCTGTCCAGCCCAAGGTCCCGAAGGTAGTTGTGGTAGTCTGAATATAAATGGTATCTACAGGCCCTCAGGAAGTAGCACTGTTAGGAGGTGTGGCCTTACTGGAGTGGGTGTGGCCTTGTTGGAGGAAGTGTGTCAGGGTGGGGGGAGGCTTTGAGATCTCAGCAGCTCAAGCCAGACCCAGAGTTTCATCTCTTTCTGCTGCCTGCGAATCTGGACATAGAACCCTCAGCTACCTCTCCAGCACCAGGCCTGATTGCATGCTGCCATGCTTCCCACCATAACGATAATGGACTGAACAGCAGTGGTGACGTGGTACCTCTTCACAGCAACAGAGCTAACAGCAGTCTTCCTTACAGCAACAAAAGCCAACTCACAGAAGGCCAGGCAGCCGCTTTCCCATCCCATTCATATTGACTAATACATAAGTGGCTCTGTGACTCCATCAGTCAGTCGCCCTGGTAACAGAGTTCCCTCCTCCCCCAGAAAGCTGATGAACAGGGACCAGGAGAGAAGTAGCCATGGAGGAAGGACAGTAGATGATAACGAGCCTGAGCCTAAGACAAGGACATGGCTGTCTAGAAGGAAAGAAACCACTGCAAGGCTCTAAAAGCATCTATCTTGACTCCAGCCTTGCTCATTTGAGAAACAAAACCTCTTGGTTGCAGAGTGGTCTATATGGGTGGGCCAAGTGAATGAGCTGAGGTGGAATGCTTCCGGGACGAGCTTAGCATGGAGGCATTGGTGTGTGTCAAGAACGCTTGGCAGATGGGGCTACATTTCAGTTCTGTCTCTCCTGCTGGCCACTGTCAGGTCACTGTGACATAGCTGGGACTGCAGGGACCACCTTGTGACCGATTTTTAACTGCTCACATATCATTTATGGGCTGTGACTTTTCTTATCCCCTCCTGATTCTTGTCAAATATTTGTGGTCTTGGTATCTTACTGATCTTACTTAGTTTCCTTTTTGTATTTTATTGATTGATGCTAAAAGATACATGCATAAGGTTTAAAGCTTCAACATGAGTAATGAGCCAGATAGCGCAACCTTCAGTATCTGAAGCCAAGGCACTTGGGGTTTAGGATGTGCACACAGGGTACGGATATGCGCAGTGGTTAAGAGCACTGGCTGCACCTGCAAAGGACCTGAGTGCACTTCCCAGCACCCACATGACAGCTTACAGCCATCTGTAACAACACTTTCAGGGCCTCTTCCAGAAGTGCCCTTCTGACCTCTGTGTGTATCAGGTGTGCACTTAGTGCACAGACATATGTGCGTGCAAACATTTATACACATAAAAATAAATCTTTTGGACTGGAGAGATGGCTCAGTGGTTAAGAGGACTGACTGCTTGCTCTTTCAGAGATCCTGAGTTCAATTCCCAGCCATCACATGGTGGCTCAAAACCATCTGAAATGGGATCTGATGTCCTCTTCTGGTGTGTCTGGAGACAGCTATCTACAGTTTACTCATATACATAAAATAAATAAATCTTTAAAAAATATTTTTTAATTTAATTAAATTTTATTTTGTGTTTTGTTTTTCAAGACAGGGTTTCTCTGTATAGCCCTGGCTGTCCTAGAACTCACTCTGTAGACCAGGCTGGCCTGGAACATAAAAATAAATCTTAACAAAATGTATAAACAGAGCTTGGTGGATTTGTATAGCATTTGCTTGGTAAATGCATGATTATTAGAATTAGATTTTGGTTTTTTCTTTTTTTTTTCTTTTAGATTCACTTATTTTATGTATGAGTGCCCCATCTGCATGTACACCTGCACGCCAGAAGAGGGCATCAGATCCCATTACAGATGGTTGTGAGCCACCATGTGGTTGCTGGGAATTAACTCTGGGACCTCTTAACGTCTGAGGCAACCATCTTCTTTCCATTTGGACAAACTGACTCAGGGATGGAGGGAGCACACAGTGGTCAGCGCTAGTCTGGTATGTAGGAGGCCCTAGCCAATCCCTAGCTCTCTAAAGAAAGAACAAAAGGAAAGACAGTTAGGGAGGGAGAGGAAAAAGAAACTCCTTTCGAGGCTGGAGACAGGGCTCAATACCGTCCTTGCAGAGGGTCCAGGTTTCGCACCTTCACCAGGAAGCTTAGGATCACCTTTACCTTAAGCCCTAGGGCGTCCGACAATGTCTTCTGGCTTGCACAGGTACACACACACACACACACACACACACACACACATATATAACTAAAATAAATAACAATTCTTTTCTGTTTGTGTTTCTGTTGTGTGTGTGTGTGTTGTTTTGTTTGTTTGTTTGTTGTCTTTCTTCTTAAGACAGGGTTTCTCTGTGTAGCCTGGGCTGTCCTGGAACTTGCCCTATAGATTAGGCCTCTAACTCAGATCTGCCTGTCTCTGCCTCCCAAGTGCTGATATTAAAGATGTGTGTGCCACCACTGACCAGCTACAGCAATTCTCTAAAAAAGTAAATCTCTCCCTTTGTAGTCCAGAGAAGAAGACAGGAACCAGGATGGGAAAATGGATGTGTTGTACTTTAAACTTGAACTTCCCCTGCAGTCCACAGAGCATGTTCTGGGTGTGCAGCTTCTCCTGACCTTCTCCTACCAACTGCACGTGAGTCTGTCCTCTCTGAGCCACACTGCAGATGGCTCTTGTATGGAACGTTATTGGGAACTTAATATAGATAAGTTGAATATTCAAAGTGATAGGCCGGAGGGTTCTGGGCAGAAAGGTTCCTGAGTGGGCTAGCATAGGCATGCCAGGCCTGTGAGCTTCAGCCGCTGACAGGTGACTTGTGAACCCCCAGGCTCTTCAGACCTGATAATGGCATCTCTCCCCCTAATGATTTCAGAGGATGTCGACATTCGAGATGCAGAGCATGGCATTTCTGCAGTCCTCCTTCGCTGTTCCCGGGTCACGGCTACATGTGAATGGCGACCTGAGGCTGCAACAGAAGCAGCCGCTGAGCTACCGTGGCCCAGACGTCAGATACAACGTAAGGATGCCCTTGTGGTCCAGCACCTTCGTGCCTATGTTTATCACAGTCTTCAAAAGACAAGAATTTAAGCTTAGAAATAGCATTTGGTTCTTCTGACATACATGAGTGTTCTGCCTGAGTGGATGTTGTATACCACAGATGGGCAGTGCTGGACCCAAGCCCAGGTCAGAAGACAGTCAGTACTCTAAGCCACTAAGCCATCTCTCCAGCCCCATCATGAATTCTTTCTTAATGTAGGAAGGGAGTTAAAGGGCTGGCCCAGTGGCTGAGAGCACTGGCTGTTCTTCCAGAGGACCCGAGTCTGATTTCCAGCACCCAGGTGGCAACTTACAACTGCTTGTAGTTCCACTTCCGGTGGATCCAACACCCTCTTCTGGCCTCCTCAGGCACTGTGCACACACAATGCACAGAAACATGTGCAGACAAAACACACATACACATAAAAACAATATATTTTTTTGTAGATGTAAAAAGGCACACCATGCTTTATACACTGAGTGAGAGGCGAAATGTTCTTACTGAAGAACTAAACTGTCCCTTGCTTTCAGGGACACACATTCCAAATGTATTCTGTGTTAGTTTTTGTTGTTTGTTTGTTTGTTTTGTTTCTTCAAGACAGGGTTTCTCTGTGTAGCCCTGGCTGTCCTGGAACTCACCCTGTAGACCAGGCTGGCCTCAGACTCTCAGGGATCCACCTGCCCTGCCAGGATTAAAGGCGAGCACCATCACCAGGCCACCTTCTGTTAGTTTATTGCTTGCTGTGACCCAATACCTGACAGAACAACCTGAAGGAGGAGAGATCTATTTTGCTCACAGTTTCAAAGGTTTTAGGCTGTCCCGTTGGGAGGGGGGGAGTGAAGAGCTTCATACTGTGGCCTGCAGGAAGAAGAGTGAAGCAGGTTGGGACCAGAGCAAGATGCAGCCCTGAGGGACAAGTTCCCATGCCATGCTTCTTCCAACCAGGTCCCACCTTCCACAGCTTCAGCACCCTCCCCACTCCCAAACATCCAAAGTCTGTCACATTTTGTACCCGTCAGTGGGTCAGACCATCGCTCAGCTCTGAGCCCTCACTTCCTAAACTTCTCTGGAGATGTCCTGTACCCAGAGGTGTGCTCTCCTAAATCTCCCAAGTGTTGCTCAAGCCAAGCAATAGGACAGTCAATATTGACTGTCACATCTTCCAAATGATCTCATAAAATACCTATGTAAATATATTTTTACAATTGCTGGTCACCATTCATTGAACAGGTGACATATGCCAGCCTAGAGTGAAAAAGTTTACAGGTGGGTGAGGTGGCATGCCTGCCTTGGCAGCCCCTGCTTGGGAAACCGAGGCAGGAAGATGACTTGAAGCCAGGAAGTGAAAACTATCCTGGTTAACTGAGCAACACGCCATGTCAAACAGAAGTGAGAAGGAGCCTTGCTCATTTGACACGCTTCTCAGTCATCACGGTGTAAATGAACGACACCTCATCTCAAACAGAAATGAAAAAGAGGTTTATAAATGTGGGATTCAGCCAGCTCAGTGACTTCCTGAGACACTGGATGGCTCAGCGCTCAGCATTGTTTGTTTGAGAGGCCTATGGTCATGGCACATGCCAACAGGACCAGGGGTGGAGGGAACATACGGACAGCCACGTGGTTAGCATAGCCTGTTTTCCTAGAACAGGAGTTGGAGGCAAACTTGTTTTTATATAAAAACCAACATAGACACGTGGGGATGGGGGATCTCACTGTCTCCCAGCTCTGCGGCCTCCTGTTCTTTTCTCATGCAGTCGCTTTATCCGGCTGCACGGATAGCCCTTCTGCTATTCTTTAAACCCACAGAGAACTGAACATCTCATCAGCCCTCTTTCTGTAATCTCTTCTTCAAGAATGAGTAAACCCTCTCTAATAATTTAAATCATTTTGCTCTCAAATTTGCTCTCAAATTTACCTTTTTTTTTTTTAATTTAGTTTTCTCCCAGATAGTCTCACTGGGGGGAAACACCTCTCTCTGTCTCTCTCTCTCTTTCTCTCTCTCTCTCTCTCTTTCTCTCTCTCTCTCTCGATTTATTTATTTTAAGTCTTATTTCAGACACATCAGAAGATAACATCAGATGCCCATTACAGAAGGTTGTGAACCACCATGTGGTTGCTGGGAATTGAACTCAGGACCTCTGGAAGAGCAGTCAGAACTCTTTTTTTTTTTTTGGTTTTTCAAGACAGGGTTTCTCTGTGTAGTCCTGGCTGTCCTGGAACTCACTCTGTAGACCAGACTGGCCTTGAACTCAGAAATCCACCTGCCTCTGCCTCCCAAGTGCTGGGATTAAAGGCGTGCGCCACCACCGCCCGGCCAGTCAGAACTCTTAACAGCTGAGCCATCTCTCCAGCCCTCAATTTTCCCTTTTATAGTGATAGAAATAAGGGCCAATGTCTACCTACATCAGGTTTCATCTGTCTGTCTGTCTCTGTCTATCTCGGTGTCTGTTTCTTACACACACACACACACACACACACACAGAGAGAGAGAGAGAGAGAGAGAGAGAGAGAGAGAGAGAGAGAGAGAGAGAGAGGTGTTTTCCCCAGTGAGACTATCTGGGAGAAAACTAAATTAAAAAGGTAAATTTGAGAGCAAATTTGAGAGCAAAATGATTTAAATTATTAGAGAAGGTTTACTCATTCTTGAAGAAGAGATCACAGAAAGAGGGCTGATGAGATGTTCAGTTCCCAGCATCCACATAAGTTCCCAGCATCCACATCAGGTCGCCCAGCATCCACATCAGGTCGCCCAGCATCCACATCAGGTTGCCCAGCATCCACATCAGTTCCCAGCATCCACATCAGGTCGCTCACACACACCTGGAACTCTAACTCCAGGGGCATCCGATGCCTCTGGCTCCCTGGGCACCTGTGCTCACAGGTACATGTTACCCCCACCCTCTGACACACTCACATACACACATAACTGTGAACAATAAAAATGAAACTCTATAGGAATGACTACTGAAACAGGGCTGGGTCACAAGGATAAGAGTGTGGTCCCTCGGCCAGGGTGGCCTCCAGGACTCAGCCTGGGTGACCTGCTGGATGGAAAGAAGAGCAGAGTGCTCACAACTTGTTCTTCTGCCCCGCCCCAGGTATCTGTGATCAATGGGACTAGTCCTTTTGCACACGACTATGACCTCACTCACATTGTTGCTGCCTACCAGGAAAGGAATGGTGAGTTGTGGACCCCTGCTCACAGACTGCCCAGGCTGAGGGGACCATGAAGACAAACCACTGGGATACTGTTCATGGTGAAAACCACAAACCCAGTGGAGGCTCAGGGATGGGCTTGCCGGAACTTGTCCTCTGTCCACTGTCCTCAAAGCCACATCATTTCCCACAAGCCACCTCTCCAGTAGCCCAGCATATTAATAATCACTCGCCTTATTTATCCAGTCACAGGTTTGGCTGCTCTCCTCTCATTAATGTGTACTTAAGCCTAGTTGTGTTATCGCTCACAGTACACCTGTAAAAGAAGTCAGGGACAATTTGCTGTCCTCACTTTCCAGACATCGACGGCTGGTGTGTGTCAAGCAGTCCGCATCTGTAGGTTGGTAGAAGAGAGGTACCACAGATCTAACTGTGGACAGTGTGTCTTCCCTAGAGGAGCATCCCCAGGCTTGAGTCAGCACTCCAGGCTGGCTGGTGGTCTGACATTTTCCCTAAAGGCATCAAAACTGTTTCTGGCAGCAAGACATTATAGATAGTCATAGACATTTCACAAGTCGGGGTTTGCAATTCCAGTATGTTCTCTTAATTCTATGCAGTACAGTAGCAGCAGTAGGCTAGCAATATTCCTAAAACTAATTCCTAAAACTAAATGTGGCCGCCACCGGCCTGAAAATCCACTCTCTTCTTCCTTATTTCATTCACTCTTTTTCCATATATAAATAGTTTCACACAACCTTCATTCTTTGGGGCTGGGAGCTAGAGCTCTCGCTTAGCATGTAGAACACCCGAGATTCAGTCACCAGTGCCACATAAAGCATGGTAGCACACACTCAGCCCCAGCCCTCAGGAGGTAGAGATGAGAGTATCAGAAATTCAAGCTCAGGGGCAGTGGTGGTGCACACCTTTAATCCCAGCACTTGGGAGGCAGAGGCAGGCAGATTTCTGAGTTCGAGGCCAGCCTGGTCTACAGAGTGAGTTCCAGGACAGCCAGGGCTACACAGAGAAACCCTGTCTCAAAAAACCTAAAAAAAGAAAGAGAGAGAGAGAGAGAGAGAGAAACAAAACAGAAATTCAAGAATTCAAGCTCGTCCTTGGTAATATATCAAGTCAGAGGCCAGTGAGTTACATGAGACTCTGTTGAGAGAGAGAGAGAGAGAGAGAGAGAGAGAGAGAGAGAGAGAGAGAGAGAGAGAGACGAGCCAAAGGGATGGCTCGATGGGTGGGTAATAGCATTTTCCATTAAGCCTGATGACCTATCAGTTCTATCCCTGGGACTCTGGAGGAAGAGAGCAGGCACACCTACACACGCACACGCACACGTACACACTGTGCACATGCAAAATAAATAAATGTATTTAAAGGGGCCAGAGCTGGTGACACAGATGAGCAGTTAAGACTGCTTGCTAGTCTTCCAGCAGATCACTGGGCTTCCCAGCAGCTGTGTTAGGCTGCTCTTGATTGCCTATAACACCAACTTCAAGGAATCTAATAGATCTGGCCTCTACAGACACCCTCAAACACAAGTACCTACACACACACACACACACACACAAATACAAATAAGCACACATTTGGGATCTGTATTCGAAGACTCCTCATAGCCCTTCGCTTTAGATTAATGATTAATGTTTGTGTTGCAGTTACCACCATCCTCAGTGACCCCAGCCCCATCTGGCTGGTGGGCAGGGCTGCTGAGGCTCCTTTTGTCATTGATGCTGTCATCCGCTATCCCGTGGAAGTCATTTCATATCCTTTCTCTTAGCCAGTCAGTGGTAGCTCATTCCCACTAAGAAAGGAGAGCTTCCTTAGCTACCCCAAGTAGGAACAGATGTGGGACTCACGAGATAGGAAATTGCTGCAGCTCCGTAGCCCCACACAAATGCCTGCTGTTCCCACAGCAAAGAAAAATCAATTTCCTGTGCCTATTTCTTTCTAAACAATCCTTCTGGGTCAGAATTATTCATATTTATATCTTAATAATCTCTGGCCATCCATTTTATCTGAAGAGTATTTGAAATATTCTTTCTATTTCCCATCGAACCTGAGCTTTGGGGTAACTGTTTCGTACATGTAGCTGTTGTCTCCTTAGCGCTTTGCACTTACCAGCCAGGGTTCTGGGAGATGATAAAGTTTGCCTGGATCCAGTATGTCAGCATCCTGCTCGTCTTCCTCTGGGTGTTTGAAAGAATCAAAATCTTCGTGTTTCAGAACCAAGTAGTGACCTCCATCCCTGTAGCCATGCCCCAGGGAGAGGTAAGGAAAGAGCACTTATCCTGAGAGGATCCCATCAGGAGACCAAGGGACCATGGCTGCCTCATTCCTGCCTTCTAAGACCTGCCGTTTCACAACATCTCTGCAAAGAGCCCGCTGGACACTCTCAGGCCTGCATGTTTCACTTGAGAGACAACAAATGGGTTTTCCAGTGTTGTACTGCACAGAGCCCACACCTTCAAAACACTGAGGGAGCCCGCAAACACTAGTTTGTGGAAAGGTCTCAAGGTTACCAGAGGCTGTGATTTTTGCTTTGTTTTGTTTCTGGTTTTGCTTTGCTTTGGCCTTGAATTTCAGGAGAAAATTGCAGAGTTCATACATCTTTGAAAGAGCCCCACCTCTGGTCAAGTTTACCTCTTTTGAACTGGGATGCCCTGTGCACTCCTCCCTTCTATCATAAGCTAGCTACTTTTTTAGCCTCCTCAGGGGCTCTCACAAGAAACTTGCAAGCCTCTAGTACTTTCTACTCCTAGGTATCTACACAGTGCTCATTCAGAACTTTGATTTCCAGAACTGAAGTCTTTAACTGGAGACCGGAAGGGGGCAGGGCAGGACCTAAATACAAGAGTCTCAGAAACATGTGCATGCTGGCGGGTAACTTAAGGGCAGGAGGACCAGACACCTGCCCTCAGGCTAATAGATGGGGGTCTGTCATCAGCTCAGCTGAACAGGCCTCTGTTCCTGCCCTGCTGTGGCTGGCTCTGTGCCCTGTTTCTTGCCCTCTGTCTGTGCCCTTGGGATGGCGGCTGGAGTCCGAAGTGCTGTTGCATTCAGTCTGTTCCCCTACCCCCAGCACCAGTGGAAGATGTCGGGCTTCTAACAACAGGTTCTTTCTCCCTGGCCCTCACCCAACAGCCTGGCCACACCCCCTCCTTGATGGCCTTCTCCCTTTCTGAAAGGATCCGGGTGACAGAGGGGTGGTTGTTGGCATTGGCTTCCACTGCCTGACAACCACAGGGTTTCTTTGGAGGCTGAGCTGAAGACTCGGTTGTTTGCAGTTCCCTTGATTAAGGAGCAGGTTACTTACCAGAGGGGAGGCTTAGGGGAAGGCATGAGGAGCAGAGAGTGCAGGGAGAGGCTGAGCAGAGCATCTAATCCAGCCTGAGTGAGAAGGAGACCAGCCAGATAGCCCTCTAATCTATAGAAGTATCTACAAAGATGCCTACTTTGCATAGAAAACTGTTATTTGGCCCCATTCCTGCCCTGAGCAATTGTACTCTCTTAAAGAACCCCACCTTACCATTAGCCCTGGAAGGACATACCTCCTCCTACCGTCCACGCCTCATGTCAAACCCTAAACACTCCTCACTACATGCACCCCAGTTTACCTTGTAGACACCCTTCTGTCAGACTGAGGAAAGAAAGAATTTTGAAAGCAAAGCTGATTTGAAGTATAAAGGAGAAACACTCTAGTACTAGTTTCTCTGACTTAACATGAACAGCTGATTGTGTGCCTGAGTGGTTTTGTTCCCCCCACCCCCGGAGATTTACTTGGAAATGGTCTCTGATTTTAATTTCAAAAAGATTATGAGAGGGATCGGATGTGGCTCAGTTGGAAGAAGTCCACACTCAGAACCCTGGGGTCCATCCCCAGCTACACATAAACCTTTATGGTGGTGCAAGCCTCTAACCCCAGCACATTGGGGGTGGAGGCAGGAGCAGAAATGCAGGATCATCCTTAAGTTAAAGCCCAGCCTGGGACACTTGAGACCCTATCTCAATAAAATAAGAAAATGGGGTTGGGGGCATGATCAGAAATATATTGTATAGCCGGGCGGTGGTGGCGCACACCTTTAATCTCAACACTTGGGAGGCAGAAGCAGGCGGATTTCTGAGTTCGAGGCCAGCCTGGTCTACAGAGTGAGTTCCAGAACAACCAGGGCTACACAGAGAAACCCTGTCTCAAAAAACAAACAAACAAAAAAACAAAACAAAAAAAAATATATTGTATGGAAAAAAAAGATAACTAGATATGGAAAGATGACCAAAGATACAGGCTACTTTGCATTATATTAAACTATCCTGTGCAAAAAATTGTATAGAGAACTCAATGATGTTTTATAACTTTCTAATTAAAATATTCCAAAAGAAAGTTTCCTGTGGCTTCTGAAAGGGGCCCTGGGTGTGGGAAGAATAGGGAGGGAAGAGATTCCTCTTGGTTCTGACTGACTGACTCTTCAACAGGCCCACCCTGCCAGTCCCCTACCTAAAGATGTTGGAGCTTTTGTTAGGTCTTTGGCAAAAGTCCCCTAGTAAAGGAGGGTTTTTCATTGGAATCCATATGGCAGGTGAGAGACGCGGGCTGGAAAATTGCAACTGAGCTTGGTGAGTAGCAGGCTATTCAGCAGATGTGTGGTTGGTTCTAGGCCTACATGGCACAGAATGGCAAGTGGAAAAATAGTGGAAAACATACAGGATTGCAGGTGAGCTGTGTTGGGAAGGAGGATGGGGGAAAGGTCTGGTTTTGTCACGTGATCAGTTCGGCTTCTGTTTGAAGGAGATGAGGCCTGCATTGGCAAAGCTGATTTCTCTTTTCTCCCTCCCTCCCACTTCTTCACATTCATGCATTTCAAAGTAAGTTTTGTACATTTTTTGACCAGGTGAATTCTAAAAGTGTCTCCTGGAGAAACTGTGTAAATCTCACAAGCCTCAGTTAAACTTACTTATTTTTATGGAAGCAGGATCTTGGTATGTTACCCAGGGCGGCCTTATACTTCATGTAATCCTTCTGCCTCAGTTTCTCAAGTGCTAGATTTATAGGAAGGATTCACCAAACCTGACTTTAAATTTTTGTTTTATTTTTCAAGACTGTTTCTCTGTAGCCCTGGCTGTCCTGGCACTCATGCTATAGACCAGGCTAGCCTCGGACTCAGAGACTCACTTCCACTTCCTGAGTGCTGGAAGTAAAGGTGTGTGCCACCACCACCCAGCTCTGACTTTAAATTTTTAAGAAAGTAACAGCCGTCTAAATACTTTACCCAGAAGTTAACAGATGGTGTTCTCTTAGAATGCAGCTTTTTTTTTTTCTCGTTGTAGCTTTCCCCCACCCCTTGTAAATACCACTTCTTTGAAAGTTATATATAAATCTTCATTGTTGGCTTATTTCCTTCAGATGGATCCAGAAAGAAGTTACTAGCTCAGAAAGTTCATGGCCATGGTTAAGGATCCTAATTTTATCTTGTCAAGCCGCACCCCGGAAAGGCTGCAATGATATACATTCCCAGAAGGAACTTGGACCCCACCACAGATTTACATGTGTCCCACAAAGCCCCGTCTTCTGCATAAGCTTGGGCTCCGCCCTATTACTTGTAAGAGGAGAAATCTACTTTATTGAAATGTGCCCTATGTTTATCAGGACCTGTTATCAAGCCCACACCTCTGGGTAGAGGCATGTACCCGAAGAAGTTGGCAGCTGCTGTTCCTGCTGCAAAAGTTACCTGTCCTCTAGGCCCCGCCCCACTCCTGTGTTGCTCAGGAGGCATCCGGGTCCCCTTGGCATCAAGGTGTCTGTTTGGATAGTTGCAAAGATGCCACCCTCAGAGGAGGGGGCAAGATTCAATTTCCTGCACAAGGGCCTTTTGTCCTCTGAGAAGCTTCTCCCCTCGGGACAGATTTTTCGGTCCATTAGTGGGCCGAGAGGTGGCTCTGCCAGCAGGCTTGATGATCCATCCTCCCCACCCCACTCCCCGGGAGGGGGCGGTCAGTGTTCCTGGAGCCCACCTGTGTCCTCCTTCTTCCTGACCTCGACCCCCACCCCCACCCCCCGGGCGTGGCCGGACACGGTCACGCCTGGGAAGGATAGAGGAGCCCCAGGCCAACTGGCTGCTTTCTTGCTCCGATCCCGCCCTGGCTCCCGCGGGCGGCCCCAGGCAAAGAGCCACCACGGTCTGAGCCGCTCATTGTATGCGCCCCAGGCGGGCAGAGCAGAGCATCGCAGAAGCGCAGCCGGCAGCGCAGGTAGAGCGGGGCCGGGCAGGGGGGTCGGGTGGGGGGAGGATGGCTGCTCCAGGGTGGGGACCCCGGTTTCGGTGACAGCCTTAGGACTCCTGCACCCCAACATTTCGTTCTTACTGCTCTAATGTATCCGTTTCACTCTGGAATTCCTATTTGGTTTTCTCCAAGTGTTTCCTATACGTTAGTACCCCATCGGTGCCCTCTAGATTCCCTGGGTCGATGTCACCAGAATGTCCCTTCTTCGCTGTGGGATCGTAAGAACTGAGTCAGTCCCCGTGGATTCCCAGGGAAGAAGAAGGGCTGCCTGTGGGGTGGAACTCGGAAGGGACCAGTCCTAGGAGCCTCTTTTGAGCCTCGGGAGAGAGATGTCCTCGTCTGGGCGCCAGGACCAGTTCGTGGGCAAACTCCAAGCTTTCCGGTAGATGAGTAGTCAGGTCTCTAGTTGGGATGTTCCATTTCAAGGAGGAATTTGGGCTGAACTAGAGATGCAGCTCGCGTAGCTCATTGGTCTGACAGCTTAGTCAGGGTTGGTGGCAAGAGTGGATTGTGAATGATGTGTATGTGTCACGGAGACAAGTTATGGTTCTCAGGGCTCTTGGAAATGGTCGGTCCATCAGTGGCTTCACCCCTCCTTTCCCTCTCCCATTTACTGGAGCATCGTTTTAAGCTCGATCAATACGTTGTCACAGAATGCTTAAGGGAAAAAAAAAATAGTTTGGAACCAGATCTAGAATTTGGGTCTGGTGGCTTGGCTTCTGGCTGTTCAGCCTTGGACACAACAGTGGGTTCTCTTGGCCCTCAGTATGTGTGCACCCCCAAAATGCTTTCTCTTCCCTCCTAATAGGGAGCAGAAAGGGGAAACAAAATCAGTTTCCCCCACACTTCTGAAGGAGGGCTTAAGGTTTCTGGGATTTGAGGCCTGATGACTCTGTACAATCCAGACTGTTCTTGAAGTCACTGTAGCCCACAGTAGCCTGGCCCCAAACTCATAAATGCTGGGATTACAGGACTGTGCTGCCATGCCCTTAGCTAAATAAATCAAATGCTATCTTTGTAACTACGAGAGAACTGAGGCTTGCCCAGCAGGGGGGCAGGGTTGACTGGAAGCCCCCAGGTGCATAAAGAGGGACAGAGAAGACAGTGGGTGGGGTGACTCATTATAATCTCATTTTACCAAGGAATCTGGCCTCAAGTGGTTTAGTGACTGGCCTGACATAGGATAGGAACCCAGTCTGACTCCAAAGCCAGGCTTCCAGCCATTATTTCTCAGAATTCTGTGTCGTGCGCACTTGTGTGGACTATCACCTGTCCTTGCTGTCTTTTGTTAGAGTCAGAGGGTCATCACAATCTATCCAGACTACTGTGCTGGGGGTTTTCTTATGTGCAGACTTTCTCTTAGGTTCATAGACTAATATAATTATGACCCAGATCACATGCCTGGTGTTATTAAGTGCTTTAGAAATATGAGCATCCCAGTCTTGAGACCTAGCCCATAAGTTACTATTTCCTTTGTTTTGTCAATTTAAAGTAACAAACAGGCACAAAGTGATTAAGTAACCTGGTCCCTCCGATGCAACAGGGTCTGGCCTCACTGGAGGACACAGGCCGTGGAGACTGGCACAGACAGGAGTATACTGGATAGTACTGACAGCATTCAGCATCACCTAAGACAAGTCCATATTGAAATTTCTCCTATTATCTCTAAGATCGCTTCTAGCAATCGGTTTTGTTTGTTTGTTTTGCTTTGTTTTTTTCAAATCAGAATATGTCCTAAGACACCATTTGATTGTTGAGAGTTCCTTTCTTCTCAACTAATCTTTTTTTTAGTGACGTCATTGACTTGGGAGAAGAATTTGCTCTTTTGAATATAAAGTCATTAAAAAGTCAAGCCGAGGGCTGTAGCTGGTCTTTTGCTACTTTGGGGGTTCTTTTCCCCAAACTTTATCCTCTCCACCTCCCCCGGTTTCAGCCTGAACCACTAGATAGGAGAGAGATTCTTGAATCTAATTTCTTACTTCTTTGCTTATAGCTGGACTTTACGACTTTGTGGGGTGCTTCTTTGTCCCACCCTGTATCCCCCACCCCCAGAGAGAGACGGTGGGGGTGGGGGAATCTTTGAATCTAATTTCTTTTTGTTTCTGCTTTGAGCACGACCACTAACAAACCACAACCAACCCACCCTGAGCGACCACCGACCACCAACCCCCTCCCCTTTCCCCCTCCCCCACTAGTGGAGCGCTAGCATTTACATACCCTCTGAAAAGTTCCCAGAATTCCAAGCATCACACACTGGCAGAAACTATCTGCAGCTGGTTAAACCACGCCTCTGCCAGAGCACGAGGCAAACAAAAGTCAGCCGCTGCCAGGAAGCAGCTCCGCATCCCCACAGCCCCGAATCCCCCAACACATGACGTTAAAATAAAAACATGTTCCGATAGTGTTTCTGCGTTTTTTAAAGAATTCTCCCTACAGAGGGTCGTGCGTGGCACACGTTTTTAATCTCAGAGACACAAGCAAGATGATCTGAGTTTGAAGACAGCCCACTCTACTGCATAGCACATTCCAGGCCAGACAGGGCTACAGAGTACGACCCCGTCTCTAAATAAATAAACAAATAGATATTAATAAAATATATTAATAAAATACATCAGAGAACATTCTAGATGCTCTCTATAAGTGCTCTGCCAAGGAAGCACGGGGATATGCTAAATAAATGCACACCCCCTTGTTGAGACCCACATTCTGCCTCGACACTTTGCCTCAACACTTTTGGGGCTAAGTGCTCTGGTCAAGAGAGAGTGTGGCTTTTGGGGCAAGAGACGCGAAGAATGGAGACAAGACAGGGTGTGATTCAGTCTCTTCTATTTTCTCAAGTCTCCCTTATTGAAGGGAATTCTGAGGTATTTATATACACAAGCAGGAGAACACAGGTGAAAACATTTTACCACGTGCACCATACAGCTGAGGTCACTAAACAGCAAAACAAGCTATGTGGGATAAACAATATATTTATCAGAGTGTGCTTCAGCTGTTATAGGCTTTTGACAACCAAGTCTTTCATCAGGGTATATGGTTCCAGATGGCTACAAAGTTGATCTAGCCGCTTTCTACTAAAGTCTGCTCCCAACACCCCCTACATGATGTCCTGTGTGTTGCTATGGAGAAGGAGTTTCATAGTTCAGGATCCCTCTATATGATTCTATGGTT
Organism: Arvicanthis niloticus; assembly: GCF_011762505.2. Taxonomy (NCBI): domain Eukaryota; kingdom Metazoa; phylum Chordata; class Mammalia; order Rodentia; family Muridae; genus Arvicanthis; species Arvicanthis niloticus. The sequence continues at coordinate 37,908,098 of NC_047675.1, read as the reverse complement.
TTTAATAATTCTTAAAGATATTTATTTTATGTGTATACATGTATTCCTGAGTGTATCTATAGGTACCAAGTACATGGAGCCAGGAAATTTAAACAGGCATCAGATTCCTTAGAACTAGGCCAGTTCTTTTTTTTCTTCTCTTTCTTTCTTTCTTTCTTTCTTTCTTTCTTTCTTTCTTTCTTTCTTTCTTTCTTTTCCAGATAGGGGTTCTCTGTGTAGTCCTGGCTACCTGGAACTCTCTCTGTAGACCCGGCTGGCCTCGAACTCAGATCTGCCTGCCTCTGCCTCCCGGGTTCCCACCACTGCCTAAGATACTCTGTTTTCATTGACAATTCCTGACTCAGAGCGCCTTCTCTAAGGCACATCATACAGATCATAAAAACTAGAATTTCTCTTTTTTTCCCCCAAGTCAGGTCATAGAAACTCAAGCTCACCTTCCCCATCCCCCACCCCCTCCCCGAGTGTGCCTTGGAGCTGCTGGTTGTCCAGAAACTGTCGGTTGACCTTGTCTAAAGTAGACAGATATCATGAGGGGTCTTGCTCCATACCCCATGCCCTGGAGGAAGGAATGCTGCACAGAAAAGTCAAGGATCTAGACTGACAGGCTGTGCTGGGTTTCTCCACACAGTGTAGCCTTAGACATACAGGAGTGTTTATAAAAGTGCAAAAGGACAGAGTTCAGAGAGATTATTTTAGGTCTATGGGCCTGGAGAGGACCATGAAGTTATTCCTCCTCTCCCACCCTATATGTATGTTTTTATCTGTATCCTTTGTAAGAAAACGATGAAGACAAGTCTTCCCCTGAGTTCTATGAGTCAGTCAAATAAATTAATTGAATTCCAGGAAGGAGTCATGGGAATTCCAGTCTCTAGCTGGTGGGCCAGTCAGGCAAGCTAGGGCTTGTTAACTAACACCTAAAGAAGGAAGAAGGGTCTCGGGAATGTGGTCCTGGAATTGTCTCCAAGAAGCTCAAGTCAGCATTGAATTGACTTAAATGATGTGTCTCCAGGAAGCTTGAATTGAATTGACTTACAAGAGGCACAGCTGCTGCAGGATTGATCTCTCGAATGGTAATAAAATCCCCCACCATGCTCAGGCTCACAGAGGTCTTCAGTGGTGACTGTGATATGAGAATAGGAAAAAAAAATAGAAACCCAATCTTTTTTTCCCCACAATCCCCCTCCTTTTTTTTTTTTTTTCCTACTGCTGGAAATGAAACCTAGAGTCTCATGCGTGCTAGTCAAATGTTCTACAACCACTGAGAAACGTTCTCAGCTCCAGAAAACTGTTTCTCCACAACAGAATTTCAGAAGGTCAAAGCTAAGGAAAACAGCGTGTGTGCACGTGTGTGTGTGTGTGTTTGGGGTTGTATGTTTTGGTATCTGCTCAGAAAAGCCTCAGAGTGACTGTGAACCGGGAGATCTTGAGGAGTTTTTCAGTGATTGGGCTTGAACCTAGGGGTGTTCTATCGCGGATCTCTATCCCCAGATATAGCCTAAACTTTGAGGTATGTCCTGGAATTTGTGAGCCTCTTGCCCTAGCATCTAAAACAACTAGGAATATAGCCTGTGCCACCAGTCCTGGCTTTCCAGACTGATTTTAATTAATTTCCCAATAGATGATGATTTTAAACAGGGTCTTATGTAGTCCAGGCTAGCCCTGAACTCCTGATGTACCTCTCATTATTTTTTTATTGCCAGGGAATTCTCTTTACCTATTATTATCATTATTATTAATTGCTATTATTATTATTAATAGTGGTATGTATATGTGGGCGCATACATGCATGTGTGATATGTTCAAGTGGAAGCTCATGCATGCCCTGACCCACATGTGGAGGTCAGAGGACAACTTTGGGGAGATACCTCTCTCCCTCCACAGTGTATTCTGGGGATCAAACTCAGGTCATCAGGATTACACAGCCAGTGCTCACTCCTGCTGAGCCATCACCTTGGCCCATGGCAGAGAACTTTGTTGTGAGGTATAGGACCATTTTGCTTATCAGTTGGTAGATATTCGAGGTGTTTCTGCTTTGAGTTTATTACACACAACGCTGTTATGAAAATTCCTGAGCGGGCTTTAAGTGGACATATGTTTTCACTATTATTGGGTCTATAGTCTGGATGGGAAGAACGGCATCATGTGCTGACTCCATCCAGCCCTCTGAGGAGCTGCCAGACTCTTCCACGGCATCATTTTCCATTCTGGTCAGCACTGGATAAGGGCCCGATTTCTCTTATTTCCAGTAACACCTGTAATTTTAAAACTCCTGGTTCGGGCTTGTAATATCTGAACTAGGGGAATGGATCATGAGCTCAGAGTGAGCCTTGGCTACACAGCAAGTTTCTAGGCCAGCCTGGCTACATGAGACCCTGTCTCAAAAAAAAAAAAAAAAAAATCCTAAAAATCTTTCCAGCCCTTCCCCTTCCCTCCCTCCCTGCCTCCCCTTCTTTTTTTTTTGGGGGGGGAGGGTTGTTTGTTTGTTTGTTTTTCGAGACAGGATTTCTCTGTGTAGCCCTGGCTGTCCTGGAACTCACTCTGTAGACCAGGCTGGCCTCAAACTCAGAAATCCACCTGCCTCTGCCTCCCAAGTGCTGGGATTAAAGGCGTGTGCCACCACTGCCCGGCTCTGCCTCCCCTTCTCTTTTCTCTCTCCCCAGCTGGGTTAGTACTACAAGCTACTTAACAACTCTACTGTATCCCTTCCCTGCACTATCTCTTTTTCAAATTTGAGTACACTGTAGCTGTCTTCAGACAGACCAGAAGATGGCATCAGATGCCATTACAAACGGTTGTGAGCCACCATGTGGTTGCTGGGAATTGAATTCAGGACCTCTAGAAGAGCAGTCAGTACTCTTAACCGCTGAGCCATCTCTCCAGCCTCCCTCTTTTTTGTATTTTTGGAGGGTTTGTTTTGTTTTTGTTTTTGTTTTTTAGCTTTGGCTAGCCTAAAATCAGATATGTAGACCAGGCTGGCCTCAAACTCATAGAGCTCCACCTTCCTTTTCCTCTGAGTACTGAGCTTACACACATGTACCACCACACCCAGGCCCCTCTTTAAAAGAATACTTTGATGTCCAGGCATATGCACCTGGAGGTCAGAGCACAACTATTAGAAGTTGGGCTCTGGGGCTGGAGAGACGGTTTAGCAGTTAAGGGCATTGACTGCTTTTCCAGAAGACCCAGAGTTCAATTCCCAGCACCCATAAGGCTGCTCACAACTGTCTCTAACTCCAGTTCCAGGGCTTCTGACACCCTCACACAGATACAGATGAAGGCAAGATACCAATGAATGTAAAATAAAAATCAATTTTTTTTTAAAAAGAAGAGGTTGGTTCTCTTTTACTGTATGACCCCAGGGATCAAAATCAGGTTGTCAGGCTGGCCAGCAAGCGCCCTCACCCACTGAGCCATCCTGCCCTTACTCACTGAGCCATCCTGCCCTCACCCACCAAGCCATCTACTGGGGCTTCCCATGACTCTTTTACCTACTGGGCGATTTGCATTTCCCTGGTAATTAGGATGTACTTGTCAGTTATTTGTGTATCTTCTTCTCTGGAGTGGGTGAGGGGAGGTCTTCTTAATCCTTTACCTGTTCCCAAGAACTCTTCACTAGCCTAGGTGTACGTCTCTTTCTAGGTATGTGATTTGTAGCTGTCTCTTCTCCCATCTGTTTTTGCCCCCTTGGCATGTGTGCGTCTTTAACACAATCGGTATTACCTGGAGGAACTTTAAGGCACACAGCAGAAAGGAATGTGGGCTGAGCAGGCAACGAATCCCCTTTGAGCCTCTGCAGGAAGCTTGCTAGAATCCAGATTCTGACTCAGCTGCTGTGTGAATCTAATATTCCTAACTTCAGTCCTCTCCTCTGTAAAATAGGGGCAATCATTGAACCTGCTTCCTCATTTCAAGGATCATGTCAGAAAACAGAAAGGGCTTATCCTTTATCCCTCAATAAGTGGTATTTACTATGCTGCCTCTTTTTAATATCTATCTGTCTGTCTGTCTATCTGTCTATCTATCTATCTATCTATCTATCTATCTATCTATCTATTTTGAGGCCGTGTCTCTCCCTACCTCATCCTGGCTGTCTTGGAGCTAGATATGTAGACCATGTTGGCCTCGAACTCACAGAGACCATCCTGCCTCTGCAGGATGTAAGGTGTGCGCCTCCACGCCTGTCCACTATGCTGCCTCTTGAGCCACCACAAGTCTGGTTCCTCCCCTCTTTCATTTCCCTCTCCGTTTCCTTTTCTCCTCCGTCCCCTTTCCCGTCCATCCTTCTTCCCGAAGAACATGCTGGCTCCGTTACAGCAGGTTTTATATTGCCGGACATCCTTGAGGCGTGATGTTTCCTGATCTCCTCACCTACAATCTGATATGCCCAGCCACTGGGATTCCTGAGCAGGGATAGCCTCCAGAGGACACCAAACTGAGAGAAATCTGAGCCTGCCAGTATCATGTGTCACTCTCTTAGATTCCACGCCAGGGCTGGGACAGGCTGGTGACAGGAGCAGATGTCCAGTGGAGTTTGGCTGGAAGTTCCTGGGCACCTGCGATGGCACACACCTCTTGCCTTGTAAATCCAGTTTCCCATCTACAAACCAGGCAGAAAATAGCCACCTCAGTATCTCTTAGGCCATGAAATAGCAAAAAATGTCTAGGGAACACCACTGAAAGAAATCGGGGTGGCGGGGGGGGGGAGGGGAACCTAAATAATTACTCCTAATTAATTAGACAAATGGCGAGGTGTCTGATTTCAATTCAGTAAACATTTATTTATGTCATGTACTCATCTGGACTCATCCCACAACCCAGGCTGGCCTCATACTTGCAGCAGTATTCTTACCTCAGTCTCTAGAGAGCGGAGATTACAGGAATGAGTGACCACGCCTGGCTTTCCATGTGGCCTTTCAACAACTGTCTTATTGAAATACAGCACCTCAGGCTGGAGAGATGACTCAGTGATCAAGAGCATTGACTGTTCTTCCAGAGGTCCTGAGTTCAATTCCCAGCAACCACAGTCATCTGTAACAGGATCTGATGCCCTCTTCTAGTGTGTCTGAAGACAGCTACAATGTACTCACATAAATGAAATATATAAATCTGAAAAAAAAAAAAAAAGAAATACAGCACCTCAGAAAAGAGCAAAGAGAACACAGAGCATAGAAGTATCCAGATGAGCCTGCATGCTCTCTGAGATAATTCCAACTAAATATAGGACAAACTGGTTTCAAAACTTCTGGTGATCCTCCTGCCTCTGCTTCTCAGGTGCTGGGATCACAGGCATGCACTAACAAGCTGGCCCGATGGGCGTGGCCTGATGGCATTTTGTTTTGTTTGAGACATGGTTTCATTTAACACAGGATGGCCTGGAACTCCCTGTGAAGCCCAGGCTAGCACTAAACTTCTGGTCTTCCTGCTTCTACTTCCCAAGTGCTGGGACCATAGGTGTGCCCTACCACACCAGACTGATGAACTGTCATTGATATATTCATGTAGTTAGCTCCCATATGGAGAAATAGCATAACCAAGCACTCAGAAGCTCTGTGTACCCTCCAACACCAGCTACCTAACCAGAACTTCTGGTTGTCACAGAAATTCAACTTGCACTGATTTAATCAGAAATGGAATGCTTTCTCCAGTGGAGAATTTGCACCCCTGGCTCCAGATGTTTAGATGATGCTGTCAGCTTGCTTGGGGCCTTCCTTATTTCTCTGGTCAGTTCTCTTCTCTTGGCAGTTTCCCTCTCTCCCTTGGAGATTGACAGGTGTTCTGTTCCTTTTTTTATTTTTATTTTTATTTTTTTAGGTTTGATTATTTCATTTTATGTATACAAATGTTTTGCCTGCACATATGTCTATGCCTGGTTCCAGCAGAGGTTGGGGGGACTGGGGGATTGGGGGCTCAGATCCCCCTGAACTGTAGCCATGGATTGTGAGCCTCCAAGTGGATGCTGGGAATTGAACCCAGGTCTTCTGCAAGAGCAACAAGTGATCTTGACCTTTGAGGCATCTCAACAGCCCAGTTGTTTCATTCTTAAGTCACTCCTAGATGAGGCCAGGAGTTGGAAAGGTAAATATGTAGACAAGCCCTCTTAGCAACCAAGGAGTACTGGATCAATTGCTTTCAAACTGTTGATGGATATTCACCAGTTAAGTCTGCTTGGGTATGGGTTTAATCCAATAGAAAGTCTTTATTATCTAGCGGGCAACTAAACTCTGGGTATTCAGGATCCCAGTGTAGCCCCAATCCTTTCTCAGGGTGAGCATTTAAGCACAAAAACCATGTCCTGGGTTGATATACTTCAGTTAACAAGAACAGTTAGCCAGAAGCAGAACTATAGAAGCCAAAAAAGCAAACTTAGTACATTTAGAGATGTTCCTAGAAGTATAACACCAGCACTTGGGAGGCAGAGGCAGGCAGATCTCTGTCAGTTTGAGGCCCTCTGGTCTGCAGAGAGAGTTCCAGGATAGCCAGGGCTACATAGAGAAAAATCTGTCTTGAAGAACAAACAAACAAAAAAATCTTGACCCAACATTAACTTGTTAGCTTTCTTTCATTAAACTAGGGGTAATCACCACAGCTCTCAGACAGGTGGGCCATCCTGTAGCTACAGGATCAAATCATTTGGACAGGTACGTCACAGGGCATTTTTATGCTCCCAAACTTTGGGTTAAAACCCCTTTTGTCTTTTGTTTCATGGACAAACAGATGAAAAGATTTTGAGACATGTGGAAATTCCAGAGCTGGAGCCAAAGTCAGAGCTGTTTTTAAAGCCTCAGGTACGTTTTGTTTAGTCTCAGTCCAGATGAGGGGCTCAGTGCCCCGCTTTGTGCTGATGTATAGAGTATAGAGGCCTGGTTATTCCACAAACTGGTATCTAGAGGCACCAATATCCAGCCACACCTAGGGACTCTTGAACCTGTCTCTTGGTCTTTGGAGTTGGGATCTGAAGGATGACAACAATTCTGCTCTGAGACAGGCTCCTCTTTATCTGGTAGCCAGGATAAGTAGCCTTCTACAAAGTTGGCCTTTCTTTTTTTCTTTTTTTTTTTTTTTTTAGAATTATTTATTATCTTATGTATATGAGTACACTGTAGCTGTCTTCAGACACACCAGAAGAAGGCATGGGGTGGTTGCTGGGAATTGAACTCAGGACCTCTGGAAGAGGAGCCAGTGCTCTTAACCTCTGAGCCATCTCTCCAGCCCAAAAGTTGGCCTTTCTTAGCTGACATTTTGTGGCCTGATGTCTGTAATTCTAGCTGCAGTCCCTTAGTGGCCCTTTTATAATCTTGTTTTTCCAGGAAACCTTTAATAGCAGGACAGGAAGTCTGCATTTAGTGTCTTTAATCCTGGGGCAACCTGGTCCAGGTCTATGACCTGCTTTAATCTCACACTGGGTCTGTCTATTTAAAAGCAAAGATGAGTTGACTCACCCCTGCTAACGGGCAGCTGAAGAACACATTTTACAGGTCCAAAATGGTAGATACCTGTTTCTCTGGGAGAATCAGACTCATGAGAATCAGAGGTTCCAGGTTTCTTTTATCAGTAGGAGAGGCCTATTTCATGGTGACTGGTGGGGCACCAAAATGCCTGTCTCTTTAAGCTGGGCAATCTGGACTGCAGTTTCCCCTTTGTTTCCAGGATCATTGGGTATTGTTTAATATGGAAGGACACAGATAGATGAACTGGTTAGTTGAACAATTATAGGAGCTTGATAGTGGGCAAGTCCTGAGGAGCTGGTTTCTATCCATACTGCCCGGGGAATCTTGTCAGTCTGAGAGATAGTCTAATTGTATCTTTTGAAGGCAGAACTTTCAGCTAGGAGATATTTTCTTCTGGCAGAGGGTAAGACACCAAAATTTTACTTCATGTCTATAAGTCTAACTGTGTCTCATCATCAGAGAAGGTGACCTGGCTTTCAGTTGCTGGGGACTGGTCTGGTGCCGTGTATACAAATGCTAAATTCTGAACCCCAAGATCTGGTTGTCCACAACAAGCAGATTCTCACATAGGTCAGCCTTGTGTTCCACCCAAATGTAATTGGGAGCTGTCTCACTGGAAGCTCGCCCTCTCTGGCTCCATTCCCCACCAGCCATTTAGCTCTCTCCAGCTGGACACCCTACCTATCTTTGGACTTGCACTGCCCTTGGGAGAAGCCATCGTTTGGGCATACACTCCGTGTTCAAAGGCCAAGCCTGACTGCTAATCTCTGATGTTAAGCACCTTCCAGCTACCTCAGACAACTGAGACCTATTTATACCTTTCAGTTTTTCTAACTTTTAAATTTTTCTGGGGCTGACTGGATGACAAAGGAAATCTTTTTAGCAGCTGTCTTTCATCCCTTTTAAAAGGACCTCGAAGAAAAAATGTTAAAGACTCCCTCCCTGGTCACTGTTGGACAGAAGGGAAAATCTATTCTGTCTTATGCTGTATTTTCTGGCATAGGTCTTCTTGCCTCACCCAGGGGCTTTTTTTTTTCTTAAATAGATCATTGGTTTAAAGGGTGCCATAAACCATACAAGAGAAAAAAATGGAACTTTCTTTTTCCTCTGGGCTCAGCCCAGAAAAACTTTCCCCCTTCCCCAGAGTTGCTTAGAGCAGCCATGAAGTGAAGCAGAGAGAATGCTCACTTGAAGGGACTATTTCTCCCTCCGTCTATGCATTTTGCTTAGATGGCAGGGGTCCCCTAATGAGAGGCCTTGCTCCTCCCTGTCCCCACACAGGGGACATCTTTGACAGTGAACAGGAGCCAACCAACTTTAACAAGCAAGCACCCCTGCTCCTGAAGTGTGTGTTCCCCAACAGGAGTGTGTAAAGGTCTTAAGCTGGGTTCAGGGAGGGTCTCTCACCAGAGAAAGCCACTGAGCAATACAGGGAAACAAAACTGACAGAAACACATAGAAACACACATGCTCGCACACGCGCGCGTGCGTGCACACACACACACATACGGGGGAGGGGGGGAAGCCAGGGGTAGCTGCCAAACATTCATACACAGACAGATTCACTTGGATCCAGCCACATACCTGTCCTTCGTGGCCAAACAGAAGGTGCCTTAACCAGACTTACCATTACCCCTGCAGGTGGCAGACCAGATGACTTTCTAATTTTATGGTGGAGGTATCAGATCCCTCTGAGGTGTTAGGCACCGATTGATTGAAGGGAGCCCTGGGAACCTGGACCATCTCAGGTTGCACACCTCCTAGGGGTCCTCTTACTACTGCCTTCTTCCTTGCTTCAAGAGTCTCTGAGACTCTCGAGGCGGTGAGACACTCCGTCTCTGGCATCTTGCTGGGTCTCCAGAAATGTTGTGGGGTCTTATTATTCACCAGAGAAGACTGTTCCGACATAGGGTTAATCCAATAGAAAGTCTTTATCAGCCAGCCAGTGACTACACTGGTGCTCAGGATGCCAGTGTAGCCTCGAGCATTTCTCAGGGTGAGCTTTTAAGCACAAAAATCATGAACTTGGTTGACATACTTCAGTTAACAAGAACAGTTAGCCAGGAGTAGAACTACAGAAGCCCCCCCCCAAACAAACAAACAAACAAACAAAACAAGGTTAGTACCTTTAGAGACTTTCCCAGAACTATGGACTTTGATGGACTAGGCCTTTGTTTTAGTTTTGCCAGATGGTACAGTCTACATGCTGAGTTTTATAGCCTGAATGGTATTTCCATCATGGAGTCAGTTGTGCTAAGGTCTCAGGGCCCTGTTACAAAAGCCTGGGCACTTTTGAATGAATGAGCAGTGCTTCCTCGTGGAAAATCTACAGGTTGTTTATTTGTCTGGTTGTTTTTTGGTGGTGGTGGTTTTGTTTTTATTATTTTTGAGATGGTTTCATTGAGCTCAGGCTAGCCTCAAACTCCTGATCCTCCTGCCTCCATCTCTCAAATAGAGGGATTAATGGTCCATGTGCCACCATGCCTAGTTTAGAGGTTGTCTTACAAAGAACACATGCCTAGCAAATACAGACATGACCAGACTGCTCACGCATTGCCAAGCCCCATACCAGATCCCCGAGAACTGACACTTGAAAAAAAAAATCTAAAACCACAATCCTAGCCTCATACTGCCTATAGGCAAGAAGGAGAAATGGAATATGGTATGGGCAGAGCTACCTTCCTCAAGAGATATGGGCAGTACGTTACATCAGAGGGAGCTGAAATGATTCTATGCAAAGACAGGTGGGGACTACAGAGCTGAGGGAGGGTTTGGGGCCATGGGACCTGGAAGCTCTTTTGATGAACCTAGAAGTACAGGATCCTGGATCGAAATTAGTAGCATAGTCCTGAGACACTGTCCAAGATGGTTTGGCAGAAGCAGAGAGGTGGATTAGACCAGAATCCAGGAAAGAAACAGCTGTGACACTTCCAAGTTTGGGTGTCTGGGCCATTCACTGGTCTTTTGGTCATCCATAGATGAGTCCATCACCCCTGTTTTGTTATTCCTCTTTTTTTAGATTGCCTTATTTTTATTTTATGTGTATTGATGTTTTGCCTGAATGCATGTATGTGTACTGTATGCATGTGTGATACCTGTAGAGGCCAGAAGAGGGAGCCAGATCCCCTGGAACTAGAATTATGGATGGTTCTAAGTTGTGAATGTGGAGGCTAGGAACCAAGCCAATCCCCTGTCCTTGCATGGTCAAGGACCTTGTGAGAGCAGCAAGTACTCTTAACATTGAAACCATCTCTTTCTCACACCAAACCCCATTGGGCGTGTCCTAATGTCCGTAGCTAGACTGTCAACTCCACAGTCAGTCAGGTTTTTCTTCATTAGACCCTCTGCCCTGAGGCTCTGGTTTTCCCAGTTCTCTCTTTTCTTTCTTCTTCCCACATTCCTTCTGTTTTATCTCTAGCTCCCTTTATTGTAACTTTAACAGCTAAGGGACTCTAATCCCAAAGAAAACTGTTTTATTATAGCTTTTATTTGGGTTTTCGTTTGCTTTATTGAGACCAGGTCTTGTGTAGCCCAGATGGCCTCAAACAATTAATCCTCCTGTCTCATCCTCTCAAGTGCATGAGATTACTAGCATGAGTTAACAGGTGCAACTTTTATTCGTTTTACTATCAAAGGTAAGAAACGTATTAAAAGGAAACACCCTCCTAAGCACACTGTGTGTCGTAGCTGTCAACCGCTTTTTAAAATCCTATCTTGAACATTTTTAATACTGATTTAACCACATGTTATAGTGGGCATTTAAGGAAAAAAAATAAGTATATATGTGTAAAATGGCAAAAGGCCAGTTCAGACTCTAGCTGGTTGTCCCCTGAGCTCAACGTTACTTCTGAGCAGACAGATGGCCCAATGTTATTTGTTTGCTTGCTTGATACAGGGTCTAATGCCTACCAGGCTGGCCTCCAACTCTCTGTGTAGGAGAGGGTGACCTCGGTTATACTCTTTGTTCGCATCAGTTAAGAGCTGGTAAGGGGGGCTGGAGAGATGGCTCAGTGGTTAAGAGCACTGGCTGCTCTTCCAGAGGTCCTGAGTTCAGTTCCCAGCAACTACATGGTGGCTCACAACCATCTGTAATTCGAACTGATGCGCCCTCTTCTGGTGTGTCTGAAGACAGTGACAGTGTACTCATATACATTAAATAAATAAATAAATGTTTTAAAAGAGCTGGAAAGGGCTGGGAGTAAAGGCATTTGCCACCTTGCTTGGTTTATAGGGGCAGGGGAATCAAACCAGGGTCACACTCCCCCCCCCCCCCCCCACCAAACTGGGAGCTTCGTTGTTGGCTAGAGTGGCTGGTCAGCAAGCCCCAGGGACCTGTCTGTGTCTAACCCCCCATTGTCATGGTTCAGAACATGCCACTACACTGGCTTTTATGAGGGTTCTGGGGATGGGAATTTAGGTCCTCACGTTTGCTCAACAAGCACTTTATTAAAATAATAATAAATAATAATAATAATAATAAGGCCCTGGACTTACTTTTTGTTTCCTTTTGTTTTTATTCAAGTGTAGGAGGGGCTGCTGGGGATTGAACTAGCTCACTCTACCACCCAGCATCAGCACTACCAGGCCCACACTCCACTGCCAGGCTACAGTCCTTTGCTCATCTTTGCTGACTGGGTATTCCTGTGTCTGAACTCTAGTTACCTCAATGAAAACCGATAGGGAGAATTAGCTCCACCTTCTAGGAACGTTGAGAAGGTAAAACTTGACCATGAAGATAAAAACACATATCACTGCCTCCAACCATCTGGCAGTTAACCTGTGTGGGGAAAAAATGGTGTCCCTAGTCCCAAGGAGGTAAGGCCAGGTAGGACCTAGGCTCTGGGAGACCCTGGGTGACTATTTGAAGTTCTTCCTCGTTCTTGAATTTCAGTAGGAGGGTCTGGTGGCACTGCCTCTAGTACATGAGTCACTTAAGGAGAGCTCTGGCTTTCCTAGAACACAAGTGACAAACACCTTGGCTTGGGTCAAGATGAAGTCCTGGCTAGGCGGCTGCCTTTGGTTTGGAAGAAAGCAAGAGAATAATCAGAAATGGAATAGACCTTCAGACTGCCATCAGAAGCTCCAGGAACTTACAGACTGAAGTCCTGAGCTAAGGTCCTGCCTGCCTCTCCCCTCTAAGCCTTGAATCCTCCAACTAAATCTCAGAGATCATAAAGTCTACTGCAGGGGCAGTTAAGTTAAATCACTGGCTGAACATAAAGCAACTAGTGCTTCTTGGCAATCTGGTGACACGTGCAGAGCAGACAAGAGGTTATTCCCTGTCCTCTGGGTTCTCCAGGGCTGGATGTGTGGTGCAGGAAGACCCCCAGAGTCAGCAGGAAAGACAGCTTTAAGTTTTCTCTGCCCCCACCCAAGACCTCCTGGTGAGAGGAAGGCACAGAGAAGGGATGGATGGGGTCCCCATTTAGATCTTAAGCTTTTCCACATAATATTTTGGCAATACTCATAGGGAAGCAGGTGAGGTGGCAGAGAAATGCTACGAGATAGAGGAGAAATCTTCCACTCTCTTCCTCTCAAAGAAAGGAAGCCTGGCATCCTTTGCAGAAGCAAAAGGTACATAGACAGGAAACGAGGACCTTAGACACTAGAGGTAAACCTAGCTTAGAAGATATATAAGTGGGCTCTGGATGGCTCATTTTCCCAGAGACCTTCCGTGCCAAGGCCTCTCTCCTCACAGGTGTTTATGTCACAGCAACCTGTGAAGTTAAATGTCTGCCGCTGGTTGTGGTAACAGGTGCCTGTAATACTAGCACTTGGGACGCTGAGGCAAGAGGTAGAGTTTGAAGCCATGGGGATGGGGTTTGGTGAAGAGAGTGCTTGGGTAGCATGCATGAAGCCTGGGGTTTGATCCCCGAACCTCACACACCAGGTATGGGGATCCATGTCTGCCGTCACATTTGGGAGGGGGATCAAAAGGTCACACGGTCAAGGTCATTCTCAACACATAGTGAATTTGAGGCCAAAGATTGACAGAAGGTATTAGAAGCTTAGAGAGATCAAATCACGAGTTCCAGGCTTTATTGCTCCCACATGGCAGTTTGGGGACTGAAAGCCAGCCCTCTCTCCTCTTCCACCAGGAAAGCCTAGTGGTTCCTTCTCATTTGGAAAGCCAATGGCAAGGCTCAACCCCCATCCTGGAGAGCTTTCTGCGAGCCAGGCTAGCTCCCTTCTGGGGCTCTGACCGGTCTTCCTCCTGTGTTCACAGGCTCCAGGAACCTCCAGGTACCTCCCATGGATTTGTGAGCAACACAAGCAGCTCTCCCCGGCCCTAGACAGCAGTGAGTGCTCTCTCACTGGTGAAGGAAGGGCCAGCAGCCTGCCATGGGCACACCTCTGCTCTGTCTCTCTGCTTCTCTACCTCCACGCTGCCTCCCCCTTCACTGGGCTCTTCTGAAACTCCTGGCTCCCAGAGAACACCCTCGGTCTAGAGTCCGCTCATTCTAGCTTCAGCACCTTCTCCCCAGAGGTGATGGCAACGAGATTATCTATTTTATTTCTCTCTTTGTCTGTCTGTCTGTCTCTGTCTCTCTGTCTCTCTGTCTCTCTGTCTCTCTGTCTCTGTCTCTCTCTCTCTCTCTCTCTCTCTCTCTCTCTCTCTCTCTCTCTCTCTCTCTCTCTGTGTGTGTGTGTGTGTGTGTGTGTTTTGAACCTGGGGCCCTGGGCATGCCAGGTAAGAGTTCTACCATTTAGCTATGTCTCCAGCCCTTTGTGCTAGCTTCTTTTCTTGACTGAAAGTCGCAGGTAACATGGTAGACTTGCCTCAGCTCTTGTAGCTGAGGAGAGGATGACTGAACCTTTGAACCTTTGATCTTCCTCCCTTGTTTACCTTGTGCGAGGGGTCCTGCTGTGTGTGCAGTGTCATCCTTGGCTTATGCTATGCCTGAGAGCAGGGCTTACTAAGTAAGCTACTCGGTCCCCTCCCCACTATTCTTTGTGTGTGTGTGTGGGGGGGGGGAGTCGGGTGTGGGTATATATGGAGGTCAAAGGACAAGGACAATTTTTTGGGACTGGGGTTCTGCCTTCCACCATGTGTTTTTCAGGAATTTAACCTCAGCTCAGGCTTGGCAGCAAGTGCCTCTACCTGCTGAGCCATCTCACCAGGACCCGTTTATCTTTAATAACAAAAATTGTGCTGCTTGGTCATTAAAAAAAATCATACAACAGGGAAGCACACCGTACTGTAGAAAGTTCCAGTCTTTAACCACGGGAGGTACTACTCTCTCCTTCCCCTAAGCTTCCTTCAGTCGGCCCCCACAAATCCTGGAAGCCAGATGCTTGCGTTATCCTCCATGAACAGATGAGTAAATAAGAGTGTTAGTGAGATTACCTGGTCCTAAGATCACAGAGCAGGAAGTAAAGAGGCAGGACCCTGAAAAACCTCGGCAGCTCAGACACGGCTAATCACCTAGCACTGACTCTGTAAGAGGGATTCTTAAGCAAAAGGAAGGAACTTTGTTTGAAAAATAGTATTTGCTAAACCAGGCGTGGTAACACATACCTGAAATACCGGCACTTAGGAGCCAGAGGCAGGAGGAGCAGAAGTTTGGGGTCCTTCTACAGGTACACACAGTACAGCTTGCACTGGGCAGAAGTTAGGCCTGGGGCATAAGTTCGGGTCACAGTTCCTACCTAATCCTGCCCCTCCTTTTTTTTTTTTTTTTATAGGTCCTAGCCAGAGGCATGCGACTACCCCGCTTCTCCAGCACTGTCGTGCTTTCGCTCCTAATAGTACAGACTGGCATCCTGGTCTTCCTGGTCTCCCGGCAAGTGCCATCGTCCCCAGCAGGCCGTGGGGAGCATGTGCACGTGCTGGTGCTGTCCTCATGGCGCTCGGGCTCATCTTTCGTGGGTCAGATCTTCAGCCAACACCCCGATGTCTTCTACCTGATGGAGCCAGCTTGGCACGTGTGGGATGCGTTGTCGCAGGGCAGTGCCCCCGCGCTCCACATGGCCGTGCGCGACCTGGTCCGTTCAGTGTTCCTATGCGACATGGACGTGTTCGATGCCTACCTGCCCTGGCGCCGCAACATCTCGGATCTCTTCCAGTGGGCGGTGAGTCGCGCGTTGTGCTCACCTCCGGTCTGCGACGCCTTCGCTCGCGGCAACATCAGCAGCGAGGAGGTGTGTAAGCCTCTGTGCGCAAAGCGGCCCTTCGGCCTGGCTCAGGAAGCCTGCAGCTCCTACAGCCACGTAGTGCTCAAGGAGGTGCGCTTCTTTAACCTGCAAGTGCTCTACCCGCTGCTCAGCGACCCTGCCCTTAACCTGCGCATCGTGCACTTGGTGCGCGACCCGCGGGCTGTGCTGCGCTCCCGCGAGCAGACAGCCAAGGCACTGGCACGGGACAATGGCATCGTCCTGGGTACCAACGGCACGTGGGTGGAGGCGGACCCCCGGCTGCGCGTGGTCAGCGAGGTGTGCCGTAGCCATGTGCGCATCGCGGAGGTAGCACTGCACAAGCCGCCGCCCTTCTTGCAAGATCGCTACCGCCTGGTACGCTACGAAGATCTGGCCCGGGACCCGCTCACCGTCATCCGTGAACTCTATGCCTTCACTGGCCTGGGTCTCACACCGCAGCTCCAGACTTGGATCCACAACATCACCCATGGCTCAGGGCCAGGCGCACGCCGTGAGGCCTTCAAGACCACATCCAGGGATGCGCTCAGTGTATCCCAGGCCTGGCGCCACACGCTGCCCTTTGCCAAGATTCGCCGGGTCCAGGAGCTGTGCGCAGGTGCACTGCAGCTGCTGGGTTACAGGCCTGTGCACTCAGAGCTTGAGCAACGGGACCTCTCTCTGGACCTCCTGCTGCCAAGAGGCATGGACAGTTTCAAGTGGGCGTCTTCTACGGATAAGCAACCGGAATCTTAGAATTTTAGTGGAGAGATTCAGCTCTGACATTTAGGGTCTATTGGTGTATGATAAAGAAAGGGCTTGGACAAAAGCAAATGGCTGTGAGTGGTCTTGCCCTGTACTAGGAAAGGATGGAGTCCAAATCCCACATCTCTTTCTGTCCAGATTATAGTTTTCCTTTGGGGCCTTTAAGATTTGGATTCCCATCAAGTAAATGGAAATTGAAAGCTCTGCCCGCTTCCTTTGGTCTCAGAGGCAGCCAGACTCCTACTAAAGCGCTTCCTTTTTCTTTGACTGTCTTTCCTCTTTGGTCATACCATGCAATAGCAGAGAATGGTGTCCCAGGCCTGGTCAGGAAGGGGGGGGGCGGGGGCGGGGGTCGGAGGTGCTGCCGTGGGCTGGCTCCTAAAATCTGTGCGCCTGCCTCTCATTTCTCACCCTGACCTTTGCTCACCCCCATGCCCTAGTCTCGAAGTCCATCAGAGTCTTGGACAGTTATGTGCACTGTCAGGACGGAATCAGAAAGGATGCCTCTGTGCTTTCCCCTTAGAGCCTCTGCCTGACCTTCTAGGAGGGAGCCGAACCTTTGATTTGTCCTGAGATGAAAGATCCTAATTACGGAAATAAACATCATAAATTCAACGTGATGCAGCGTGATCAGGATTAGAGCTTGTCGTGTCTGTAAAGCATCTTAAGAAGTAAGAGGACTTGTTTAAGGTCACATTTTAGGAAAAATAAAGGGAGGAAATGGATTTGCTCTTTGCTCTGGGGCTGTAGTGGGTAATTTAGGTTTCCATAGGTCTGTCTTCTATCAGCAATAATCCCCAGATATACTTTCCCCCTAGAAATACAGCTAGGGGAAACAGGAGATGCTAAGATTCTAGGTCCAGAGCCGAGAATTCAAAGCATAACCTGGAGGAGCCTAGAAGAACTCGGAGAAAGGAGAGAGCTGGGGAGGTCTGGGCAGCAAGGCAAACAGCCAGCAGTGTCCGGGAGGCCCGTAGGAGCAGGTCACGGGGTGCCTGGAACACAGGCTTACTAGGAGCTTAGAAGAAAAAAATGGCTTAAGGGTGGTTCTGCCATGCCTTCATCCTTCCAAGCAGAGTTAAGAGTACTTCCTGCAAACCACACCCCGCTCTGACAGCAAAGGGCTCATTTAAAGGAATACTGGGTGTGCAGAAAGCTTAATCCCAAACTCAGGAAACAAGAGCCAGCAAGTGTACAGTAAATGTTTAAAGGAAGAGCCGGGCATCCTTCCTCAGGGGAGGACAAGGAAGCAGATTTGAGTCCACACACCAAGCACTGTAAATCACACGGGGGCACACACTGATCCAGGAACTCTAATTGTTGCCACAACATTGTCACCAATCATGGGTGCTGGTTCCTGATTCTCAGCATAGGTATGGCCTTCAATAAGTGGTGGAATTTAGGACAAAAAATAGGATCTGAAGACTTCAGACTCTTTTGAGGAGGGCAGTTATGAACCCCAGGCTTTCTTCAAACTCATTATTTATCAAAGAACAACCTGGAGCGTGTGTGCATACACGTGTGCATACACGTGTGCATACATTCATGCCTTAGTTACTTCCTAATGCCATGATAAGACAACATGGCCAGGGCAACGGACAACTTATAAAAGAAAGCATTTAATTTGGAGCTTATGGTTTCAAAGGATGAGAGTCCATGGCCATCATAGCAGGAAGCATACCAGCAGACATAGCTCTGGAACAGTAGCTAAGAACTCACATCCTGAGAAAGAGAGCTAACTGGGAAATGGCTAGGGCTTTTAGAACCTCAAAACCCATCCCTCCTCCAACAAGGCTACACCTTATCTTTACCAAATAGTTCCACCAAGTACTTAAATATATGAGCCTCTGGGTCCATTCTCATTCAGACCACAGTTCATGTGTGTGACTATGGATGTGTGTATGCCAGAGCATGCATGTAGAGATTAAAGCACAACCTTGGATGTCCTCTCTTCCCACATTAAAAAAAAAAACTTATTACTGTACATATGATGTATCTGTGGGACCTCACAGATGGAGGTCATAGGTCAACTTTGTAGGTTCCAGGGATCAAACTCAGATCACAAGCCTTTTGTGTCAAGTGCTTTTACTCCATGAACATTCAGCCATCTCTTCAGCTCTGGTGTGTGTGTGTGTGTGTTGTATGTACTTGTTAGTGTAGGTCTGTACATGTGTTGTGAACTAACATGTAGGTACTAGGAACTGAACCCAGGTCCTCTGGAAGCCATCTCTCCATCTTCTTTAAAATAGAGTCTTGCTTTTTCCACTGAGCACACCAGACTAGCTAATCTGTGAGATTTGGGGACTCTTCTGACTCCACCTTATTTCACTGTAGCTTTTATGTAGGTGCTGGAGATTTGAACTCAGGTCCTCAGAACAGGCAAATACTTTTTATCACTAAGCCATCTCCACAACATAGCCTAAAACTTATGATCGTGACCAAATTTAAATTGAGTCTGTGTTAAGCTGGCTGGTGACTGCCTGACGAGAGACACTTCTCACAGAGCAGCCCAGAATGCATACTACAGGGAGCTCTTAAAAGACAAGGAACACAGAAAAACTACATCCTGGTTGGCAGATGCAGGGGGAAGCAAGCAAACAGTTTAACAAGAACCAGCAACAAGAAGTTATCTGGAACATTTCCACCATGGGTTTCTAGAACAGGGTTGGGGGCTTTCCCAAGAGACTTTGCAGGGCAGGAGGCAGAAACCAAAGATGGCTTCAGCTGAGGCAAGATGGAGAAACCTTTGTCCTGTTACACTGCCTCCACCTTCTGAGTGCTAGGATTAAAGGTTCTATGCTTCCACATCTGGTTTGTGTGGTACTAGGGTTTCAGACATGCTGGGAAATTATGAGATGTACAACTGAGATGTACATCCCCTTTCTTCTTCCAAGCTATAGGTGAGGCCACATAGAAATCTGTTTCTGCCCCTGCTGACAATATGAACATATTTAAAGCCCCAATTTTATCTATCAACCAATCAGTTAATCTATCTATCTATCTATCTATCTATCTATCTATTTATTTATTTTTGAGGTGGGGTCTTTCTACATAGCCTTGGCTGTCCTGGGTCTCACTAATATAGACCAAGTTGGCTTCAGACTCAGAAATCTGCCTGCCTTTGCTTCAGGAGTACTAGGATTAAAGACGACTAAACTCTAATTTTATTAATGGGCAGCTCAGAGAGTGACCTTCACCTTCAAACATAACAAAATCCCCCAGACTTTGCTTGAGTCACTTTTCTCACAGCTGTTCAGACAGAACAACTTAAAAGGAATGGAACCAGGGCTGGAGAGACAGCTCAGAGTTTCTGAGATGTCGTTTTATTGTGACAGAAAGGTTATGGTGGAACTGAGCAATTCACATCTTGATAACCAGGAAACAGAAAGGGGACTACTTGACGGGCCGGACCAAGGTACAGCCCCGTGTAGTGTTTGTGTTTCTTCCAGCTAGCTCCTACTTGTGACGACTTTCCAGTAATTCCATCATATTGGGAGTTATTGAAGCTATTCATTAAGTCAGAGCCTTCATGGTCTAATGCTCTCAAATAAAGCCCTCACAGACGTACCCAGGGGTGTACAGACACACCCAGAGGCGTGTTTTACTAATCTCCTACATAATGCTCACCCCAGCCAAGTTGACCATGAAGATCCATCAGCACAAACTGTGTAACTTTTAAACAATAGGAAAGCAGCCTGGAACAATCTTTCAGTGGTTAGAAGCAACTGCTGCTCTTCCAAAGAACCAGAGTTCAGTTTCAGCACCCATGTTAGGTGGCCACCTGTAACTCCAGCAACAGGGGATCTGGCCTCCCTGGGCACCCACAACCCTGTGCATATACATATAATTAAAAATAATAGAAATCTAAAAAAGAAAATAAAAGACACAATCAGACACATACCTCTCCCACCAAAAAAAAAAAAAAAAAAAAAAAGAATTCCACTTCAACAAAGACAGCAATTGTAGTTCAGTGCTCAGCTTGTAGGAAGGGATAGGGTAGTTCTCTGGGACCTATTTATTTTTGAGACCAGGGCTTGTTACATATTAGAATAAAGCCCTAAAGTGGCCTGGAATTTACTACGTAGCTAAGTACAACAGGTTGGCCTCAAGCTATGGTCATCTTCCTAACCATGCCTCCTAAATGTTATTGTTATTATTAGCCTTTTTGGAGGTCAGGGTTTCTCTGTGTAGCCCCGGCTGTCCTGAAACTCACTCTGTAGACCAGGCTAGCCTCAAACTCAGAGATCCACCTACCTCTGCCTCCAGAGTGTTGGGATAAAGGCTTATACTACCACTGTTGGGCTCCCCAGTGCTGGTATTACAAGCCTGCACCACCACATCCAGCCTCAGGCTTGCTTGGTAAGGGGACCCTACCATTATAAGGGTTTCAGCCTTTTAGTCTGCCTAGTTGTCATTCTACAGTCTGCCTCCTAATGCCACCACCTTGGAAGTTAGAATTTATTCTTGCTAGCTCTCTTTTCTTCTCAATGTTGTCTGAGCTGGCCTCAAACTCTCAATCCTTCTGCCTCTGCTTCCTGATCTGGGTTAGAGGTACCTATCACTACACTCAGCACAGGATGTAATGTATGGATTTGGGGGTCCATAACAGAAAGACTTGGTTTATATAGCTCAAGTCACAGCTTGGTGTTTAGCACTAATGGTCTCAGCAAGTGAACCATACTAGCAATCAGAGTACACCAATGCAAAGGACCTCACCAGGCTTAGAAAGCAATATCATGTGACCTTGACTATGACATGGTCCCTTGAGGTTTGAGAGTCACCCAAGCCCTTGTCTGCTGTTGCAGTCCCTCTGCCTTATCCCTTTCCTGCCTTCATATTCCTCCCCAATCTGCCTTCCTGCCTTGTGCTGATCATTGCAGATCAAAACAATCAGCTTCATCCCTTTTCTAAAGGAGACCACGGTCAAATGAGAGAGTCAGCCTGGGAACAGACCATCCCAGTTACTACGGTGTGTACAGGCATAGCGAGATGAAGCAACTGCTTAGGACGCCAGAGCGAAGAATGAGAAGATTCTGGTCTTTATTGGGATCCAGGAAGGCTCTGGCTTAGGGCCCAGCACCTCACCTGACAGTGGCAACCCCTGAGTTTCCTTTGGCTCAAGTCACGTGTTCTATTGATAGCATGATGAATAGCATATTCTATTTTATATGCATTGTTATATGATTCATTCTTTTTTTGTTCTCTGTTTCTGGAGGTGCTGGGGCAGCTGACTGACAGTGGCTTAACTTTCTGTGTGTAGAGCACCACAGGCAAGCCTTGGGGTGAATCGTGGACTTTTGAACATTGGGCATTCAGAGCAGGGCTTAGGGTGAGTCTCCTGGCCCAGTAGGTTTCAAGCAACCCACAAAATCAACGCAGATGGGGTTCAGGACAAAGGTTGGAGGTGCCCTGGCTGACTGGGAACAGCAAAGACAAGTCTGAGGACCCAGAAGCGATTATCCTGTCACTCTGCCCAAGTGTAGTCATCACTGAGCACTGCCCAGCCTTGATTGATTGGCAGTGCCCTGTCAAGTTATCAGTGACTCCATTCACACTCTGCAACATGACTATATCTCCTGCTACTAAGAAAACGCACCTTGCTGGGCGGTGGTGGCACACGCCTTTAATCTCAGCACTTGGGAGGCAGAGGCAGGTGGATTTCTGAGTTCGAGGCCAGCCTGGTCTACAGAGTGAGTTCTAGAACAGCCAGGGCTACACAGAGGAACCCTGTCTCAAAAAACAAAAAAACAAACAAACAGAAAAAGACATGGCTTTCTCCCTCTACCCCTCCCCCACCATCTCCTCACCCCCTGTCTCCCCATCCTCCCTTGTTGAACTGGGCTATTGCTTTGACTTCTTTGGCTGGGATAGTATAGTATAGCATAAGGGCCAGCACACCAATTCCTAGGCTAGACCTTGTAGAGAAGGTATCACAGGTGGGACTGCAGCTGAGACTCTGCAGTAAAAAGATAGATCAAGCTGAGTGTTTTAACGCATGCCTGTAATCTCGGCACTTGGGAGGCTGAGGTTAGAGTTGTTTCAAGTTTGATGCCAGCCTGGACTGCATAGTGAGTTTAAATCTAGCCTGGGCTATATAGCAAGACTTGGCTAGCCAATATACAAAAAGGCCGAGTAACATGGTGAAAAAAGTTAGTTTATTAATGATTGCCTTGGAAAATCACATAGGCGAAAAAGAGCAACTCAAAGCATCGTCTTACAACAGTAGCTAGCATGTTTAAAAAGAACAGTTGTGATACAACACTTGTAGTCTACACAAGGTTCTAGGTTCTCTCCCCAGCACTCCCTCCCCACCACGCCACAGAGGAGCAAATTTGAAGAGCCAGCAAGGTCGGCTGAGTGGGTAAAAGGACTTGCCACACGAAAGCCTGGTGACCTAAGTTCCATCTCTGGATCCTACAGTGGAAGGAAGGCAGTGTCCTCTGGCCTCCACGTGCTCGCTGTGGAGCACCCGCATGCTTACACGCTGCCACTAATAATAAATACGATAGAGATCAGAAACAACAAAAGTGTTCATAGAGAAAAGATAAAAAAAAAAAAAAAAACAGAACTGAGAGAAAGAGACTCAGGCTCACAAGGGTGGGGTACTGCGGAAGACAAATCTGTGACAGGAAATGAATGGGGTGGTGTTTGTTTACAGATCTCCATGGTTCTGTCATGGTTCGTGCTTAGGATGTCAGTGCTGTCAACTTCAAGACCTTGTGAGGTCCAGGCCAGCCTGAGCTACGGAGATAGACCTTGTCTATAGGCAGAAAAGGGTAAAGAAAGCTCTTTTGGCATTTGCTATTTTTATTGCTACATTTATTGGTTTGGTTTTGTTTATTTATTTGTGGGGCGTGGAATGTTGGGAAGACAGATTTTTGGGGGCTCCCAAGGTTGAATTCAGGTTGTCGAACTTGCATGGCAAGCATTTCTGCCCTCTGAGCCACTTCTCTGGCCCAATGGCACACACTAGTTCTTTTCAGTGTTTACTCTCAAGGGTCTTAACCATGTAACCCTCGATACACAGGAACTCCTGTGAAGACCAGATTCACCTGCCTTCGCCTCCCAAGTGCTGGGATTAAAGGCCTGCCACCGCACCTGGTGGTATTTGCTTTTCTTAATTGCCTTCAGCTCAAATGTAATGTTTACATGAGAAACCTCTTTTTATTTTATTTCATGGGCATGTGTGAGTGCCTACATGTATGTATGCGAACCACCTGGGTGACAGGTGTGGAAAATCCTTTTGCTCAAACCACACTTTATTATGGATCAGCTTGTAAACAGATGACAGTTACTGATGTACCTAAATCAATGAGCGCCACTTTGCTCCCAGAGCCCCACGTCCAAAGGCCGCCTCGCTTCGCCTGGAGTCATGCTAATATTGTCCTTGTTCTGGCGCATGTGTCTAGGATAGTGATTCTCAACCTGTGGATCTCCACCCCTTTGGAGAGTACCTAAGACCATCAGAAAACATGTATTTTTACATTACAATTTGTAACAGTAGCAAAAGCACAGTTATGAAGTAGCAAAAAAAAAAATTTTTACGGTTGGGAGTCAACATAATATGAGGAACTGAATAAAAATATTACAGCAATAGGAAGGATGAGAATCACTGATCTAGGATTTTGGCTAGTGAAAGGCTTTAAATTACCTAGTAAGTGACTGGAGAGAGCACTGGCTGCTCTTGCAGAGGACCTGGGTTCAATTCCCAGCACCCATGTGGCAGCGCACAATTCTAGCTTCAGGGAAACCAATGTCCTCTTCTAGTGTCTATAGGGACTCATAGTACACATTCATGCAGGCAAAACATACACAGATAAAGTAAGAAAAAAAATAAATCTATGGGGGAAAATTGCAGGTCAGATGGCTTAGTATCTAAACCCACTTGCTGTCAAGTTTGGTGAACTGAGTCTTTAGCACCCATGTTTGTGGAAGAAGATAATTCCTGAAAGTTGTCCTCTGACCTTCATCCTAATCCTGGTGACATGTACACACACACACACACACATACACACACACACACAAACACACACACCCGAAATCCAAATTTTCACAGCTCTATTGTGATGCAATTGATATACACCAGCTGCACATTTTATTGTAAAAAACTTGAGTGGCTGACCGGCTGCTGGCCTGTGGTGGCAAACTCCTTTAATCCCTGTGCTCGGGAGGCAGAGGCAGGCGGATCTCTGAGTTCGAGGCCAACCTGGTCTACAGAGAGAGTTTCAGGATAGCCAAGGCTATACACCTGTCTCGAAAAGCCAAAAACCAACCAATCAAAACCCAAAGTACCTCACTTGGGCTGTGCATTAGTGGACTCCACTAAGAGTCACCCAATTACACATGGTTACATGTGAACTTTTTCCCTAAGGCTTCTGGATTTGGTGGTTTTCTCTGAATCTGAAGTCTTTATCCTGTTCAACATTGTAAACATGCCTTCATGCTTGCTTTCGGGAGTTTTTAATTTAGCGTTTCCCACCAGAAGTCATAATGGTAAGGACTCATATTCCTGACCAGAATCAAGTGAGAGGCAGGGTTTCCCCACCCTTCCCAGGCAGGCCTTTGTCACACTGCCCTCTACTGACTGATCTGTTCCTTATAGTTACCTTGAACTGGAATTTTCCTGGCCCACACATCTACCCCACTGAAGTGGCTTAACAGGACCATTTGTTTGTTTGTCTTTCGAGACAGGGTTTCTCCATTTGGCCTTGGCCAGCCTGGCACTAGCTCTTTAGACCAGGCTGGCCTCCAACTCAAAGGTCCACCTGCCTTTGCCTCCTGATTGCTGGAATTAAATTACCACCTCCAGGCCCTAACAATCGAAGAAGAAGAAGAAGAAGAAGAAGAAGAAGAAGAAGAAGAAGAAGAAGAAGAAGAAGAAGAAGAAGAAGAAGAAGAAGAAGAAGAAGAAGAAGAAGAAGAAGAAGAAGAAGAAGAAGAAGAAGAAGAAGAAGAAGAAGAAGAAGAAGAAAGAAGAAGAAGAAGAAGGACGAAGAAAAGAAGAAGAAAGAAGAAGAAGAAGAAGAAGAAAAAAAAAAAAACAACAAAACACACACACACACACACACACAAACCCAAAAAACCAGAGAGCCTCCTTGTATATCACTGACTATCCTGGAACTCGGCATGTAGATTAAATTGGCTTTGAACTCACAGAGATCTATCTACCTTATTTGGTCTCCTAGGTGCTGGGATTAAAGGCATGTGCCATCAAGTTCCACAAAATACATAGCACAGGCTGGCATCCAACTCCTGACCCTTCTGCCTCTGTTTCTTCATCAAATCCTATGAGCGAGCGTGTATCACGGCAATTGGCACTTTATGACCTCTATGCCTAAATCAGGTGGGCTGTCCTTACCCTGATAAGCTACGTGATTTAGCTTTAGGTACTACTTTCTCTCCATGGTTGGCCATGGTTGGCTTCTCTCTCTCTCTCTCTCTCTCTCTCTCTCTCTCTCTTTCAACTTCATCTGTGGATCTCTGGGATGGAGAGATGACTCAGTAGTTAAGCACAGACTGCTTTTCCAGAGGAACTGGATTTGATACCAGCACCCACATGGTGGCTCACAGCTATCTGGAACTCCAGTTCCAAGGGATCTGACATCTTCTTCTTCTGGCCTCCACAGGCACCAGGCACCCATATGGTACACAGACATACAGATAGACAAAACATTCATACACATAAAAAAAGCCATTATTACTGTGTGCATGCATATGTGTGTGCACCTGTGCAGGCACGTGTAGGTGCTTGCACGTGTGTGCCTGTGCATGTGTACATTGGTACATGCGTGGTTAGAGGACAACTTTGTGGAGTTGGTTCTCCTCTTTCACCTTTACATGGGTTCTGGAGATCAAATGCAATTGAATAGGTTTGTGTGGCTAATGTCTTAATCCACTGAACCATGTCATTGGCTCATCGATTTTGACATAGTGACTCACTCTGTAGACCGGGATAGCCTGGAACTCACTATGGAGCCCAGGTTGCCCTAGAACTCTTCGTTTGCCTTTCTGTCACCCACAACCAGCTCCCACAGATTCCCTTCCTTTCTCTTTCTGTCCCTTACTTTCCCAGTCATTAAAATTTTAGTAATCGAATTGAAAGTAATGTCATAGCTGGTCATTAGTTGGCACATGCCTTTCATCCCGCAGTCAGGAGGCAGAGGCAGGTGAGTTTGAGGCCAGCCTGGTCTATAGAGTGAGTTCCAGGATAGTCAGGGCTACACAGAGACACCCTGTCTTGGAAAAAAAAAATTTAATGAGCTATCTCACTAAAGTGCTTGAAAGAGAAATGCCGGAGCTGGAGAGATGGCTCACAGTTAAGAGCACTGGCTGCTCTTCCAGAGGTCCTGAGTTCAATTCCCAGCACATGGTGGCTCACAATCATCCGTAATGGGATCTGATGCACTCTTCAGGTGTGTGTGTCTGAAGACAGCTACAGTGTACTCACATAAATAAAAATAAATCTTTAAAAAAAGAGAAATGCTGTGCTTTGCATACGATGCTCCCTAATTTAAAGTAAGTCAGTCTTCACCATGTAGGTACTGACCCAGTGTATGATTTGATCATATCATGAAGGACCAAGGGTTTTTGGGGTTTTTTTGTTGTTGTTTTGTTTTGTTTTGGTTTGGTTTTACTAAACAGGGTTTTTGGTTTTTTGTTTTGCACACACACACCTAATATTTTTCACAGTGTAATTTTTTTAAAGATTTGTTTATTTATTTTATGTATAGGTATGCACTGAAGCTGCCTTCAGACACACCCGAAGACAGCATCAGATCCCATTACAGATGGTTGTGAGCCACCATGTGGTTGCTGGGAACTGAACTCAGATATCTGGAAGACCATCAGTGCTCTTAACCGCTGAGCCATCTCTCCAGCCCTGCACAGTGTAACTTTTTTTTTTTTTTTTTTTTTTTTTTTGGTTTTTCGAGACAGGGTTTCTCTGTGTAGCCCTGGCTGTCCTGGAACTCACTCGGTAGACCAGGTTGTCCTCGAACTCAGAAATCCGCCTGCCTCTGCCTCCCAAGTGCTGGGATCAAAGGCGTGCGCCACCACTGCCCGGCCACAGTGTAACTTTTAAAGTGATTTTATTTATCTATGTTGTGTCTACACTAAGCTCCTGTTTCTTAATTTGATTTATAGTTGATGCTGCATTTGAAAAAAAAAATATATATATATATATATATTTTGTGTGTGGGCCGGTGAGAGACACATATGTACAGGTACTCTCAAAGGCCAGGAGAGGGCATCGGGTCCTCTGGGTAGTTGTAAGCTATTGTAAGCTCCCTGGAAGGTCCTCTGAAGGAGCTGGAAGCACACTTAATCACTAAGCCACCTCTGTGGGTCCCCTCCCCACCTCCTCCTGGACTTGACAGCTCAGGCTGGCTTTGCACTTACCAGTAATCTTCCCATCTCTTCCCATATCTGAGCTTACAGGTGGGTGCTGTTTTACCTGGCATTCTTATACGTTCAGAGCAGTTTCTGTTCCTTTCACTTCTTCTTCATGCTTATAACAATATGGAAGGTTTCGGGAATTTGCATGCTATTCTTATGCAGGGGCCATACTAATCTCTGCGTCATTCCAATTTTACCTATGTGTTGTGCAAGCAGGCATTCCTTTTCTCTCTCTCTCTTTCTTTCTTTCTTTCTCGCTCTCATTTTTAAAAAAAGGTAATAGAAGCCAGATATAGTTTGCACAGAAGGTTGCAAGCCAAACGAGACTACACAGCAAGACTTTGTCAAAAAACAAACAAACCAAAAACGTAATAAAAATTGTGGAAGTTTATTCCAAAGAAGTGAGAGGATTA
This sequence comes from Arvicanthis niloticus, assembly GCF_011762505.2. Lineage (NCBI taxonomy): Eukaryota > Metazoa > Chordata > Mammalia > Rodentia > Muridae > Arvicanthis > Arvicanthis niloticus. The sequence goes on along the minus strand of NC_047675.1, from coordinate 37,879,945 downwards.
GACGGCTAGTAAAGGCAAACACTCAAAGGCTCGAAGTACATTTTCCCTACAAAGATATTGATGCTTTGCCCTCTAGGCCCTTCCACTTTGCTGTCAAACTGCCAAACTTTCATTTCTTTATAGGCAATCTACAGGTTCTCCCTGGAAGTCTTCTAGGGACCTTTGTGTAGTTCTGGGGATCAAATCCAGAGCTGCAGTCATGAGGCAAGGCATCTGTCAGAGCTATATCCCCAACCCAACTTTTTTTTTTTTTTTTTTTACTTCTTTTCTTTGGGAGGAAGATGAGCAACATTTGGGTGTTCCTTGGATATAGCACAACTTATGGGAAAAGGTTGTTGGCCTTGCTTACTCTATCATGTGAAACCAACAATCCTACAAAATCTAAACTGCTGACAAGATGTCTAAATCTACTAAAAAAACCAGCTGCCTCAAAAGGTTTTAAAAATTATTGATTTATTATATATGTGTATTAGTCTGGATTCTCTAGAGGAAGAAAACTTAAATATTTATATTTATTAATGAATATGTTAAATTATTTATTGAATTATATATATATATATATAATATATGATTTATTAGAGTGGCTTACAGGCTGTGGTCCAGCTAATCCAACAGTGACTGTCTACCAATGGAAGGTCCAAGAATCCAGGAGTTGCTCAGTCCATGAGTCTGGATGACTCCGTTGGTCTTCAGTATACACTGGAATCTCAAAATAGGCTCTAATGTCAGTGTCTTAGTTAGGGTTTTACTACTGTGAAGAGACACCATGACCAAAGCAAGTCTTATAAAGGCAAACATTTCATTGGGGCTGGCTTACAGCTGCAGAGTTTCAGTTCATTATCATCATGACAGGAAGCATGCCTGCTAGTGTGCATGCTGGGGAAGGAGCTGAGAATCTTGATCTGAAGGCAGCAGGAGTGTCTCTTCCACACTGGGCGGAGCTTGAACACTAGGAGTCCTCAAAGCCTGCCTACCCCAGGATACACTTCCTCTAACGAGGACACACCTAGTCCAAGACCACACCCAGTCCAACAAGGCCACACCTCCTAATAAGTGCCACTTCCCATGGGCTAAGCATATTCAAACCAGTAGATGGTGTGGTTTATATCAAAGGTGGATAGCCCACTTCAAAGACCCAGATTATGGGTATTCCTACTTGAAATCAATCGCAGGTTTAGCCAGCCATTGAGGTTTTAGTTCATTCCGGACGTAGTCAAGTTTACACCCAGGGATAGCCATGGCAATATGTATGTGGTAACCTGTGCCATGGAGTCTGAAGGTCAAAGGACAACTTGCAGTTATGGGTTCTCTTTTACCATGTGGGACCCTGAGATGGAACTCAGGTCACCAGGCTTGACAGCAGGTACCTTTACTTGCTGAGCCATTTTGCTGGCCCCAGAAGGTCTTTTCATTTCAGCTCCTAAAAGTTTCAACTTCGGTGACTTACAAAATTTCTGGTCCATTTTTAAAGTCTTATTTTTGCTTGTTGGTTGTTTGGAAATTGCATCTACAGTCTGTTTTGTTTTGTATTTGCTTTGGTTTTGTTTTTGGCAGAGTTTCTTGGTGTAGTTCTGGCTGTCTTGGAACTCAGTCTGTAGACCAGGCTGGCCTCTTAGAAATCTGCCTGCCTCTGCCTCCTTGAGTGCTAGGATTAAAGGCGTGCGCCACCACTGCCTAGGGAACCTACAGTCTTTGACACGCTAAGCAACTGGGGTTGGAATCTAGGATATTGTACAGCTAGGCTGGTTCTCTGTCAGTACATATTCAGCCCTACAGAGAAATTTGAGTAGGCTACCGGTCATCTCATATCTATTTATTTTATGTATTTATTTTTGGTGCTGTATCTTTGCATACTATTTTTTTAAGTTATGTGAGTGTATGTGTATGTGAAGGTAAAAAGACAACCCATGGGAGTTGGTTCTCACCTTCCACCATGTGAGTCCTAGGGATGGAAGGCAAATCACTCATGCTTGGAGGCAAGCGTCTCGCCTCTACCTGCTGAGCAAGCTCACCGGACTTGTCCTACTTAAAGGTGGCACTAAAGCAAAGGGCAGAGCCCAACACACTCAGATGGAGCAAGAGAAACTTGCCACTAGGGGCGCAGCATGCCGGGGGGCTTTTCTAATCGAACGCAGCGCCAGGGGGCGGGAACAACCGTTGCCCCGCCCCCTCCATCTGCGGCGCCCTGTGATTGGAAGGAGAAACGATTACTATAGCAGCGCCGTTGGAGTGGGCGGGAGAAGAGGGCCGGCCAAAGGTGACGCGGTGGCTGCGGAGGTGCGGTGCTCCGCGGCGCTCCGGGCGGTGGATGGCGGCGGGATGGAGCGCGAGGGGAGCGGCGGCGGCGGCGGGTCAGCCGGGCTCCTGCAGCAGATCCTCAGCCTAAAGCTCGTGCCGAGGGTGGGCAACGGGACCCTGTGCCCCAACTCCACTTCGCTCTGCTCCTTCCCAGGTACGCCCCGCCCCGCGCCTGCGCACTGCGCACCTGTCGCCTGCCTCCCAGGGCGAGGCCGAGGCAGCCCTGGAATCGCACTTGGGGCGACGGCTGTCCAGTCCTAGGGACTGCTTGTATACTTCCTCTGAGAGCCTGTGTGCTGATCCTGTCCTCTGACTCTGACCTACACCCATCTCCCCAGCAGCTTGTCTATGGAGGACTCACTTGCTCAAACCTGTTGCTCATTTCCCCACCCGCACCTTGAAGAACTTAAGACACAACTTCTAAATTGCTCTTAGCTCCTTCCTACGCGAGCTTCGCCGCCTTCTTTCTGCCAGTAGGGGCTTTTGAAGTTACAGTTGTTACAGTTACCCCGTAGACCTGCTACAGTTCAGAAAGTTGTGGAGAAGAGAATGATCCCCTGGGATCATTAATAAAGGCCTTCAGGGGAGGGCATGATTATTTGCTTTGGATTTTTGAAGGCAAGACCACAGAGGCGGGGGGGGGGGGAGGAGGGGGATGGGGTAGGGGTATTAGGACACTGCAGTAAAGAAAAACTGGCCCGGTGACGTTGGAAAAGATAGGTGGGATTGCTGACTGCAGCCTTAAGCCAGACACCTGTGAGTCTCATCTGCTGGGCAGCGACTGCCAGGCGCCTCTCGGTGGACACCTGGGACCTGCCTGTGTAGTAGCCGACAAGGTGATTATCTGTTTTGTGGCAGCTGAAGATGTTAGCTCGTGATCCTGCCCACGGGGAGAGTCTGGAAGTTCAGATTGTTTCCAGAAGTATTAGTGTCACATCTGACAGTGATTACACATAAATAAACATGTAAATAAATCTGACAGTGATTACAAATAAATACATACACACACACATCATTCTGGAGACCCTCTCCAAAAGATGAAGGGTTCATACTTTCCTAGGATTCAATCAGTCTGACTCATTTTCTTATTTCTCTCCCAGCTATTTGGGAACTTTCCAAACCTGAGAATGTGAAACACAGAATAAGTATCTGTATGCTTAGGTTGGGTGGTAAAAGTCACACACCTGCTTAAAAGCTGAGGCTCATTAGGCATTCAGAGGTGGAGTTAGACAAGCCTAGATGTCGGGCTGCTTTAGATTATGGGGCCACAGTTAGTTGTATATTTGGCTTGGGTTGATAGAAATCTCATTATGCAAAGCTTGGGTTGATAGAAATCTCATTATGCAAAGCAGGACTATTCTGGTTCTTACTGTCTTGGTCACATCAATACACTTGTGTGTACACATTTCAACTTGTTATACTGCAGAAGTCGAGACACTTTATGATTCTTAAGCTCAAAACTTCTGAACCAGGGGTGTGTCCTGTCACAACGCCCCAAAATCACACCACTTCTTAAATCCGTAACACGGATAAAGTGATGTTTATTTAAACAGGCCTTATTTAAATTTTTCTCCAGTTAACCAAATAGCTTTTTTCTTTTAAAAAAATATTATTTTAAATATGTGCATGTGTTTGGGTGTGTGGACATGAGTGCAGGTGCCCACGGGGGCCAGAGGTAGGGAGTTACAAGTGGCTGAACTATCTGACCTGGTTGCTGGGAATCAAACTGGGTTCTTCTGCAAGAGCAGCAATCACTCTTTACCTCTGAGCCGTTTCTCCTTTGTGGTTTTTCACTTGTTATCTGTTTTTATTTGGCAAGAGAAAGAGTTGTTTCACTAAGAAAGAGTAAGAAAAGAGTTTTACTGTGAGCTGAGAAAAGAGAGCCCAGTCAGAAGCCTTGCTTAAGTCCAGATGCTAATCAAGAGTCAGACCTTGCCATGGTTGTGGAGGCTCACAACCCTAACCTCAGCATTCTGGAGTCAGAAACAATCAGATGTCTGAGTATTGGAAGCCAGCCTGATCCACAGAGCATGTTCCGGGCCAGCCAGAGCTACATAAGAATAGAAGCACACACGGAATTTTGTTTGTCCTGGCTCTTTGGTCTCTTTTACCCTGGGACAGCTCTTCAGTTTACTTCATGTTTTTTTTTTTTTTTTTTTTTTTTTTTTTTTTCCATTTTGATCCTCACCTGGAACTCATAGGGAACTGAAGTCATGTCCTCTGGAAAAGCAGCAGCTGCTCCCAACTGCTGAACCATCTATCTCTCCAGACTCTCTCCTGCAAATGTTAATCTACATGATGTATTTGGGTTTTACTCATGCTGAGGCTGTGAGGACCATTCCTTCATCAGGTTGCCCTTCTAGCCAATGTGGCTCCAGACCGGCGATATCAACATGGATAGAATCATAACGCTAATGCAGGACTTGACCTCAAGTTGACCAGAGTGCGTCGTAAACACCCCCTCCCTGCCTTGTCTCATCTTTATTGGGAATTCTGGTTATAATGGGTCCTTGAAGTTTTCTCCCTGGTTTGAGACACTAAGGCCCTCTTACTAGGAATCTTATTCAGGGTCCTGAGTCTGATTCCCTCTCTATTTTGGGCACACAGAAAAGGTTACTTGTGTTTTATGCCAACTCATGGCAGATCATTGCCCTAAAATATTCTGTGGTTTCTCTGCACTAAAAAGCTTTGAATTGATTTTTTTTTCTTTTTTAAATCTGCTTTTTCAATTTATCCATCGAGGTTTCTGCCAAATTCTCATTCTAACTTTATCAGAGCTCTTTTGCTGTCTCTTTGTATTTGTTTGTTTGTTTGTTTGTTTGAGACAAGGTCTCATTATGTAGCTGAGGTGGCCAGAGAACCTGAACCTTCCTGGTGCTAAAGCTGAGATTCTAGGCCTGCACCACCATGACTGGCTCTTAGTTGTCATTTGTAATAATCAGGAATGACATTCTCTATGTTCATTCTCTGAACATAGGGTTTCACTAAATTAACGTCAAATTAATCAAACCCAAGAATATTTTTAATGTGCTGTTGCTGGAGCCAAGAATGGATCCAACTTGGACAAGTCAGTTATTCATTCACTGAATAAGTATTTACTGATTATGATGTACCTGTTTTTAAGATTTTTTTAAAAAGATTTATTTTATGTATATGAGTACACTATTGCTGCTTTCAGACATACTAAAAGAGGGCATCAGATCCCATTACAAATGGTTGTGAGCCACCATGTGGTTGCTGGGAATTGAACTCAGGACCTTTGGAAGAACAATCAATGCTTTTAACCGCTGAGCCATCTCTCCGGCCCTTAAGATTTGTTTGTATTTATGTGTATGGGCATGTATGTTGTATAGATGCCCATGGGGAACAGAAGAGGGCATTGAATCTCTGGGAGTTGGAGTTACAGGTATTTGCCCCATGTGGGTTTTGGGATGTGAACTCTGGTTCTCTGCAAGAGTACCAATGGCTCATAATTGCTGAGCCATCTCTCCAGTCCCGTTGTGTTGAAATATCTGTTAGAAGGGCCTTGACAGACAAAACAAAAGCCTTCTCATATGGATCACTCATTCCATGGAGACATGGAGAAAAGGAAGGATACCCCATACCTGGGGGAGATAGGAGAGAGGGCAGAGTAAGTGGCAGAAGCATGTCAAGGGATGGAGTGATGTTTTCCATTAAGTGATCAGGTACGATGGCACATACCTGTAAACACAGCACTTTGTTGGCTGAGGTGGGACGGTTGTGAGTTTGAGGCCAGCCATCCTGGGCTCATGTCTGAATTCAAGGCCAGCCTTGGCTATTGTTTGAAAAAGAATGCCCCCACCCTCATGGGCTCATACATTTGAATGCTTAGTTCCTGGTTGGTGGAACTGTTTTGGGAAGGATAAGGAGGTGTGGCCTTATTGAAAGATGTATGTCATTGGGTGTGGGCTTTGAGGTTTCAAAAGCCCATATCAGGCCCAGACATCTGTCTGTGTGTGTCTGTCTGTCTGTCTGTCTGTCTCTCTTCTCCCTCTCTCCTCTCTCTCTCTTCTCCCTCTCTTCTCTCTTCTCTTCTCCCTCTCTTCTCTCTTCTCTTCTCTTCTCTTCTCTTCTCTTCTCTTCTCTCTCTCTCTCTCTCTCTCTCTCTGTCTCTCTCTCTCTCTCCCTCTCCCCTTAGTACCTGTGGATCAGGTTGTACGCTCTTAGCTACTGTTCTGATGCCTTGCCTGTCTGCTTCCTACTATGGTGACAATGGCCTCACCCTCTGAAAAGGTTAACATGCTTCCAGTTAAATACTGTCTCTTAGAAGAGTTACCTTGGTCATGGTGTCTCTTCACAGCAATAGAACAATGACCAAGACAAGTAGAATCAGCAGAGAGGTGCCAGGCCACAGTTGGTCATGCAGAGAGTAAGTCATTGTTAGAGCCGAGGGGATGGTAACACCTAGCAGATAGGAGACAGTTGGCAAGCAAGGAGTGTTCCGATGACTGATGTAGACTGATGGGCCAGGAGTGTCCAGGCAACCTAGTTCCAGTAGGCAGTCACAGGAGTGGACAAAACTCTAGTCCTCAGGGGACAGATGTGGTCTGCTTACAAACGCGGCTTTACAGAAGTTCACCCAGGAACAGGAGTTTACACAGCTGTTTTTTCCTGGGACCTAAGGTTGGGAAGAGCCAGCTGAAAGGATGGCTTCTGGCTTGCCTGGGACTCCTTCTGTTCCTGTTCTTTTAGACTGGAGTTGGTCTTGGGGCCAGGGTGACCCAGTTTTGGGGGTTAAAGGCAGAGAGCTGGTCATCAGCAAGCCCTTTTGTTAATTCATACATCTGGAGGACACACAGCTCTCCACGGGACTCTGCTCTTCCACTGTCCAAAAGCTCTGTGTGTATGTACGTGTATGTATCTCGCTCAAGATTGACCCCAGGGCTTTGATACCACCAGGACCAGAGTTTGGCTGTCCAATACCAACATAAATGCTGTGTGAGCATGGTGGCCAACCTGTAGTCCTGGCCACTTGGGAGGCGAAGAAGGGTTCCTCAGAACAAGCTGGCTAGCTAGACTGGCTGAATTGGTGAGGTTTGCATTCAGGTGAGAGGCTCTGCCTCCAAATATGAGGAAGAGAGGCACCCAATGACAAACTTTACTTCACATGTGTGCTTATACACTTGTGATCATACACAGAGGGAGAGGGAGAGGGAGAGGGAGAGGGAGAGGAAAAAGTTAAAAAGAAGAAGGCCCCCCAGATATGGCCTTTCAGTCTTGGACTTCCCAGTTCACAGAACCTTGAGCCAAAAGATTGTGTTACAGCAGGAGAAAATCAACAACACAGCTGCTAAGGAAGACCCAGCTGATACTGCACTTGGTTTGAAGCAGTGAACAAGGACATGCCGAAAGACAGAGAAACATTTTTGGCAGTGTGTTGAGCCAGAGAAACAAAAGAACTCTACATTGATCAATAAATAGCTATTAAACAGTTGGTAAATTAAGGTACAATAGATTAAAAAGAAATCACTTAGGTTTTTTTTTTTTTTAAGTGTTTTATAGATCCAAGTTTGTGATAGCTTTTAAAATCTCATAATCATCCTGAGAGTACTTTTCTAAACTCATTTAATGTAATAAAGCCTTCTTTCCCTCTGAAAGTGTTTTAAGTGGTACTATATGTGGGCACTAAAGTAGCTAACACAAACAGCTTGGGTGGTGGTGGGTAGGCAGGATTTGAGGGTTAGGGGGCTAGGTGGGTGGTTCATCCCTGTGAGCCGCGCTCCACAGCTCAGAATGGTGCCAGTAGGATCCTGCTAGCCTTCCTTGGGTAGGTGCTGTGCTTCAGGGGAATTAGCATGAGTGAGTGTGTGGGTGTTTGTTACAACCAGGCTGCTGTGACAAAAGTCCACAGGCTAGACCATTGGAACAGCTAGTTGTTGCTCAGTTCTGGAGGCTACAAGTCAGATCTGGGTGCTAACCAGCAGTCAGGTTAAGGGGAGGACTTCCTTCCTCTCCCGGAGCTGCCTCCTTACTGTGTCTACAGGTCCTATAAATGAGTCTAAATAAGTCCTGCTGGATTTAAACAGCTGATAACCTGTGAGTGGAAGTTTTTGAAGCCTTTAAAAACTCAATAAAGCTTAGCATGGCGGCAGATGCCTATAATACACAAGGGAGGCAGGAGGATCAGAGTTCAAGGCTAGCCTCGGATACATACTGAGTATGAGGCTATTCTGAGCCACATGATGAGACCCTGTCTTCCAATAACAAAAAACAAGGTTCTGGGAAGGAGGCTTATAGGTTAAGAGCACGCACTGCTCTTGCAGAAGACCCAGGTTCAACTCCCAACACCCACATGGTGGCTCACAACCATCTGCAACTCCAGTTCTAGGAGATCCAGTGTCCTCTTCTGATCTCCATGGGCACCAAACATATACATACATACACACACACACATGCAAAACACATATACAATAAAATGATTAAATCTAATTTAAAAAGGTTTCTCCACCCAACTCTCAAAACAAAAACTCCCACAGCAAAACCCACTAAATACAACTTCCTGCTGACAAGATTGGGAGCCATGGATGTAGGGGCCTGGACTGGGCCCCTTGGCAGTGCCTCACTGGGAAAGCTGGTAACTCTACTTCCCCTTTCTCTTCCCTCACAGAGATGTGGTATGGTGTGTTCCTGTGGGCACTGATGTCCTCTGTGTTCTTTCATGTCCCTGCTGGACTGCTGGCCCTCTTCACCCTCAGACATCACAAATATGGTAGGTTCATGTCTGTAAGCATCCTGTTGATGGGCATCGTGGGACCAATTACTGCTGGAATCTTGACAAGTATGTTAGACATTAAAATACCAGTCAAAAACTTGTGATGTGGCTAGTCACTTAGTTTTAGGACTCATTTTAGAAATGGGGGCTTGGGGGTGGGGCGCTGGGAATTTAGCTTGGTGGTAGAATGCTTGCTTAACAAGCACAAAGCCCTGGGTTTGGTTTCTAGTAATGGGAGGGGAGAAGTGTGTGTGTGTGTGTGTGTGTGTGTGTGTGTGTTTTCATGTGTACACATGCACACACACAATAAGTTTTAGAGTTAGCTTTTAAGTGTGGATCTTATTTTTTTTATGTATTCCTTTATTGGGTTTTATTTTGTTTTTTAACTCTCAAGCTCCTTACCTGGCCAATCTCTTTGGCTTTCCAAGTCAGATTTGAAGCATTTTGTGATGGGCCACTAGTAAAATAAAAGCATTTCCCCACGGATGTCTCAGCACCTCTCTGATCCCGTTTCCCCTAGACCTGGGCTTTGCAGAGTGGTTCACTGATTGTGTCTCCTTTAGGGATGGAGAATAAATCTGTTGAGGAAGATAATTGAGGGCTAGGCATGCAAAGTGGAAAAGCTGACATAGCATGTCTGAGGCCTGGGTTTTACCCCAGCACTGCACACAAAGGAAGTAAAGTGTCTGATTTGTGTTTTTCAATCTCCTATATTCCCCGACCCCAGACTTCCTGACTAGAGACTGAAGTAACATGGAAATTACAAACTATTTTTAAACCCACTTCTTTTTTTTTTTTTTTTTTTTTTTTTTTTTGGTCTTTGTTTTGTTTCATGTCCCTGACACAACTAGAGGAATGAAAAATGATAAATCATTTTTCAATTTATACTTACACAGAAGCATGTGTATTTATTTTCTAGAAATACAAACTTAAAATGAAAATAAAAATGATATTGTGCGTTACTAGTCACAGGTTGTATTTTGGTGTGGTTTAAAAAAAATAATTATTTTTATGTGCATTGGTGTTTAGCCTACATGTATGTCTGTGTGAGGGTGTCAGATATTGGAGTTGCTGACAGTTGTGAGCTCCCTTTTGAGTACTGGGAATTGAACCCAGGTCCACTAGAAGAGCAGGCAGTGCTCTTAACCACTGAGCCACCTCTCCAGTCCCAGCTATTTTTAAATATATATTATATATAATATATTTATATTATAAAAATATATAAATATATATTAAAATATATGTATATTATACAAAATATATATAAACTCATGAATGTATTTATAAAACATAGGAATGTAACATTCCTAATTTGTCACCTATTTATTTTTACTGTAAATTTAAACCCTGAGTTTTGAGCAGAAATGCCCATTTGGTCTCTCTGACTGCCTTTCTTTCTCTCTTTTCCTTCCTTCCCCTCACACCCTCTCTCTCTTTCTCTTTCTTTCTTTTGATACTGTAGTTTTGTTTCTCTGTGTTCTGTGTCACTAAATGCTGCAGTATCCACACGGAATTCCTGGTCCCCGAGACAGTAAAGCAGGGGTGGAAATACCCAGCCACACCCTTGAATGCTGAGGGATGAGATGTCTGCAAGCCAAGGGCCTGGCGGGCATAGTTGGCACGTGCTCACTCTATTCCAACGCTTTCCGGAAGTGTTTCCTTTTCCTGCTCTCTTGGGCTTTTTTTTCTTTTCACCTCATCTGTATCTCATGAGGGCTCAGGTCAGGTTCCTCAGGCTTCTTTCTTTTTTCTTTTCTTTTCTTTTCTTTTCTTTAAGAAAGCTCAGTTACAGAGACCCCATGAGACTTGGGCTCTTGACACCTTGGTGACATTGATGGCCACTGGAGGCAAAGTCAAATATCTAACACTATTTGCTTGTCAAAACACAATACTATCTCGTGTCACAGTTTAAGAAAGTGCAGTCTTCCCTTATTTTGAGGTGCTGAGAGTGGAACCCACAGCCTTGTACATCCTAAGCACATGCTTTGTCACTGAGCCACACCCTCTATTTACCTGTCGTAATTGGATTTCGTTGACTGTGTTTACTGAGTGTCTGTGACTCTCAGAGGGCTAGCTGGGTCAACACAGGTCTCGGTGTAGAAGATGAGATGGGGTGTCTGGGTTGGCACCAGTGTTTCTGTGCTGGGCTCCCATTCTCCAGGAGGTCGTAGTGACTATAGGAAGGGAAATAACAACCTGGAAAACAGAAAGAACCCTGTGCTCTCTGCCCTGGTTTCCTTTGAATCCCATGTTGATTTCTCCCTTCTTTCTTCCTTGAATGGAATCCTCCATGTACTAGCAAGTGGAGCTAGGATCCCCTGTGCCCTGGAACCATTTCTTGATCTGTCTCAGTAGCTTGTCATCCATTGCCAAAAATGTATTTGGTGATCATAGGCATGGGGTCAGCTAGCAGGAGATGCTGGACCAAGAGGGAACTGCTGTCTTGTTATCCAACTGTCACTTCAGACCATTCAGTGAATATAAGATGCCCAAGCTAAGGGGGTCCAAATATAAATGCTGACTTGCGAACCTCATAAAGAAAGTTAGCATGATCACCAGAAAGGACAGAGAGCACAAAACTTTTCGTTCCTAACTAAATAATAAAAACTCTATCTCTGTGCAGTGAATATTTTAAATCTTATACTTTTTGTGATGTCATTCATCTCAGGTTTTGTTTACTAATATTCATTCATATTCTCTCTTTCTCTCTCTCTTCCTCCCTCCCTCCCTCCCTCCCTCCCCTTGACTTTGAACCAGGTGCAGCAGTTGCCGGGGTTTACCGAGCAGCAGGGAAGGAGATGATCCCCTTTGAAGCCCTCACCCTGGGCACAGGGCAGACGCTCTGTGTGGTCATAGTCTCTTTTTTACGGGTTTTAGCTACTCTATAGCATACGCTCTCTCACTGTGATGTCATCCCTGAGTTGTGTAGACTCCTCAAAAGGAATGGACAGTGTCATGGTTTCTTCATTCCTCAAATGGGAGCCACTAGGAGGCCTGAGAGTGTGAAGACCACCACAGTCCTTTCTTCTAGTTGAAGCTCCTGAAATTGAAGACCCTTGTGGACACCTATCATTTTCAGCCAAAACAAGCTCCTGGCTTTTTCTTCTCTTGTGACAACCTAAGAAGTTTTACCCGTACACCGGTCACCTAAGCCATCAATGCCTCGGAGTCTGTGTCCTTCCTTTGAAAAAATGTATCATTGCTGTTTCTGAGCAACCAGTGGAGAATGCTGCTCGATTTCAAGGGGGCAGGCTGCTCTGTACCAAGAGCTTAGCAGTAAAGCCAAGCTGGTTTGGGTTGGCTGAGAACAAACTGGTGGAATGTAACAGGAAGAAGAACTGAAGTAGAGTTCAAAGCAGCAGCTTTGGTTTCACTGTCAAAAGTAGGTGACCACTGAGAATGTGACATGTTATGAATAACTATCTTGACCTCTGATATATTTCAAGAGATGTGAATTTATCATTTGATCAAAATAAGCTAGCTAATTGAGATTTTTTTGTTTTTTGGGTTTTTTTGTTTGTTTGTTTGTTTTTTTGGTTTGGTTTTGTTGTTGTTTTTGTTTTGTTTTAAAGACATGAGGTCTTGCTTTATTGCCCAGGCTGGTCCAAACTCCTGGGCTCAAGGCAACCTCCCACCTTAACCTCCTGAGTAGCTGGGACAATAGGCATCATTGTCGTGCCTAATCAAGGTTCTTTTCCCAAAGAATATCCATGATACCTTGTCATCTTTAACACTATCCATTGTATTTACCGTCTCCGAAAACTCACAGACTTTCTTAAGTGGCTGGACTTGAACTTCAAAACCGGGTAGGTTAGGACACTCTTTGGACATTCAGGCACAGATAAGAAACTTGCAGGATTCTCTTAGAGGTTTTCTTGGTGTTTTTCGTTGATTTTCTGAGTCTGTGCTTGTGCAGTGTGCTGAAGGCATTAGTGGGTATTGGTTTTCCTCACACTCTGTTTACCTAGCAATGGCTCCTCAGCCCGCCCTTGCAGTATTTGAGTATTCACTCCCAGAAAGTGCCTAACACTTCCTCTTCAGACATAACCCCTCTGGCCTTCTTATTTTTCTTCCAAGAGAATTTATATCCTTAAAAAGTAGTAGTAGTTTTTAACTCGATTTTAGTATTTTAATTTTTAACTCTACTGCCTAACTTTGTTTTCCTTAAAAAGGCCTCCAGACTGTGACCTTCAGAAGGGAAAGGGGGTGCAGGACTTAAGCCCCTTTCATCAATTCCACAGTTTTGTATAAACTACAGTAAAATACAACAGCCTTGTTGTTACCTGTTTTCAGTGTAGCTTCTGGTGATTAACTGACATTTTTAAAAGAAAATTTTTATTGTGAGATTAAAGCTCACAGCCTATGAGGAAATAAATTTAAAGCAATATGCTCTCAGCTTCTGGTTAACTACTAGCCAGGAGGGTCTGGCAAGATCATTCAGCATGAAAGGTGGTTCTCCGGACCCACGAGGTGGTTGGAGAGAACCAACTCCTGCCTTTGTCTCTGCTCTCCACATGCGGCTCATGTGCACATGTAAATAAATGTAATTAAAATTTCTTTTTAAATAGCCAAGACTCTCTATGGCACCTGCACCCAGGCGCACATACTTCCTGTCCCCACATACACATGATTTTTAAATTTGATAAAATAGCCAGGCAGATCAATTTACCCAGTAATGGCATCAGGGGAAACTGCAGGGATGGCTCCAAAAATAATTGACTCTTTTCTTTTGACCACCACTTGTTAAAACTGTAGTGACGATCAGATTTGGTGAGCAACTAGAGTGCAAATAAATGGCTCTTCACATTCCCCAGCAAAGAGAACAAATCTTTCTTCCGTCAAAAGATCTCCATTTTCAGTCTGAGGGACTTTGAATTTGGAAAACATCCCTTCAGCTGGAGAAACTGGAATATTATACTGGGCCTTGTGGGAGCTGATAGCAGCCCTAGAAGGATGCCTTGTCTTACTAAGCATTCTTTGGATGGAATTTTACACACTAAGCACATGGGTAAATAGGTGGTTGGCTGGTTCCCCTAAAAAATAACTTATGAATATAGTCATCCATGGTTAGAATGTTAGGTTATTTGTATTTACAACCAAGACACAAAAGTTAGGTTGTTTTTGTTTCCATGTGTTTCATCAGCTTTAAAAACAAAAACTTGAAATATAGCTTCAAATTATTGTTTCATCTATCCCAATGCGTGTGAAGCCCTTTTTCTTTTCTTTCTTTCTTTCTTTTTTTTTTTTTCTTTTTTCTTTCTTTCTTTTTTTTTTTTTTTTTTTGGTTTTTCAAGACAGGGTTTCTCTGCATAATAGCCTTGGCTGTCCTGAACCCACTTTCTGTATCAGGCTGGCCTCAAACTCACACAGATCCACCTGCCTCTGCCTCCCAAGTGCTGGGCCTCTAAACACATGCGATGTGACACCTTAGCCGGCTGTGTGAAACATTCTTTTGTGGATAAATGTACATAGATTCTATAGACTGAGCTCTGTGGCTTGAAATGTCTTCAGGAAGAAACCATATGAATGATAAAGAGTGCATTCCACTTGGATTTCCGTTTCTCTTCCTCCTCTTGTCTTAAACTTAATTTGTCATGGTTTATGTTGAGCTCATCACCTTGAGTAATTTCCTCCCTTCGAGGACTTCCTTGGACCCTGTGTGTGTTGTCTCCCCCTCTCATCCTCTTTTGAGCTCTGAGATAGGGAGGCAACCCCCAACCAAAAGCTGATCTCTTGATGCCTTAGTGTGATTTTGGGGTAAAAATGAAGTCCATGTGCAAAAGCATAGTGATTATGAGCAAGATGCACCTCCGGGCTACACACTTGCTCTGCAGTAAGATACCACTGAGGAAATGCCGGGAGCAGCCGGGCAGCAGTTCATGCAAGTAATGGCGTCCTTCCTCTGTCCTTTAGGTTTTTAAATTGTATGTTGGCTTTTGATTCCAATGTCCTTTGTGACCGCCCTGGTTTCCCTTAAGTTATTGTGACAGTGTGGGACATGCCAACTTTCCCTGAGGAACTCTTTCCTGGAATGTGAAACCCCAGTGCCATTAATGGTCAGTGTGCAGAAGGTTTTGTGAACTTGTGTTTCTTTCTTGTGTACTGTGTAAGGCTGGTTATGACCAAAATCAGTTTAACTTTTTATATTAGATTATTGCACTTAACTGCTATAGTCAAAATGATCAAATCTTTGTACATTAGAGATTTATTTAAATATTATTTTTCTACTGACGTTTCTAATGCTAGTATAAATGTTTATTATCAATAAAGAATTACTTTGAATTCCTGGAGTTGGGATCTCGTTTTTTTTTTTTTTTTGTTTGTTTGTTTGTTTGTTTTACTTTTAGATTTCATTTGAGGCAATGTCTTGCTACTCATCCTTGGCTAGCCTCCAACTCTTCAGGAAGCCCAGGCTGGCCTTGAATTTGTGGCAGGCTTCCTGTCTGTCTCTGCCTCTGAAATACTGGGATTACAGACGTACCACCAGACTCAGCTCTGGAGTTGCTTTTTCTTTTTTTCTTTCTGAGCCCCCAACCCCACTACTACTACGACAATGACAATGATGACAACTACCACCACCTCCTCTTCTTCCTTCTCTTCCTCCTCTTCCTCTTCCCCTCATCTTCTTCATCTTTGTCATTGTCCTCCTTCTTCTCTTCCTCTTCTTCTTAACTTTTATTTTTTCTCTAATTATTTATTGGTTTTTGGATAGGACCTACTAAGCAGCCATGGCTGGCCTAAAACTTGTTTATGGCTGTTCTGGAACTATGATCTGCTGCCTCTGCCTCCCCAAGTACTGGGATTAAAGGCATGTGCTACCATGCCTGGATTCCTTCCCCCTCACCCCCTTTTTATTTACTGGTGGGAGCATGGGCACGTGCTTGTCATGGCCTGTAACTAGAGGTTAGAGGACAGCCATTTTTAACCACTGAGCCGTCTTGCCAAGCCCTAGAATTATATTTCTATTGCAATCTTTTATAATAAAATTCTACATGGGTTTTTTTTTTTTTTTTCCTGGTTTTCAAGACAGGGTTTTTCTGTGGAGCCCTGGCTGTCCTGGAACTCACTCTGTAGACCAGGCTGGCCTCAAACTCAGAAATCCACCTGTCTCTGCCTCCCAAGTTCTGGGATTAAAGGCGAGCGCCATCACTGCCCAGCTAAAATTCTACATGTTTAACTGTATTTCTTTTATGTTCAACTTTATAATTTATAACTAAATTATTTTTCAGAAAACGTGGTTAAACTGTGCTTAAAGTGAAGATCACTCATTAACTCTACTGATCGGGCCATTTGTTCATATTAAGAAGCTTTGTATGGGGCCTGGAAAGATGGCTCAGTGGATAAAGGGTTTGCTGTGCCAGCATGAGGACCAGAGCTCACATCCCCAGCACTCACAGTAAAAGCTAAGCAGGCATGGGAACCCGCCTGTAATTCTAACACTCAGGAGGGATCCCTGAAGTTTCACCCAGAGACCCCCCCACTGCCTCACTAAATAAATATAACTAATGTTAACTTCTGCCTTCCACATGAATATATGCCTACACACACACTAGAACACACATGTACAACATTTGAAAAAAAAAAGTTTTCATATGATCCTATACTAGGATGAATGAGTAGTACACACATAATTTACAATTTCAATGGTCTACAGGAAGAACTCCACATATTTCTATATTTTAATGTCCTCGGTAACTAATATGCCTCTCTTGTTTTCAGCAAGTTTGGTCACTCAGTTTGGGATAATTTATCATCCTTTCTTTGTCTTGTAAATTTTGGGTGTTTTTTTTTTTGTTTGTTTGTTTGTTTTGTTTTTCAAGACAGGGTTTCTCTGTGTAGCCCTGGCTGTCCTGGAACTCACTCTGTAGACCAGGCTGGCCTTGAACTCAGAAATCCACCAGTCTCTGCCTCCCAAGTGCTGGGATTAAAGGGATGTGCCACCACTGCCTGGCTAATTTTTGTTTTGAGACAGTTTCACTATTTTCTCTGGCTGTCCTAGAACTCACTGTGTAGACCAGGCTAGTCTCGGACTCAGAGATCTGCCTGCCTCTGCTGAGATTAAAGGTGTGTGCTACCACACTCAGATGTAATGTTTTAAAGCAGTACATTTGTGTACAGTAATCACACACACACGAATGTTGACTAACAGCTTGGTAATTTTTTACTTGTGTGCATTTATGTGACTACTGGTCAGATCAAAAGACATATTTCCGTCATCCTGGAAGGATACAGAGCATCATTACGTATGGACTGTCAGGTTTCAGCTAGAAATCCCCATGCTTGTATGGACCTGAGACATAATGAAAAGAGCTTTCGGTTTCCATAACAGTGACAGCCCACACTTGAAAGTAGGGAGTGGAAGATGGAGACCTAAAGATGCTGAATTTGGCAGGATGAACCCTTATGTTATTGCTAAGACAACAGTGAGCCAAGCACCTTATAAGAATTGGAGGCTTAGCACTGGTCTAACTGCATTGCCCCTTAGTAGAGGGAGCCTTGTTGCCTAGTTCTAGCCTACTTTTTTGTCCTGCTAGATGAAGTCCTAATGTTGCCATGTTTAATCTTTTCTTTTTTAAAGAGAAGCTAGACTCTAGACTGTTTGAAACCCATTCATTTTTAAGTGCTGACCCCTTTTCTTTTCTGATCTTTTTTATTTTTGTTGCTAGAGATCAAACCCAGAGCCTTGGACTCATACTACTGGCCTTGAGCTACACACATGCCTGTAGAATGCTCCTCGGTGGACCAATGCCTGATTTAGAGCTTTAGTGGACCTGCCAAGTACCACTTTACAAAAGCATCAGAAAGCCAGGGAGGTGGCTTAGTTGGTACAATGCTTGCTATGCAAACATGAGAATCCAAATTCAGGTCTCCAGCATCCATGCAAATGCTGGGCAGGTGTGGAGTCCCCCCCCCCCCGCCCCATGTAACCCTAGTGCTCAGGAGATGGAGGGGGTTTCAGGGTAAGGTAGCTAGCTTTGGGTTCAAGTCAGAGAGACCCTGTCCAAAATAAGATACCGAGATTGAAGAAGACATTCAATACCAGCCTCTAGTTTCCTCAAGTATATACACACACACATACCTGCACACTCACACTTACGTGTACACATGAACATGAGTATACATACTTTTCTCCTCCCCCAATAAATAGACGGGCATGGTGACTCAGGCCTTGATCTCAGCACTCTGAGCCTGAGGCAAGAGTATTGTTACAAGTTAGGCCAATCTGTGCCGCAGAGGCCCTTTCTTAAATTTAAAAAAAAAAAAAAAAAGAAGTTCTTACTTGACACTATGCAATAGTTTTCATACTGGTTGGGAATTTTAGTTGGGAATCTGACTTTCATGCAGTGTTAGGAGAAGTGGGGGAGGATTGCTGGCAAATTTCAACATTTCTTCTTTGGAGAGTCCCTGTGTGATGGGCTACACCCAGTTGATCACAGGAGTGGGGTTAGGGGTGAGATTTATAATATCCAAGGAAAGTAAGACCAAGAATAGTGAAATTCCTAAGACTAAGTTTAAATTTTGCTAATAGTCTATTACTTTCAGATAAGAAAAGTCCTCTTTTAGGACCAGCAAAATGTCTCAGTGGGTAAATTGCCACCAAGCCTGATGACTTGAGTTCAGCCCCTGGAACCTGCAAGGTGGAAGGAGAGAACAGAGCCCTGCAGATGGTCCTCTGATCCTGCATGTTCATGATGCAAGCACAGATAAGGGGGCACACACAACAAATACATTTTAAACCCAGTCGTGGCCACACATCTTTAATCCCAGCACTCCGGAGGCTGAGGCAGGTGGATCTCTGTGAGTTCCAGGCTAGCCCTGTCATAGTTCCAGGACAGCCAGGGTTACACAGAGAAACCATGTCTCAAAAAAAAAAAAAAAAAAAATACAAAATAAAACAAGCAAACAAAAAGTTTTAGAAAAGAAAAGTCTGTTTGAAGGAATCATAGGCCTAAAGGTGAGAACGAAACCCTCTGATCCTAGAAGGATATGAGGCAGAGTCATGCCCGTGGCTTAGGCAGTTTTCTTAGAACACCAAATAGACACAATAATAGACAAGACTTCATCAAAATGAAGTCTTGAACATTAAAAGTTAAAAAATGATGTTCAAATTAAAAATTCATGTTCAAAAGGAATTACCAAGAAGTGCAGAGAGACCTCAGAAGATTGGAGGAACTATTCTTTAGGCAGAGATATGGGGGACAGATACACAGAATATCTACCGAAAGTACTTACACTGTCAGAAAAACCAGTTGTAAAAGAGGCAAGGCTCTGAGGCGACTTTGTGTATAAGAGAAAGAAGGTCTCATTATGTAAACCAGACTGGCCTGGAACTCACTATGCAAACCAGGCTGGCCTTGGACTCACAGAGATCTGTCTGCTGTGTTGGGGTTAAAGACATGTATTACCACAACTGACTAAAAAGGCTTTTTTTTTTTTTTTTTTTAAGGACATATACAATGAGCAATAGGGACATGATATTTAACATCTTCTGTCATCGAGGAAATACAAATCAAGAGTATACCAAGATGCCATTTCATAGTCTATAAAGACAGCAGAAGGTGTTGACAAGGATGTAGATAAACCATGTCTCACGTGCTGCTGCTGCTGCTGCTGCTACATAGGGAATCCCCTTGGACAACAGCCTGGAAAGTCCCCCAAAAGATAAAATATTATTATAGGAGGGCACAATTCCACATTGGGAAATGCCATGCTAGGTTTTAAAAGGCACTCACCACAGATCATGCACTGTTCTATTTACATAAAAGGTCCAGAACAGGCAATTCCATAGATACTGGTGATTGGGTGGAATCGGGGGTGACTGCTAATGGGGAAAAGGATCTTGGGTGTGCTGAAAACGTTCTAGCACTGATGAGGTAGGACTACACAAACGAGCTACATGCTTTCAGCAAGCAGGTTTTTGGAGTGTCTATTGTGTATCTATATAAGCCTATTTTCTTTTTCTTTCTTTTTTTTTTTGTTTTTGTTTTTGTTTTTGTTTTTGTTTGTTTTTTGAGACATTGTTTCTCTGTGTAGCCCTGGCTGTCCTGGAACTCACTCTGTAGACCAGGCTGGCCTCGAACTCAGAAATCCACCTGCCTCTGCCTCCCAAGTGCTGAGATTAAAGGCATGTGCCACTACTGCCCAGCATAAGCCTATTTTCTTTAAAAATTTGCTGGTACACAACTATGGCGTTAAATAATTCTAGGACTGGGTGACCCAGACTCTGTAGTCAAAAGCATCATCCAAAAGCATCATCACAAGGGGCAACTTTGGGCTGGAAAACAGGTGCTCCTTCACACAAGTGTGGGGAGCCGACAGAAGGCGGCTATCATCCTTGCAACCATCTTGAGCCATATACCCTGAAAAGAGATTTGATTACAATAGCCTACAACAGCTAAGCACACTCTGATAACATCTTGTTTTAAATACCCAGGATTTTCCCTTGGGTGTGTGAGACTTAAAGCTGTGATTTAGAGCTTAAGGGTGTGACTTAGAGATCAGATTTAGAGACAAGACCTAAGGGCATGAGTTAAAGGAGTGACCTAAAGGCGTAGCTTAGAAGTGAGACATATAAAAGGCGAGAGGCAGACAGAAGAGTTCAGTACAACTTGGAACTAGGAATTAGGTTAGAGAGTACAACTGAGTACAACTTGGAGTAGGAAACAGATTATTATGTATAGCACTTGGAAGAAGTAACTTGGAACTTGGAGGCACTAGGGACTAGGGACTAGGAACTCAAGACTTGGAACTTGGACTAGGAGGAGAGACTGAAGAATAAACAGGATTGAATCACACTCTGTCTGGTCTCCATTCCTCGAGTCCATCCTCACTCTCTCTCTTGCTGAACCCTGATCCTCAGACCGGAGCAGTTTGGGGCAGTGTGGGCTCTAACAAGTTAGTCCCCAAGGCTTTTGGCAGTGCGGGTCCCAACATTGGTAGAGCGGTCCGAGACATTTTTGGCCCCCAAACATAGGGCAGCTCAGGCTGCAACACACAAGTAGCCAATAATCCTCAATGTCTTGCCTGTGTTTGCCTCTGCTTATCATTTCCCATAGTGGATCATGATGATATTTTAATCTGAAAAATGGTAGTTTGTAGGATTCACCTGAGGGAAAAGGCTAATGTGTCTGTGTGTAGTCAGTCTAGAACATGGCAGACTGAGGTTACTCACAATTGCTGTGGTATAAAGGGTTGTCTAATGCTGAATTAGCAAATACTGAATGCCCTTGGGTCAGGTCTCTGTGAGTCTCTGGTCACTTGTCGGGATAAACACACAAGTACATGTTAGGGTTTTTTTTGTTCAGACGCCTTATATTATAAATACAGAACACTTTCTAGTAAATGTATTTCACTGGCAACAGTTAGATGTAAGTAAGACACTTTTCTGTACTGAAGCTGTTCTTTTTTCATAGTCATGAGGTATGAGAAACAGTATAGAGGCCGGGTGGTGGTGGTGGCGCATGCCTTTAATCCCAGCACTTGGGAGGCAGAGACAGGCGGATTTCTGAGTTCGAGGTCAGCCTGGTCTACAGAGTGAGTTCCAGGACAGCCAGGGCTACACAGAGAAACCCTGTCTTGAAAAACCAAAAAAAAAAAAAAAAAAAAAAAAAAAAAAAAAAAAAAAAAAAAGAAAAGAAAAAAAGAAACAGTATAGAAAGCACAACACATTGTGCAGTTCTCTCAGTGAACACAATGGAGTGCGCAGATGAACTCCAAAAAACCCTCAAAAGAATAAGCACTTAACACTTGGGAGGCAGAGGCAGGTGGATTTCTGAGTTCGAGGCCAGCCTGGTCTACAGAGTAAGTTCCAGGATAGCCAGGGCTACACAGAGAAACCCTGTCTCAAAAACAATACAAAACAAACAAACAAACAAACAAAACAAGAATAAGCACTTAAAACTTTATATATGCCGGGCAGTGGTGTAATCCCAGCACTTGGAAGGAAGAGGCAGGCAGATTTCTGAGTTCGAGGCCAGCCTGATCTACAGAGTGAGTTCCAGGACAGCCAGGGCTACACAGAGAAACCCTGTCTCAAACAAAACAAAACAAAACAAAAACTTTATATATAAAAATATTAAAAGCTCGCTGTGTTGCTGGCCCAGTGGTTAAGAGCACTGGCTGCTCTTCCAAAGGTCTTGAGTTCAATTCCCACCAACCACATGGTGGCTCATAAACACCTGTAATGGGATCCAGTGCTGCCCTCTTCTGGTGTGTCTGAAGACAGCTACAGTGTGCTCATATGCATAAAATAAATAAATCTTTGAAAAAAAAAAAAGAATAAGTAAAACAAGAACCAAAAGTTAAAATAAAACAAAACAAAAAACTTGCTGTTTGGTGGTACTGCAGGGATGTAGTGGGTTAGCTAGCCCAATGTGGCTAGCCTGCTCAACTTTGACTTGCTTCCTAAAATCTAAGGGACATATAGGTGAGGCTTATTCTGCAGGAGAGGAAGAGTGGGACAGGTCACCAGTTCTACCTTAGGTGTTTGGTTCTCACTGCTTGATGACATGATGACATGATGACATGAACAGTTTCCCCTGTCTCCCAGTCCGGCCTGAAAATGTGCATCATTGTTTTCTGCTTTGCTTCTTGCCTCATTTCTTTTTCTTTTCTTTTCTTTTTTTTTTTTTCTTTTCTTTTCTTTCTTTCTTTCTTTTTAAGTTGAGTATCACAGCTGGGCGGTGGTGGCACAAACACAAGCCTTTAATCCCAGCACTCAGAGGGCAGAGGCAGGCAGATCTTTGAGTTTGAGGCCAGCCTGATCTACATAGTGAGTTTCAGGACAGCCAGGGCTACACAGAGAGACCTTGTCTTGAAAATTAAAAAAAAAAAAAAAAAAAAAAAAGTATCACTATGTAGTGTTAACTGACCAGGAACACTTTATGGAGATCAGGCTGGCCTTGAACTCACAGAGATCCACCTGTCTCTGCCTCCTGAGTGCTAGAATTAAAATCATGTGCTACCTCACAGTGCTTCCTGTCTCATTCTGTTGAGCATCTCAGTGTAAGGGCCAAAAAGCAGAGGAGGTGATGTGCTTAAATTTGAGGGCACAATCAAGCTTTGGGGTCACATTCTTTTACATCACTCTCCCCAACCCCCTTTAGACAGTATTCCACGCTGAGATTTGGGCATCTGTGAGCTCTTAGGCTGATTCCCACTGTCATCCTCATGGCCAACTCCCACCATGTTTTACCCACTTATCCAGAGAGCATTGGTTGGTCCTACCGATTTCTCTGCTAAGATTTCCTCCACATCTTCCTCCTTCATGTGATCCAAGCTTGATTATTCTCATTACAGTATGCTTTACATCTTCACCATATCATATATATATATATATATATATATATATATATATATATATATATCCCAGGTAACTTTAAAAATTTCTAGTTTCTAGTCTGGCCAAACATTTTTCCAATAGTTATTGATAGACTGGTTTGATAGCATCCAAAGCTATGCCAATGTAACCAATGACTTTGCTTTTTAGAGAGTGAGTTTCAGTAATTCATCATGGTGGTTTTCTTGTTGGCCTTAAACCCTCCTAAATGAACTGGGCATAGTGTAGCACATCTTTAATCCCAGCACTTGGGAGGCAGAGACAGACTGATCTCTGTGAGTTTGAGGCAAACCTGGTCTACGCAGAGAGTTCTAGGACAGCCGGGGCTATGCAAAGAAATCTTGTCTCGAAAAAACAAGAAACAAACAAATCCTTCTTAAGCTAAGTGTAAAGCTTCTTTGTATCATATGTCTTGAAAGTGGTAATTATACCTTGATCAAGGTGCTGGTTGAGAAAGGTAGTGTTTAAGGCATAAAAGGGAAAAATTCTTTGGCTTTCAGTTTCGCCATATGGTTTTCTGACAGGCCACCTCATGAATCCACAAAGTTTTCAAAATTTTGTTTCTTTTTATTTTATGTGTAAGTGCCTGCATGTGTGTATGTAAGTGTACCACGTACATGCCTGGTGCCCACTGAGGTCAGAACTAGACTTCAGGGCAGTAGTGAACCACCATGTTGGGGGTGCTAGAAACTGAATCTAGTTTTGCTGCAAAAGCAACAAGTACTATTAACCTTTGGGCCATCTCTCCTAACCTCACGAACTCACAAATTTAAATGCTTTTCCAAATCCATCTTTCCTGTTGTTTCATCATGCACTATAGGTGTCAATTTAGCACTTTGTGCAGTGGCTTTTGTCACAAATAAGCGGATTTCCTTTTTTTTTTTTTGGTGTGATTACCTAAATGATTCATTAACATTGAATTTACTACCAACAGTACTTGTAACTCAGGCCCGAATGTAGCTTACTTAACAGGAAGATTTTCTCAGGAAGGCATGTCACAGCCTTCTTGCGCTTATAAATATTAGACAGCGTTTCGGCAGTATTTTTGGGAGCCATTTTAGACAGCAAAATCACCCAGAAAAAAAAAAACAAAAATGCAGGGGAAAAGGCACTAAATTGCATGCGTTAAAGGACTCAATTCTAGCGAGAGTTGAATCAAGAAGGCGGAGCCTCAGTTTTGCTCAAAAGTTGCCGGGAACTTTAGTATCTCTTCGACTCTTAGTTTTTACTCGCTGCGCATGTCCGGGAGTGACATTTTAATTACTGATTTTAGAGTTACAAAAAAAATCAGCGAGTAAGCAAATTTGAAAGAAAGAAAAAAAAAAAGACAAGTATAAAGAGAAAGAACTATTCCCGCAGATAAGCCATTCTCCATCAAGGATGCAAGGTAGCGTTGGAAACTACAAGCCCCAGCATGCATCGCTTCCGGGAGGGGCCGGAATCCCATAAGGGCCCGGAGAGTGTAGACTGACCAACCGCACCAGCCGGAAGTGTCGTCTTTGACCACGTGGCACTATTTGCGCATGTGCGCTCGCCTCTAGGGCGGCCCTAGCTGCTGGCCCTGTACCTCTATGGTCTCGCCCTAGAGCTTCGCTATTTTGGGGCAGTGGCCGCAGTCGTGTGGGTAGCAGGCCCCAAGTGACAGCAGCATGGAGGAATTCGACTCCGAAGACTTCTCCACGTCGGACGAGGATGAGGACTACGTGCCGTCGGGTGAGCGATTCAGCCTGAGGCGAAAGGAGGGTGGTTCCCACGCTTCACGCCTCACTCAAGACTCTCGAGGTCTCCAGGGCGTGGGCCTCGTGGTCGCGAGGCCACCGCGGCGCGTGGGCTCCGGAGTTCCGGTCCTCAGGACCCTGGCCCCCAGCCGGCCTGGAACACGCGTGTGTCGGTCCTGCACAGCTGTTCTGGGCCGCCGCCCCCTCGGAGCGCGGGAACAGGCGCGTGAAGCTGGCAGGCTGAGCGTACTATCTGTCGCTCTGAAGCCTTCTGGAAGCCGACCCGGACATTGGAGGTTGTTTTAAGGGAATTGCCGGCTTCCCCTACGTCCGAGACTGAGTTATCCGCCTCTGGGTTCAGAAGGGATCGGCTTTTTAGAAAGTTCACGTGATAATGTATTTTGTCACTTTGCAGTAGCTACCCATTGCTCTCTTTTAAGAACTATTTAAAAAGTTTTACTTTTAAAGATTCATATTATGTCATGTATATCCGTGTTTTCCTGAATGTATGTCTCTGCATCACGTGCATGTCTAGGGCTTCTGGGACTGGAGTTACAGGTGGTTGTAGAGCTGAGCCATCTCTCCAGCCCCTTATTGTGTCTGGCAGTGTATTCATTCAGTGTATTCAGGTGACCAGAGAGGATAGAAGGGGTATTGGATCCCCAGGTGAAGGAGTTAATCAGTTGTGTGCCGTCCAACTCTGGAAGGAAGCAAAGTCAGATCCTTTGGAAGTGAAGCACACACTCTTCATGGCTTAGCTTTCTTCTTTTCTTGGGTTGCGGTAGAGGAACACACTAAGAATCCATCTTATGCGAGGTCCAGACAAATCTTTTTAAAGATTTTTAAAATCATTTTATTTATGTGTATGGGTGTTTTGCCTACATGCATATCTATCTGTACATTACACGCGTATCTGGTGTCTTCAGAGCTTAGAAGAGGGTATAGGATCCCCTGGAAGTCGAATTATAGACAGTTAAAGTTATTTATTCCAGTGTAGTTGCTTAGGTGAAAAGCAACTCTAGGCGTTGTGGATGAGAAAGCTAGCTCTACAGCTTAAGATCCTGAGTTCAAATGCCCAGTACCCACATAAAAGCTGGAGGTATCTTGTGGGTGTCTCTAACTGTGGCGTTTTGAGTATTGCCAGGCACAATCCTGGGATCTCACCGGTTTAGTGAGCTTCTATTCAGTGAGAAACACTATCTCAAAAAATAAGGTATAGAAAGTTATCTCACCTGGGTGGCCTAAGACCATCAGAAGATACACATGTTTATATTACAATTCATAACAGTAGCAAAATGAAGTTATAAAATAGCAACAAAAATAATTTTATGGTTGGGAGTGACCACATGAGGATATGTATTAAAGGGTCTTAGTTAGCATTAGGAAGACTGAGACCCTAGAGCATGATGCCCACATCTTCCTTAAGCCACACACACACACACACGCCATTACCATTCTTATTTATCCATCCAATCAAAACGTTATGTTGTGCCAGGTATGGTAGTATAAGCCTATAACCCAGAAACTTGGTAGGTTCTGAGGCGGGAGGATTGCTGTAAATTTGAAAATAGCTTGCTCAAGATTGTGAATTCCAGGCCTGCCAAGATAATGTAGTAAGATGGCTTCAGTTGGTAAAATGTTTGCCTTGCAAGTGTGAAGACCTGAATTCAATTTACAGGATCCTGTGGTAAAAGTGCCTGCTGTAAATATAAATGCTCAACGCTTACATGATGCTGCCAGTGCTGGGAAGAGACAGTAGGATGCCCTCCTGCAAGCCATTCTAGCCTAATTTGTGAGCTCCAGCCCAATGAGAGTCCTTTCTCAAAAGAGGTGGACAGCTTTCTTAGGAATGACACTTTAGGTTGGCTTCTGGTGCCACAGATGTATATGTCTGCATATGTATGTGCATGTGCATGTGTTTTCCTGAGGAAGTCAGATCCTCTGGACTTAAGAGTTAACAGGTGGGCTGGGCAGTGGTGGCGCACGGCTTTAATCCCAGCACTTGGGAGGCAGAGGCAGGCGGAATTCTGAGTTTGAGGACAGCAAGGGCTACACAGAGAAACCCTGTCTTGAAAAACCAAAAAAAAAAAGTTAACAACAACAAAAAAAGGCTCTTTATTATCCTGCTGCCAAGTTTTAAAAAAACATTTATTAAATTAAAAAAAAATTTTAAATTGCATTTTATGTACTCAAGTGTTTTGCCTGCATGTGTGCTTATTGAATGTCATGTCAGATATTTCAAGTCCATTTAAGGAAACGTCTTTCTCCTTTGCTAGTTTTTTTTTTTTAACTTACGTAATGAGTTTCTTTTTAGCACTCAGGGCTCATTCTCCTTTTTCCACCATCCGTTCTTCAACCTTTAGGCCCTCTCCGATTCTCCCACCTGCCGTTGTACCTGTTTTGATTAGATATGTAGTCCATGTTTATCTTTTTGCTGATTGTATGGATACCCTATTCATAGCTGAGCCATGTGATTGCTCTAACTGGACTACCTTTCTCTTCTATTAATGAATGTTTTGTTTTACAAGTTGTGTGTCTGTGTGTCCGTGTCCAAGTGGTGCATGCCAGAGTGTACATATGAGCTAGAGGATAACATGGAGGAATTGGTTGTCTCCTACCATGTGGCTTCCAGAGCTCCAGGTGTCAGGCTTGATGGCAGTGCGTATATCCACTGTGCCATCTTGCTCCTCCCCTGTTTTAATTTAGTTGCCCATGGGCTTACTGCTAACTTGACTCTAGGCTTTCAGAATTGCCAGCATCATCTCCTAGCGTTCTTAGATTCCTTGGGTTTTTATCTCCATCTCTTGGAAGTTGATCTCTGCCTCGGCCTTGCTTTGTTTTGGTTTTTCTCTGCCTTTTAGAATCTTAAACCTTGGGTCTTTCAGCATTATTGCTACTCTTTCGGGTCTTCTTTATCCCTTCTCTGTATTTCCATGCTCTTTCTCTGTCTCTCTGTGTCTTTGTCTCTGTCTTTGTCTGCTGGCTGGTCTCTGTTTCTCTGTTTTTATCTGTCTTTTCTCTCAACAAGGTGACATGTATGCTAGTCTGGCCTTGAAGTCCATATGTAACTGGTGTAACTTTGAGTTCCTGACCCTCTTTCCTCCACCTATGCAGTGATTCTAGGTGTGTGCCACCATGGCAGCTTCAGATTTCCTTGTTTTCACTGTACATGGTCTTGGTTTTTGCTATGTTCCACCAAATTGAGAGGAGAATATGTAATGGCTTCCTGAGGAAGGATGTATGGCAGAAACATTATTCTGAGACCTGGAATGTCTGAATGTTACCTCAGGCTTGTTTGATGGTTGGTTGATAACAGAATTCTAGGTTGGAAGCAGTTTTCCATCAGAATTGTGACAGTGTTGCTTCACTTGCTTGATGCTGGTGTTGCCGTTAGGTCTGTCTTGTGGGCTGGAGATGCAGCTCAAAGATAGAGGGCTTGTCTGGCATGTGCAGCATCTTGGGTTTGATCCCCAGTGGATCTGTTTGTCTCAGAAGGGATCTTCCCTTTGCTCCCATTTTCCTGATGCCTGAGCTCGTCATCGTCACCATCATTAGACACTGGCATGACTTTGCAGTCAGTGAGCCTGCTTCTCCCCAGACCTTTTTTTCTGTTTTGTTTCTCTGGAATCTTAGTTATTAGGTTGAGCCTGTGTTAGACCTCCTGCACTGTCGTGGCTACTGTCCCCTTCTCCCTGCACTTTGCCTCCTCCCAGACAGGTTCTCTTTATGGCTCACGTGGTCCCAGTTGCTCCACAGATGCTTGCATGGATTTTGTTTGGCATTGTGCTGAATCTGTAGGTCAGTTTGGGGAGAATTGATAACTTAGCAGTTTCCTCTACCAGTCTGTGACTTCGCTTCATGTCTACGTAGATCTTTTATTTCCAGTTGATTATTAGTTGCTAGAACATGAGAATACAGTCCTTCAGCATGCTAAGGTATTGCAGTCTTCAAACTTGTTAAACTCATACATCAGTTCAGGGTAGGTTTGTAGATTCCACAGCATTCTCAAGGTAGATAATGATGTCAAGGCTGAAGTTTTTGTATACTCTTCTGTTTCTTTTGCTTGACGTGCTGTGCTATACTTTTATGATGATGTTGAGTAGGAATGATGAGAGAGAGAGAAGTCTTCTCTAGCTCTCACAGAGATCCAGTAGTGCTAATTAAAGTGTCCACCACCGTGCCCAGCCCTGATTAAGGTTTTGTTTTGTCTTTTTTAAGACATGGTTTCTCTTGTAGCTCTGTTTGTCTGGGAACCCACTCAGTAGACTAGGCTGGCCTTGAACTCAGTATGACATAGCTTTAACTAATGTCCCCACTTCTGGTACAGCTGGGTGTTCGGTCTCCACCTTTTTTTGTTTTACTTGCCTAAAATAAGCTATTTTTTCCTCCCCTCCAGGAAACCCTTTATATTGTAAATCATATTTTGAAACAACTACTTGAATTTCAGTGATGTTCACTGCTACTGTGGTAACATTGCTTCTGTATTATTCAGTAAACAAATATTTATCTTTTTTTTTTGTTTGTTTGTGTTTTTTTGAGACAGGGTTTTTTGGTGTAGCCCTGGCTGTCCTGGAACTCATTCTGTAGACCAGGCTGGCCTCAAACTCATGGAGATCTACTTGCCTTTGCATCCGGAGTGCTGGTATTAAAGCCATGGGCTACCACACTTGACTAGAAATATTTATCTTAAAAGGGGATAAAATTTTTGTTTTGTTTTATTGTTGCTGCTGTTTTAGGGTTCTTGTTTTGTTCGAGACAGGGTCTCATGTAGCCCAGGCTGGCTTCAGTCTCACTTGATAATCAAGCACAAGTTTGAACTTGTGATTCTCTTGCATCTAACTTCCAAAGTGCATAGCCATACCTGGCTCAGACTTCGTTTTTTTTTTTTTGTTTTTTTTTTGAGACAGGGTTTCTCTGTGTAGCCCTGGCTGTCCTGGAACTCACTCTGTAGACCAGGCTGGCCTCGAACTCAGAAATCCACCTGCCTCTGCCTCCCAAGTGCTGGGCTTAAAGGCATGCGCCACCACTGCCCGGCAACTTCGTTCTTAATATTCTGTGAAAAATCTTTATTCCAATCATCTGACCGCCCTGTTCCGTGATTTCAGGTGGAGAGTACAGTGAAGACGATGTCAACGAATTAGTGAAGGAAGATGAAGTGGATGGTGAAGAGCAGGCTGAGAAAACCAAAGGGAAAAGAAGGAAGCCCCAGAGCATTCCAGCCAGGTGATGCTGCCCTGCAGACCTCACAAGCAGAGGCGGCTTCATGGCTGACAGTGCTCTCATGATGTCTGTCTGTCTCTTCGTTTGTTTTGTTGTTGTTGTTTGAGACAGGGTTTCTTTGTGTAGCTCTGGCTGTCCTGGAACTTGCTCTACAGATCGGGCTGTCCTTGAACTCACAGAGATGTACCTACCTTTCTCTTCCTCCTGAGTGCTGGAATTAAAGGCCTATGCCATCACTGCTCAGTCTGTCCATCCTTCTGTCCTTCCTTTCTTCTTTCCTTCTTTCTTTTCTTCCTAACATTGTCTCTGTGTGTGTGTGTGCTATAGCATAGGCTGGTCTAGAATTCATTGTGTAGCCTAGGCTAGCCTCCAGCTTTAGCCTCCAGAATTGTAGGGATTATAGGCATGAACCATTGCTCCTAGCTTTATTGCCAGGGTTTTTAACCCCTTCCTGTATGAGGGAAATATTTGTTGATATTCTAAAATTAAAATCTTGGTTTTAAACCAGTTTTTAAAAGTTTTAGGCCTTAATTTTAAAATCACTAAGTAAAATGTGTATGTGGTAAAAGCAGTCTTGTTGCTATAGGATACATCCTCTGGTCTCACCCTGAAATGTTGTCACCTTAGATGCTGTCTTAGTGTGGGTACATGCTTTCTACTCTCTTTGTTTAAAATAAAAATGCTAGCACACTGTACATCATGCTCGGGCTCACTCTTGGACAGCTGTTACTATGTTGCCCAGGCTGGCCTACTCCTAAGCCTCTTGTCTGCCTTCTAAGTAGGGGTGTGGTTCCAGGGAGGCCTCACTGTGGCGATTCTCACTTAGCCCATTGCTTTAACAGCAGCCTGGCAGTCCACACACACCTGTTCTTTCAGACACTGTAGTGTCATACTTTATGAATAGCCTGACTTGACTTAAGCATCCCTCAGTGAGGAACAGTTAGATTGTATAGTCTGCTACAGCAGAAGGCTGCAGGAGACATTGCTAGAACATGTTGTTACATACTGGTACAAGGGTTTTGTTTTGTTTTTTTTTTTAAGGTTTATTTTATGTATATGAGCACTCTGTAGCTGTCCTTAGACACACCAGAAGAGGGCATCTGATCTCGTTACAGATAGTTGTGAGCCACCATATGGTTGCTGGGAACTGAACTCAGTCAGTACTCTTAACCACTCAGCCTTCTCTCCAGCTCATAGTACAAGTATTTTTGTAAGTCAGATTTAAAGGTGTAGAATTGTTTGATCTAAGGCAATATAAATTAAATTTTTTTCAGTTGAACTTTTAAATCACCCCTTACATCCTAAAAGGCCATGTTCTGAATTACAGACCCACAACAAATGAGAAAATCACGATGGGTTATGACTCAGATAAAGTTATCTCCTATAGGACTGTCCTGTTGCTCTTGTTTCTATCTTGGCCATTGAAGCAGAAAGCAGATTGCAGTTTTTGACAACAGAGAAAGTGAACATTAAGTGCCATATTCTGTCACAGTTGAACTAGTAGAAATGTACTTTATAAGCCCTGGGCCCAGTGCTCTTTCTGTGTTTGAATTTTCGTTTCTTTGATGGTGGCATGAAAGTGTTTGGAAGAGAATGGCAGCAGTGAACTTGAGAGTCAGTAGACTTTGTATTTCAAGTGGAGTGGCTTTTAGAAGTGAAAAATATTTAGCACATATGTTTTTAGAACCCTTTTTCTGAAAAGAATAATGAAGTGATCTTAGGTAGTTTTCTTTTTGGCTGTTGAGTTTTTGGGTTTTTTTTTTTTTTTTTTTTTTTTTTGTTTTTGTTTTTTTGTTTTTGTTTTTGGTTTCTCTACACAGGGTTTCTCTGTGTAGTCCTGGCTGTCCTGGAACTCACTCTGTAGACCAGGCTGGCCTCGAACTCAGAAATCCACCTGCCTCTGCCTCCCAAGTGCTGGGATTAAAGGCGTGTGCCACCACTGCCTGGCTGTTTTTTTGTTTGTTTGTTTGTTTGTTTGTTTGTTTTTTGTCTGTTTGTTTTTGTTCTTAGTGTGTAGCTTGTCTGTCCTGGAACTCACTATGTAGACCAAGCTGGCCTCCAACTCACAGAGATATTTAAGCCTTTGCCTTTGCTTTCCTGAATTCTGGGATTAAAGGTGTGCACCACCATGCCTGCCTCAGGTGTTTTCTTAGTAAAAATAACAGTCTAGATATAGGATACTAAATTTAAGTTTCAAGTGAACTCCAACCACCCCCATTTTTATTTATTTTTTTTTAAAGATTTATTTATTTATTTTATGTATATGAGTACACTGTAGCTGTCTTCAGACACACCAGAAAAGGGCACCAGACCCCATTACAGATGGTTGTGAGCCACCATGTGGTTGCTGGGAATTGAACTCAGGATCTCTGGAAGAGCAGTCAGTGCTCTTAACCGCTGAACCATCTCTCCAGCCCCCATTTGTATTTAATATGAAAGCAGGTAATAAAAAGACAATGCTTGCTAAAGAGTTCACACATACAGTGTATACGCTGTATGTCATGTAAGTCCTTCAATTGCTCTCAAGGTACAATACACTTGCAATGCAAAGCAACTCCTTAACGGGGAGTGTCCATATATAAGTCCCTGGGGAGCTGTTATCTACTGGGAGAACTGAATTTTAAATTTTGATTTAATATTCCTGCAGGATATAGTTAAACTTTGTAAATACTACTAGATTCAATGTGTTTTATTATTTTAAATAAGAATTTCAGCTATTCAAATTATAGACTGAAGATAGAAGTGTGTTTAAAATACAATATTTAACACTCTGAGAATGTCTAGGATATTGATTTATTGTTCCTGATTCTCAAAAAGTAACATGCCACAAATTTGAAAACACTGAGAAACTTATGGGTATTTTTTTCACTGTATGGTATACTTCTAAATTGTGCCATTGTTGTTGAATAAACATACTTAAAAACAAATTTAGTCAGGGCTTCTGAGATGGCTCAGTAGTTAAGAACAGTTCCTGCTTTAGCAGAGGACCTGGGTTCAGCTCTCAGCATTTCCATGGTGGCTTGCAAGTGCCAGTGACCTTAGTTCCAGGGAATTGGACATCCTCTTTTGACTTCCAGAAGCTTATGTGCATATAGTGCACATACATGCTCTCAGGAACACACACACGCATGCACGCACGCATAAAGAAATGAATAAGTGTTTCTAAAAAATTAAATCTCGTTTACCTTCTCCATTTCTCTTACTGTGTTATTAGTAATCCCAGATTTAATCTTTGAGGTGTGAGGTGATGCATGGTTTGAGGAGAGGGAGTGAATGACTTTGCATTCTCTCTTGTCTTCCTTTTTCTGGGTGGCTGTTGTTGAGAAGGAAGAGGAAACAAAGTGGCCTCTTGTTAGATGAAGAGGAAGATGGCAAGGAAGACTCTGGAGGTGGTAGTAGTGGAGAAGGAGATGACGAGGAGCAGGAAGGAGGCCTCGGGTCAGAGAATGCAAGGAAGAAGAAGGAAGATGAATTGTGGGCCAGCTTCCTCAATGATGTGGGACCAAAGTCAAAAACAGCCCCAAGTTCACAAGCTAAGGTAAGCTTAGAGATTGCTGGGATAAACTTCTCTCCACGACACCCTCGTTCCCCAGGAGCTTCCTATTGTTTTAATTTGCAAACTGACTTGAGATTTGAGTCTCAAATCAAAAAGCAAACTAGATGTCTTTTGATAGTGACTTCATTAAGGGAAAAGCAAAGCATTTCTTAACAGTAGAAAAAATGAGCTGTTTTAATCAGGTAAATTTCCAGCAGACCTTTATAAACTTTTAAAAAATGTATTTGTTGGGCTGGAGAGATGGGTCAGTAGTTAAGAGCACTTACTGCTCTTTCAGAGGTTCTGAATTTAATTTTTAGCACCCAAGTCAGGGAGTTCACAAAAGCCTGTAGCTCTATCTCTAGGGGATCTGATGCCTTCTCTGGCTTCCAAAGGCACCTGTATACATGTGGCTTGCCCACACATATACATCTAAATAAAAATAAGTAAAATTTTTAAAAGATTTACTTTTTATTATTTTAATTATGAGTATATGTTTGTGCCTATGTGCAAGTCTGTGCATGTCACTACAGGTGTCTACATTGATCAAAGGCATTAAGCTCACCCTGGAGCTTGAGTTACAGGCGGGTTTCAAGTTGCCAGACGGAGGTGCTAAAAACTGAGCTCAGGTTCTCACCGAACGCTCTTAACTGCTAAGCCATCTACCTCTCCAGCCTCTCTACTATATCTGTATTATTTTATATTATTTTTTATGTTTATAGATGATTTACTTGCTTGTATGTCTATGTACCACATGCATGTAGTACCCATGATGGCCAGAAGAGGGCATCAGAGTCTTTGAAACTGGAATTATAGGTGGCTATGAGCCACCTTATGGGGCCTGTGTCCTGGAAGAACAGTCAGTGCTCTTAATCATAAGTCATCTCTTCAGGCCTTCCAATAGTGTTTAACCGATTGGAGGTGAAACGTGAGAGAACAACCCTAAGCAGCATGTTCGCATGTTCAGACAGTTCTTTTAGTCTTATACTTTGGTGAAAGTGATTATCTATCTATCTATATTTTATTTTATTTTTTCAGGTAGGGTTTCACTGTGTAGCCCTGGCCAGCCTGGAACTCTATGTAGACCACACTGGCTTCTAGCTCAGAGATTCTTGAGTCTTTGCCTCCTGGATGCTGGGCTTAAAGGTGTGTGCTACCCAGGCCTGATTCTACTTCTTACTCTTTTTGTAGGTAGCAGAGGAGACTGAAGAGACTAGCTCAAATAAACCGTTGGCCAAAGCAGATGAGCTAGAGAAACCTAAAGAGTCAGAAAAGGTGAAGATTACCAAGGTGTTTGACTTTGCTGGCGAAGAAGTGAGGTAAGAGGATTTCGGTGGCTGGGAACTGGTTTTTTCAGGCAGTGCTTCGAGTTCTGCTTCACATCTGTTCTTATTCCCACTGGCTTACTGTTTTGGCTGCGTACGTGCATTTGGAAGCTTGTATTTCCATTGCTCATCGCCATGCTTTGTGTTTCGAGTAAATCCCTTATCTCTTTCCGTTGCCGTGAGATAGCCCAGGTGAGATCACTAAGTCAGGCAAGGATTGAAAGTGCTAGGAGGGAAATTTAGTTTCAGCATTATTGTGTATTGTTTGAGCTGGTTTATGAGTTTATCTTAGTTTATAAAAGCAGTTTTTTAGAGGCTTTTGAGTAGTTCAGCCTCCTGGATCTTACTATGTGGCCCAGCTATCCTAGAACTCACTGTGTAGACCAGGCTGGCCTCAAATTCACAGAGATCCACCTGCCTCTGCCTCCTCAGTGCTGGGATTAAAGGCATGTGCCACTAAGCCCAGCTTGTTGGTATTCTGTTTGGTTGATTTTGGTAGGGGAGTTATTGTGGCAGTTTTAGGGAATTTTCAGATCCCTCATTTATGTAAAGTTATAATGTAAAAGCTGCAGTTCTATAATTTAGAGGCGATGAGAACAGAATTCAAGCAATACTTTTATAATACTAATTTTGTAAGTTTATTTTCTTTGACAGTAACAGATGAGACTCTGACGTGGTCTGATAATACAGTTTCCTCTGTGTTCGTTGCTTTCAAAAACACCACCTGTCTCCCTGGAGTTGTATTCTTCCCTCTGTGTGTGGAGTGTAGGTTGTAGAGCCGTTCGGTGATGTTGGAGTCCTCGGATTCTTACATCCCACGTATAAAATGGCATGGTGTCAGTATATAACCTATGCACAACTTCTTTTGTACATTAGAGATCTGATTTGTTATACTATAATGTGAATCCACAAAGGTAGCACAGCATGTAGGGACTGGTGAGAGAGACAGTAATGTGTGCCTGTTCTGTGCAGATGTATTCTCCCCTAAATGTTTTCTGCCTGTGTTGGTCGATCCCACTAGTACACAGAGTTGCCTGTTTTTTTTTTTCCAGTGAAAATAGGTTTCGAAAAAATGAAATTTTGTATTTTTGGTTTTATAAATAGTATGGAGCACAACTTTTAAGATTTGTTTAGACTGGGTCTCACTGTAGCCCAGACTGTTCTGGGAGCTTACTATGTATCTCAAAGTGGATGAAGTTGTGATATTCCATCTGCTCAGCCTCCTGAGGGCTGAGACTACGTGCATAAGCTACTGTGCCCAACAACACCTATTTTTAATTACTTTATGTATGTGGGTCTTTTGTCTGGGTGTATGTATGTCTGTGTGCCATGTACATACCTGGTGCCTGAAGCTGTCAGAAAAGGGTGTTAGATCCCCTGGAACTGCAGTTACAGATGGTTCTGAGCCACTATGCAGGTGTTGGGAATAGAACCCAGGATCTCTGGATGAACAGCCAGAGCTCTTAACTTCTGAGTCATCTCTCCAATACC
This sequence comes from Arvicanthis niloticus, assembly GCF_011762505.2. Lineage (NCBI taxonomy): Eukaryota > Metazoa > Chordata > Mammalia > Rodentia > Muridae > Arvicanthis > Arvicanthis niloticus. Next base: position 37,843,287 of record NC_047675.1, on the reverse strand, counting down.
AAAGTCACTCATTTGAAAAACTTTTCTCAAAAACATTTTCTTTTGTGAAGTATCTTTAGGGCAGTGTTGTAAGAACAGTATTACAGTGAATACCCATGTGCTTGACACACTCTCACTCAGGTTCACCCATGTTCAGTGTTCTGTGTGTTCTTATGTGAAAGTGTGGCCACTCCTGTCACACTGTGTGTATGAAGGCCAGAGGACAGCTTGGTTTTTTGTTTTTTACGTTTTTTTTTTTGTTTGTTTGTTTGTTTGTTTGTTTTGTTTTGTTTTTTGTTTTTTGAAGACAGGGTTTCTCTGTGTAGCTGTGACTGAAACTCACTCTGTAGACCAGGCTGGCCTCAAACTCAGAAATCCACCTGCCTCTGCCTCCCAAGTACTGGGATTAAAGGCATGGGCCACCACTGCCCGGGGACTTTTATTTTTTAAGGTGTTTTTTTTTTTTTTTTTTTTTTTTTTTTTTGGTTTGTTTTTTGTTGCTTTTTTTTTTTTTTTTTTTTTTTTTTTTTTACCAGTAATACATAGTTTTGAAGGCCATACTTTGAGTAGGTAGATCTATGTATGATTCTATTACAGCCTTTTAGGCCCCAGTTATTCCATTGATATTCTTTCTAGTTGTTCTTACATAGTCAGGACCCAGTTCAAGATTAAATAGTGCATTAGGTGTTTTAAGGGTACAGACCATTTGTATTGGAGAACATACTTGAATTTAGATTTTTACTTGCCTTGAATGTTTAGTTTCCAGTTAATCACCTTAGACTAGTAATTCTCAGCCTTCCTGATGCCTTGACTTTGGGAATATAGTTCCTCATGTTGGCATAACCTAACCATAAAATTATTTTGTTGCTACTTCATAACTAATGTTGCTACTGTTATGAACTGTAACATAAATATTTGACATGCAGGGTATCTGATATGTGATCTGTGAAAGGGTTGTTTGACTGACATAGCCCCCCCTCCCCCAAGTGGTTGTGACCTACAGGTTGAGAACCACTGCATTAAACAAACCTGCTGCCCGGCAGTCCTAGATATCCTTCAGGAACCCAGCATTAGTGTTGAGTTAAAGGACATGGGCAGCATCTATCAGAAGTCCCCGTTGTAGGGCACTCCTGGTAATCAGTCACTTTGAGATCTGTCACATAATTATTGATGATGTGAATTAGTGATGGATTTTGCCTCCAACAGTCATATTGCAGCTCCAGTACGGAGCTGCAGAGCATCGACAGTGAGTCATCGGTGCTTAGAAACCGGGCCCGGAGGCCCCTTTAACCTAGAGTTTGGGAGGCAGAGGCAGGCAGATCTATGTGAGTTGGAGGCCAGCATGGGGTATAGAGTGAGTTCCAGGACAGCTAAGACTCTGCAAAACAAACAAACAAACACAACTCTGTCTCCATAAACCGAAAAAGAAAGAAAGAAAAAGGAAAGATTCAAAACTTTTTTGGACACAGCAAGGCATTTGCACATGAGAAGTCGCAGCAGCTGTGACAGCATGCAGAGGACCTGCCCAGGATCATCCAGCCAAAGGCCCAGTGTGGGACATGGGTCAGAGTTGAACCAGCTAAGAAGCTGTGGCCATTGATGGCTGCTGAAAGAGGAGGATCAGTTTTCCTTAAGGGTGTGGCCGTAAGAGACTGACTGCCCATGCCCCAGTAGGTTCCCTGTACCCAGACTTGAATTAGTGCACTGAGTGGGCTCCGTGGGGTATTTTGTTTGTTTGGTTTTTTGTTTTTTCAAGACAGGGTTTCTCTGTGTAGCCCTGGCTGTCCTGGAACTCAGAGTGTACAGACTGTCTGTACACTTTGTAGACCAGGCTGGCCTTGAACTCAGAGATACATCTGCCTCTGCCTCCCCAATGCTGGGATTAAAGGCGTGCGCCACCACTGCCCGGCTCCGTGGGTTTTAAGAAAGAAAAAATATGCTGGGCAGTGGTGGCGCACACCTTAATCCCAGCACTTGGGAGGCAGGTGGATTTCTGAGTTCGAGGCCAGCCTGGTCTACAGAGTGAGTTCCAGGACAGCCAGGACTACACAGAGAAACCCTGTCTCGAAAAATAAAAAAAATAAAAAAATAAAAGGAAAAGAAAAGAAAAAAAGAAAGAATATATTTACACAAGAAAGTTGGAAGTGGATATGGGGATATGGTAGACTGGTGTTAAGAGAGAGATGGGAAGAGGGGGAGTGGGCTTAAACTTAGTCAAAACACATTAAATGCCTGTATAAAAATGTAGAGTGTACCTCCAAAAAATACAAGTTAAAAAACAGGACATTTAGAGGCAGAGTTGAGGGCTGGCCAAGTCTATAAAGCAGGTTCCCTCTAGGACGACATGGTGAGACTGTTGGAAAGCCTGTGTTGGCTTAGATCACTTCCCACATGTAGACCTTCGACAGGACAGTCTTCATAAAGAACAAAATCAGCTCAGTTACTGTTGCTTTGAGAAATCAGTAAATTTCTGATGAAATTATGAATGTTTATAAATATTATCATTTAATATGTCCCTGATTATTTTTCTGTTTTGAGATTGAATCTGACGTATCCCAGGCTGACATTGAACTGATTCTCTGACCTGTTGCTTTCTAAGTGTAGGGATTACATTCATGTGATACTACTCTTGACTTTTTTGTTTGTTTCTTGAGACAGGGTTTGTCTGTAGCCCTGGCTGTCCTAGAACTCACTCTGTAGACCAGGCTGGCTTCAAACTCAGAGGTCCACCTGCCTCTGCCTCCTGAGTGCTGGGATCAAAAGCGTGTTCTCTCACCCTCCACTTTGTAAATATTGAAGTGCTCAGGGAGCCTGCATGTGTACAGTTTGTCAGAAGAGGGCAGCACCATCTCTCAAATAAAATAGGATAAGAGCATTTTCTTTTCATTAACTACACTCAACACACGCATCTTATTTATAGTCCCCAGTAAAACATGGTAATTTAAAACCATATATTATTGAGATATGTAACAGAACAAGTGAGTGTCTTCTAAAACTCCTTTCCCATAAAGAATACAAAAGTGGGCTGGAGAGATGGCTCAGCAGTTAAGAGCACCAACTGCTCTTCCAGAGGTCCTGAGTTCAATTCCCAGTAACCACATGGCGGCTCACAACCATCTGTATTGGGATCCAGTTCCCTTTTCTGGTTTGTCTAAAAACAGCGACAGTATACTCATATACATTAAATAAATAAATCTTAAAAACAAATCTTAAACAAAAAGACTGGAAAAGCTTGTTAAGGCCTGTGGTGGCTATACACTCCTGTAATGTCAGCCCTTGGGAAGAGGAAGCAGAATGATCAAGGCCAACCTGGGTCATGTATGTATAATTTTTTATATACAGATATAGTATATATATATATATATATATATATATATATATATATATATAAAATCACTATATATATAGTGATTATATATATACATATATACACACATATATATGTATGTATATATATACACACATATATGTATGTGTGTGTATATATACACACACACCTGTTAATAGTTGCTATGTTGGCAAGGCTTTGTTTGTTCATTTGTTTTTTTGAGACAAGATTTTTTTAGGCTGGCCTCAAACTCAGATCCACCTGCCTCTGTCTCCCAAGCACCAGAATTTAAGGTGTGTGCCAACACTGCCAGGCTATTGGCAAGACTTTTTTAAAAAACACATTGTTTAAGATCCTATAAGGAGCTTTCTTGAAGGATCTTAGGAGATTTGAACTTTGACTACCCAGGCACAAACTTAGTGTTTGTCTTTGAGCATTTCTTTTAATTTCATGACATCATTGTTTCTTTCCTTTTTTGTCTTTGTCTCAACATCACCGCATCTTTAAGAAATGTGAAAGAGCTAGTGGGAGAAATGTGTAAGTGTGAATGAGGTAGTGTAGCATGAAGTTAGTCTTTTTAGCATCTCTAACTTGGTTGTAATGTTTTGTCTGTCTTTCCTCAGTGAGAGCTCTGTAATTTTTTCAGCCTTGGGAAAGGGAGGAAGATGACCGATCTTACCCTTTTCTATGGCAGAGCCAGCTGACCCTGTGAGCTCAGACTTTCCTAGTTGATTCACCTTTTGGAAAACTCCAGTCATGGAAAAAGTTCCATCCAAATAAAGACTTTTCAGGAAGTTGAGTGAGTGAAAATGAAGTTAAAATGGAATTTCTGTTGAAAACCAGGTGAATTAATTATTGCTAATAGTAGGCCTTTTCCTATCAGGAGTCCCTCTCATGCATGAGATGATTATTTAAGTTAACCATTCTCTTACTTAAAAGTACTATGATAGCTAAATCCCTCACTGCTTCCTAAAGTAAAGTTACTTTCTGGTACCTGGGGAGGCTGACACAGGAGAGGGCCAGCTTGGAGCTTACTCGGAGGGCCTGTCTTGGAAAACAAAATGGCAGAAAGAGTGGAGTTGCTCTAGGGATGTGACCAGCAGAGAGCAGTCTGCTGTTTGTGTCAGCTGTCAGGTTCCTTAAGAACTACCTCAGCCCGGGCGGTGGTGGCGCACGCCTTTAATCCCAGCACTGTTCTGTGAGTTCCTGGCTGTCCTGGAACTCACTCTGTAGACCAGGTTGGCCTCGAACTCAGAAATCTGCCTGCCTCTGCCTCCCAAGTGCTGGGATTAAAGGCGTGCGCCACCACCGCCCGATCCATGTCATGTTTCTTTATGTGTCCCGTTGCATCGGGATGCTTTCCAGAACATGTTTACCTAAGTGTGTATCAGAGTCTTGTCAGTCAGTTCTACTATAAAACAAGAACATCAAATCCAAGCATAAGTTCATGGTTGCTGCGTTCTTCTCTTTGTTACTTGGGCCGTTGTTCTTCATATCCTAGCATTCTTGAGGGTAGGATGTTGATCCTTTAAAGTTTGTTGTGTTAGTCAAGTATTGTGTGGCTCTTTGCTGAAGCTCATCCTTCAATTCTAGACTTTTTGTTGTTATATTTTTCCCTTTTCCTGAAGAGTGTATTATTTGAATTCAGACTAGCTGAACTATAGTTGGGCAACAGCTGTGCCTCAGTAGCAAACAGTAAAGTGTCTGTTTCTTAGTAGTACATTATGGGTTGGTTAGCACTTTGCCTTGTCCCTCAGCCCTCTGGCATACACAGCCTTTAAGGGTGGCTTTGCACTTAATTCCTTTAATTTCAGAATGGGGCTTTATTCTTTATGCCTGTCCTCTTGGTTTTTGTTTTCTATAAATTGTATTGGATCCTTCTGCATCAGCAGTGGTGGAACACAGCCTGTGTTTTGATGTAAGAGAGACTTTGTTGTTGCTAATGCAGACTTTGAGCTGGTTGTGGCTGCCTGCGCCTCTCTTCAACCTTTGATCAGTAAATTTAATTAGCCTTTCTAGGGTTCTGTAAAACAAATAGACTTTCTTGTCATCCATTCCACATGGCTACAAGCTTTGGAGATCAGAGCAAACCAAAGCCAGTTAGTACTTCCAGACTTGCTGCTCTTTTTTGTGCCAGAATCTCATTTAGCTGAGGATGACCTTGAACTGTCCTCTTGTGAAGACGTTGCTGGCATGTACACAGCTGGTGTGTTACTTTCTCAAAGTTAGATGCACTTCTTTCTCTGTTGTCCCTCTACTTACTACTGTTGTGGAGTTGGTCACATTTATTTGTCACTGTTAGTAGGACTTTGGTAGGAAGTGGACAGTAAAGTATGTGTTAGTTCTTCATTAGTCTCACCAGTCTTTTGTAGAGTCTGTACGAGACAAGGGAACCTAAAGGAGTCTAGTATTTTGAGTTCAGCATTAAGCCCAAGATTTTGATGCAGGTTTACTTTGGGTATTAATTTAGCCGTATAACAGATGACCCTAAAATTTAGTAGCTTGCGTGAAGCAGCTCGCTGCTCTGTTGCAGTTTCTCACAGGTCCAGAGGCTGCTAGGTCCAGGTAGGCTTGTTCCCTTTAACCAGTCCTGATGCTTAAGAACTCAGATACCTTGATGCTAGAAATGAGTCCTCAGACATTCGTGTCTGTGTCTTTCCATGTGATCTATGCTGTAGAGTGGATGGGGTTCTGAAGATACATTCTCAGAGAAGAGAGGCTTCAGAAGGCTGAAGTACAGAACCATTTGTACAGCTACTTGCACAGAGCTCCCTTAAGGTGACATAGTCATAAAACCCCATTCAGTTTGAAGGGGTTTGCTTAAGGTTCTGGAGGAGCATATGGAACAGGAAATGTGTGACAACCAGTTTGGAAAATACCATCTGTTGGCAGAATTTTCACTAGCATTGCTGTGTAGACTCTGGATAGTTGAATAAGTTGAGTAACTGCTTAGATTTCAGTTTTAATCCTTAGGGATGTAAATAAGCTTCCTGTCAGTATGACAGTGCTGTAGAGCAAACCTGCCCAGCATCAGCTGTAAGCAGCAGTAGGTAAGCATTGGAGTGTTGCTGGTGTGTCTTTGCTTTAGCTGGAATTTGGCTTGTCTCATCTTGGCTCCACACTTAACTGTGTGTCACTTATATAACACACAGTAGTAAGTACAGCAGAGAGGTGGCCCTTTGTTAGAAAATTTATTTTTGGAGGTGGTAGAGACTAGTATACCCTCACAGATGGGTTTTATAGGGTTTATTCTATCATTTTTTGGCTAATCTTTGGTTGACCATTTATAATGCATTGACTGTAGTTTTGGATCTGCCTCCTGGTAGATTGGAATTTAAGCAAAATTCCTCAAATGTTTTTGTTCTGGCATGTCAACACAGGCACTACATATCTCTCCTCTCGTTACCTGGAACACGGGGCACCTTAAGTATCTTTATTTCTTGCTTTAGAACTTTTTATCGGATGCAGTTTTTCAGTTTGAAATGAGGTGGGATTGTGTCCCATTCTGCCACTCCCTAGGGAGTTCTGATTTGCCCAGTTTAAAGAGAGTGCGCTTTGTCTTGGGCTTTTAGGGTAGAGCAGGAGGGATCCTTCTGTGGGATATTCCCATTCGTTTGCTTTTCTTCTTGGAATGATGGCAATGCTTTTGTCCCTGTGTTGCAGCTCCATCTCACTGTTCGTTGGCTGATCTGGGCAGTGAGGGAGAGTGCAGGCAGGGTCTGTGTGGATCTGTGTTAGTAACAAGTCAGCTGAGACTTGGGTGGGTACCAGAGTCTTCATGCTGGCAGATAGAATGGGAAACTTGAAGGAGAACATTGAACTGCAGTGTTGTTCTGTTTGTTAGTGTCAGTCTGGAAAAATGCCTATTTATAGAACTGTTAGAATGAACTTTAACCATAAGACTCAGTGGCCAGAATTTATTGAGAACTCAGTGGTATGTTCCTAGTTTTCATTTATTTCATTTGCTATGATTTTTGCTTCTTTTAAAAATTTTTATTTATTTATTTTTAATTTTATGTACATTGGTGTTGCCTGCATGTATTGTGTGTAATGGTGGATCCTCTAGAGCTGGAGTTATAAACAGTGGTGAGCAGCCATGTGGGAGCTGGGAATTGAACCTGGGTCCTCTAGAAGAGCAACCAGTGCTCTTTAACTGCTGCGCTATCTCCCCAGCCCCCGATTCTTGCTTCTTACCCCACTTGTAAGTTTGTTGTTTCTTTCCTTGAAATAGGGTGACTAAGGAAGTAGATGCTGCATCCAAGGAAGCCAAGTCTTTCCTCAAACAAACAGAGAAAGAAAAACCACAGGCTCTTGTCACTTCAGCGGCGACACCACTCCCTGCTGGGTCAGGGTGAGTATTTGCCTCAGTCCCAGGTGTAGTTGGCATACTGCACTGTTTCCACTCCTTTGTGACATGGGGAATGAAACTCTGCCTTGTCAGAAGTATTTATTTACCCAGATGGAGTTTGCTAGAAAAATTAGCATGGATTGCTTGTTTAATAATCCCAGCCTGACAGAAGTTAACCACAAGGCTCAACATGTAAATTGCATGCCTAAAAATTATTTTTCGCATGACAATATTGGCAGTTCATCAGAACCTTTAATAAGTTTTGAATTGAGTACTTAGTTCCCGCCCCCCTGATGGCAAAGGAACATCAGAAGTTCAGGTGGGCATGGGGATCTACATCTGTCGTCCCAACTTCTTGGAGACTGAGATAGGTAGATCACTTGAGCCAAGGAGTTCAAGGCTAGCGTAGGCATCATAGTAAGTAAGCCTCTGTCTCAAAGAAAACAGTCAAGAATTATTAAAAAACAAAACCAACTTTGATAGTTTACTTCTTTTGATCTTTCCATACTTATTTTTAGCTGCAGATTAGAATTCCTTTCTTTTTGAGAAAGCAAAAGTTCCTATCTTAACATATATAAAAAGTAAATAAGAGAAGCCCAAGGCTGTAGGCCCTAAGGAAATGACCATAGACTTCATCACAGGGGCATCTTTGACCAGCCAGCAGAGCGTTCTGGGTAGGCCAGGCTCCTAAGCTGACTTTTATGACCTTTTAGGTGGGGACTGTCACTTTATTAAACATAATCACCTTTGTTTTGAACAGGAAAGTTGGTGTTTATTTGTTTTTCTTGTTTTTAAGACAGTTGTACTATACAGGCATAGCTTTGCCTGCAGCTAACTATATAGACCAGGCTAATGTCAAACTTATCATAATCTATCTACCTCTTCCTCCTGAGTGTTGGGATTAAAGGGGTGTGTCACCATGCCTGACAAACAGGAAAGTTTTATATTTTTTTCTCCCATTAAAAATCTACCAGGTTTTCCTATTAAACTATGTAGGCAGATTTTCATCTCTTTAGTCTGGCTCTGAATAATAACTCTGTTAAAGTGGTATACATTGTATGTGAGGGTACACTTACTTAGTAGCAGAATCCAAGACAAAGGTTTACGTGCAAGTTGTTTATTTATATGAGAAGTGATTCCAGGGAGACCCAGAAAGTGGGGTGATACTGCTCACTGCCTTTTCTGTTAACACATCAGCAGTACTGATTGTCCTGAGACTGGCTAAGCAGACTCTAAACGAATCTGGGCTGATTGGATATCAGCATAGGACAGTCTCTTTAAATTGACTGAGAAGGATTCCTCCCAAACCTGAGCTGTACAGTCCTGGCATAGACAAAGGTCAACATGGCGGCTCTGCTGAAGAAAGGGCTGAGATGAGTCTGACTACAGGAAGGAGGGAGTCATCCCCAGGCTGCACAGACGAGCTCCTGGGGCAGAGGACAGCTGGGAAAAGGTGCTGTTACTGGCGGCTATTCTAGTGCTCTCTTTTTCAGTAGATTAATGACCTACTGACTCCCTTATGAAAGAGGTAAATGAAATCTGTGCTAATCAACTTCTTTGAAAGCTATAATGGAATATACCAGAGTATAGACTAAGTATCTGAGTAAAAGTGCGTGAATATAGGACATTTAAAATCTCAAGTGGCCCTTTAAGGGTAATCTGCTTGTTTTTCTGACTTGTGTCTCAGGAAACTGCTTGGAATGCCAAAGGAAATCATGTGCTTTGGGGATTGAAAGTAGACTCGTTTTATCATTGAAATTGTTAGAATCTGCAACAGAGTCCACATGTATGGAAGGTCTTTTCAAGACAAGAATTTGCAGGAGTCCTCTAATATATAAAAGAAAAGTAATACAGTAAAATGCACCCCCCAACCCCCACAGCACCCTTTGGAAATTGCTTCAGTTTATAGAAGTTGTGTGTTTTCGTTTTCTCTAAACAGATTTAAGCAATACAGGAAAACCAGTGCAGAAGAGTAAAACATCCTGTCCCACATCTTCAGTAACAAATAAGGACAGATGCAGAAGAGCCAGTGTTTGTAACTGAGAATGCATTTCCTCTGCTGTTTAAAATAGCATGCCGCTTAGGCTATAAAAAGCCAGAGTTTGTGTGTCAGGAATGAAGCAAACCCTCTTTTAATTAGAGGATAGTATCAGGCTGTTACATTTGGTAGCGGAAAGCACAGTGCTTACTCAGTGTGTCTAAATTCCCATGGCTTCATCACCCAAGCCTCTTGATCTCCCTCTTCCTCTGCACACTGAATTCTTGCATCTACCAACTGATGGCTGGCTGGGCTTCAACGCCACACTTGCTCTTCTCTTCCACTCTAACATGCATCACTCCGTTAGTCTCCTCAGAATTCACAGTCCTTGCTATAAGCACTGAATTGTTTTTCCCATGTGGTTTTGTCTTGTCTTGTCTCTTGGACGTAGGAAAAAAGGCTTTGTTGTTGAATCTCAAACAACCTCCTGGTGGTATCAGATTAGGCATTGTTTGTCCCAGAGACAGAAAAGATTTATCACAGAGCCATATGAAGATTAAGTCTCATCGATAAGCTGGGTAATAGACTGTAATCCTAGTACCTAGAAGTGAAGGCAGTAGGAGTTCAAGGCCAGCCTTGACTACACGGTGAGTCTATGGTCCATCTGGACTTCGTGAGATTTTTTTCACTGAAAGCCAACAGTAAATAAGCCTGATCCAGTGGTCTGTCAGTTGTCAGTGTCTCTGACTGTCCCAGGAACCTCACATTTGTGGATAGTTTTCTGTCTAAACAGCTAATGTGATCTTTCCCAGAGTCCTCAGAAGTTGGTAATTATGAACTTAGCTTATTTTTAGTTTTTAAGTAAGCATAATTATTGAGTTCTGATAAAGAGCAGTGACCATTTCTCTCGAAGTAATAGAAATCAGACATAGCCACAATATTGGGACGAAATGTTTCTAGAATTTGACTATCTTAGTTGGCTTGTTTTTTGTTTTGTTGTTTGGATATGTTCATATTTTTTTTCTCCCATGACATGTTTACAGTTGAATGCGTATTAAAAGCCTGCATGCACTCCAGAGCTGAGTCCTTTGAGTAGTTCAGTTCAAGAAGTAAGACTTCTAGCAGCATCCCAACAGAACTGTCTAGGTTGTCATGAGTACAATATTTTATGAGTACCAATAATTTATTGGTACTTACTAATAATAGAGGAAAATAGATATGTTAGCAAATATGACCTCTGATTATATGAGAGATTGGAAAGTGATTTTCTGTAAGAAAACAAGGCATTGTTCATTCAGAAATGTGTATTTGGGGGCTGGTGAGATGGCTCAGCGGTCAAGAGCACTGACTGCTCTTCCAGAGGTTATGAGTTCAAATCCCAGCAACCACATGATGACTCACAACCATCTGTAATAAGATCTGATGCCCTCTTGTGGGGTGTCTGAAGACACAGTGTACTTACATATAATAAATAAATAAAAACCTTTGGGCTGGAGCAAATGGGGCCGGAGGAGAAGGGAAGGGGTTGGGGGGTGGGAAGAAATGTGTAATTAGAATATTTATTTATGTTAATTGTAGAATCTTACTATATAGCTAGGCTGACCTCAAGCCTGTGATCCTCTTGCCTCCACCTTTGAGTCCTGGGGTTACAGGTGTTTATTACCAAACCTGGCCCAAAACAAAACAAAAAGCTTTAATGAGATTAAATGTGACAATATATAATTTATCAATTTGAATTTTACCATTTATTAGTTTCTGGCATACACACGGGATATATTCTTAGTAATGGGCAGCTACAACACTAGGCCTGCTACCACATACTTTCTGTCTTCATCCTCAACCCACTCATGGACTTTCTGGGTCCACGTCTGTTTATTTAGGCATTTCATGAGTGGAGTCCCAATATTTTCTTGTGTTCTTTTTAAAGGGTATATTTATATATTTTATATGTATGAGTGTTGGCTGCATGTATTTCTGCACATGTATGTATCTGTGGGACCTAGAGTGTTGGCTTCCTTGGAACTGAAGTTATAGGTGGTAGTGAGCTGTCATGTGGGTACTCAGAACAGAACCTGGGTCTTCTGTAAGAGCAGCAAGTCAAGCCGGGTGGTGGTGGCTTACCTCTTTAATCCCAGCACTCAGGAGGCAAAGGCAGGTGGATCTCTGTGAGTTCGAGGCCAGCCTGGTCTACACAGAGAAACAAAACAAAAGGCAGCTAGTCCTCTTAACCACTGGTTCCTCCCCAGTCCCTGTTCTGGCTCCTCTGACTTATTAACATGTCTTCAGGGTTTATTTTATGTTACAGCACCTCTCTATAATTTATTATTTTTTTATTCCCTTTGTGGACTAATGTAATTGTAAGATTATAGTCCATTTTGTTTAAGTAGGTGCTAATTAATGGACTTAGGGTGGTTTTTACGTTTGGCTATTGCAAGTGTTTTGTGGACATTCCTGTACAAACTTTTGTGTTATTGGGTGTTTTCACTCCTCTAGGGTATATTCCCTACAGGACTTTGTGGATTAGACAGTAACTAAAACAAGCTCTTTAATTTTTCAAAAAATTTTAATCTATGTGTATGGGAGTTTTGCCTGTATGTATTTCTGTGTATCATGTGCCTGATGCCCACAGAAGCCAGAAGATGTTAGATTCCTTAGAGGGTGGCATTAAGGAGATGGTCATGAGCCACCCTGTAGGTTCTAGGAACTGAACCTGTGTCCCTTGCAAGAGCAGCCAATGCTTTTAACCACTGAGCCATCTCCAGCCTCCATAAGTGCTTTTAAACTGTTCTTTAAAACAAACAAACAAAAAAACCCCAAACAAAACAAAAAACAAAAGAAAGCAAAACTGGCTGGCTGTGGTGAATGAAGTCTTGGAAGCCAGAGGCAAGAAGATAGATCGATACAGGTTTGATACCAGCTTGATCCACATAACAAATTCTAGGCAAGCCAGGGATGTTAGCAAACCCTGTCTTAACAAAATAACACAACAATAAAAGATCTATGTGTCAAGTCTTCAGAAAGTAAAATTAGGGAGCTGGAGAGGTGACTCTATATTATAGACCATTTTTGTTGCATTCTTACCATCTTAATTGTGCTGTACTTCTCCTGGTATGAAAAATTGTGAAGTACTTTGGAGCCTTTCTGTATGTGTAGAATGTGCACGTGAAATTACTGCACTTGCAGAATTTACTTAGCTTACCTGTGGGAATGGGTCTGTGAAAGGGGAGGTGAAGACCTTTATTAAGAGAGCACTGTAGTCTAGGGATGGTTACTTACAGCAGTGAGCGCTGAGCGTGCACTAGAGGGCAGAATTAATCCTGAGAAAGCAAGCCACCAGGTGCAGTTCTAAGACTGGATGGTGCTATATATTTTTGTTTGTCTAATTAGATTAATCCTTGATAAGAGATTTCTTTGTTCTGTTTTCTTTGTTTAATATAGCTAGATATATTAAATTGCAGTTTGGTTTGGTTTCAACTCTACTTTGTTTGGATTATTTTTCTCATTTTTATAATACAAAGTTTTATTTGTGGAGATTTTTTGTTACAGATAGATGTGCTTATAGGTGGCACAGCTGTGAAGGTGCGAGTCACCAAACCTCATGAGAGAACTGACCCCACAAGTTGTCCAGTGGCCTCCACACACAGAATGTGGTACTCATGACCATCTCACTCTTCCCAACAAAAATAAATAAATATAAAAAAAATTAAAGAGAGAAACTGTGTGCCACTTCAGGGACTGCATTTTTAATATTGATCCTTTAAAAAATGCTCTACACTGCTTGTCTCAGGCGCTTTTGTGTGGAAGTTACTGTTCTTAGCTGTTCTAATGTCAGTGGAGCATAACAACCAGTGCATCTTTGTTCTGACCAAAGCTCTGGTAAAAGAATCTTAGTACTATTTTGTGGATAGTTATGACTATATATATAACAAGATTCACATGTACTAAATTTGTAATTTCAGTTGGGGATTTTTCTTACAGGAGAGGCTGAGCAGTTGTGTTCTGATTATTTTGGTTGAGGAAGAAAACCAGGCTGACCTGCTGTATCCAGTGACATGGTCCAGGGTTCCTGCCAAAACCCTACTATTCAAGCAAAGCTATTGTAAATGTAAGATGAAATAATTTAAAACTTTGAAAACAGATGATCTAGAAAAACCTAAAGAAGTGAGAAGGTGATAAGATGACAGAGTCTAAGAAGCATATGTCTTTGACCTAGGAAGCCTGAATGTTTAAGACCATGAAAGCACAGTATGACTGTTAGCTGTACCTGACATTATTTCAGCATTGGCTAACTTGAGGATGAATGGAAAGCCTGTGCCTTGCAGTGCCTTCCATTTTCAAATGAGAGCCTTCCTTCACTCCAGCTGTTTGAGAAGTGAAGGAAGAAAAGGGAGTTTACCCCATAGTCAAAAGTTTGAGGAAAGCCTCTTTTACTATGGTAATTGTTGGGCGGTCCCTCACTCCCTTCTCTTGCCAAAAGCCTCTCTTCAGTCTAGCAGTTTCACCTGCACAGTCCTTCTCTGTGTTCAGGGCAAGGGGAGTGTACACTGTGCTCTTGCTCACTTGGACCCAAACCTCGGGGTTCTTCATCCTCTTTGTCCCACCCTGCACCCAATCCAAGAAGTTCTTTTGATTTTGTCCTTTAAAAAAAAATCATTTTATTTATTTACATTCCAGACGTTGCCCGTCTCCCCAGCTCCCCTCCCACTGTTCTTCATCCCATTCCCCTTCCCTTTGCCTCTGAGAAGGTGTCCCTGCCCTCAGGAATTCCTCTTCCCTGGGGCCTCAAGTCTACATGATTAGGATCATCCTCTCCAGTTGAGGCCAGATGGCAGTCCTCTACTACATATGTGTTGGGGGGGTGGGGGGGGTTCGGACCAGACCATGTATGCTCTTTGGTTGGTGAGTTAGTCTCTGGGAGCTCCCAGGGATCTAGGCTATTGGTCTCCCTATGGGGTGGCTATCCTCTTCAGTGCTTTCAATCTTCCCCTAACTCTTCCATAGGGGTCCCGACCTCAGTCCAATGGTTGACTGTATTTACATCTGTCTCAGTCAGCTGCTGGTAGGGCCTTCTCAGAGGACAGCCATGCTAGGCTCTTGTCTGCAAGCACAACATAGCATCAGTAATAGTGTCAGGCTTTGATGTCCTCCTCCCCCACAATGAGATGGATCCCAAGTTGGCCCAGTCACTGGACAACCTTTCCTTCAGTCTCTGCTCCATGCATTTCTTTTAGACAGGAACAATTCTGGGTCAGAAATTTTGACAGTGGGTTGGTAACTCTGTCCCTCCACTTGAGGCCCTATCTACTGTAGGTAGTCTCTTCAGGTTCCCTTTCCCCACTGTTGGACATTTCGACTAAAGTCACCCCCATTGAGTCCTGGGAGTCTCTCACATACCAGGTCTCTGGGACTTTATAGAGGGTCCCCCCACCCTTCACCTCCAGAAGCTCCATATTTCCCATTCATTCTCCTGGCCCTCTGGTATTCTGTTTCCACCCCCATACCTGATCCTGCCCCCCTTTCCACTCCTCTTCCCCACTCCCACCCAGGCTTATCCCTGCCTCTGCCTCCTGTGATTGTATTGTTCTTCCTTCTCAATGGGATTGAAGCATCCTCACTTGGGCTTTCATCTTCAATCAACTTCTTACATCTGTGGATTGTATTATGGGTATTGTGTACTTTGTGGCTAATATCCACTCATCAGTGAGTACATACCATGCATATCCTTTTGGGTCTGGGTTACTTCACTCAAGGTGATACATTATTTCAGCTTGGATGTAGATTTTGTTTTGTTTCTTAAATCTGAAATTTTATGACTTTTATCTGGCTGGACAATTCTCAGGCTTTCTGACTATTTCATCTTTTGCATTCTGTCTCCTGGAATTTCTGTTAGGCAAGTAGGTTTCTCTTTGATGGGGGTTGGGGATTTAGCTCAATGGTATTAGCAAGTGCAAAGCCCTGGGTTCAGTCCTCAGCTATGGGGAAAAAATAAAAAAAACAAAAAAAACTTCTCTTTGATGTCCACCTCATTATTTCTGAACTGCTTTTTGCTTGTTTCCTGTGTCTTCACTATTTCTTCACAATCTAAACTTTAATTTCAGTGACTGAGTTTTTCATATTTTAGAAATCCCTGTTTAGTCAAGTTTGCTTCTTTTTCATGGGATCTTAATCTGTTTGTTTTTTGTTTTGAGACAGTTTCTCTGTGTAGCCCTGGTTGTCATGGAATTCCTTCTGTAGACTAGACTTGACCTCAAATTCAGAGATCCACCTGCCTCTCCCTCCTGAGTGCTGGGATTAAATAAAAGTACGCCACCGTTCCCAGCTAGGATCTTATTCTTAAAGTCTTGTTTTCTGTGTGTCATAATTTTAAGTATATTTCCTTTGTGGCTTCTGCTGAGGGTTCTGTATTGGAAAGAAGTTCTGGGTTACGCTGCTGTCCTGTTTTTCTTTTATGATGGTGTTCTTTAAGGTGAGGGGTTAACCTGCTTTTTCAAAACTGGGGATAAATTTATGTGTCTTTGATGCCCTGGTTTGAGCTTTGGCTTAGGCTAATTTTGGATGTGAATTTGTGGCTCAGAATCCCTGGAATATTGAGGTGCTGTAGTTAGGAGTCCCCAGTTCATTGCTGCCACAATTCACTGTGTCAGAAGAGAAGCATCTTCCTACAGCCTGAGCAGAGGCACGCCCTTTCCTGTGCTCCCGCGACGTTACGTGAGCTTTGTCCTCAGTCCATCTTCTCTGTGTCAGGGCTTAGGCTTCGGCTCTCTGGCTCTGTATTACCAAGACAAGTCATGTTTTGATTTGGTTTACAAAACCCAGCCCGGAAGTTATTAAAACCCACTCCCAGCCCTCAGTCATTCTGTCGGGTCATGTGCACTACTGTGGTTTTTCACTTCCTCCTTTAAGTGTAGAGGTTCCCTTTCTTTTTGGTGAGTTTTTAAAATATCGATATACTCTGTCTATTTCTAGGTCATTATGTGGCAAATGTTTAGTTTGTCTTAGCCGTCTCTCACAGGTGCCCTGTTGTTTTTTTCATGTTTCTGAGTGTCTTAGGTTTCTGTTGCTGTAATGAATAATGTTCTGACCAAAAGCGCCTAGGGAGGAAAAGGATTGTTTTGCTTATACTTCCATGGCACTGTCTATCATGGGAAGCAGTTGGGAAGGAACTCATGCCGGGAACCTGGAGACAGCAGCTGACACATAAGTCATGGAGAAGTGCTGCTTACTGGCTTGTTCTCCATGGCTTGCTCAACCTGCTTTCTTATATACCCAGAACCACCTGCCCAACGTGGCACACCACCTACAATGGTGTGGGTCCTCTCACACCAATAATTAATTGAAAATGCCCCTCAGTCTTGCCTACAGCCTGATATTAGACATTTTCTCAATTGATGTTCCTTGCTCTCAGATGTCTCTGGCTAGTCAGCACACTGAACAACTAGTACAGAGTTGTGAATAGCATTTGGTGAAACTCGAAGTGATCAGGACAATCTCCCCCACATCCCCATAATCCATACATACATACATCATACATACATACATCATACATACATACATACATACATGATACATACATACATACATGATCTTCAGCATCATGTTTACAAAAAAGCAACAAGTAAACATTTGTCTCTGGACACTTGCTATCCTTTATGAATGTCTATTCTCCTCCTAGTGTTGGTCATGACAGCAGGTTGGTGTGGATTCCACAGCTTGTGTCCAGCAGGGAGTTAGTCTGAAACGTTTGCAATGCCAAAAATGCAATTGGAATGGCACCTCAGCTTAATCACGGAGTTCAAGCATAGGCATGTAGGGTGTTCTGTACTCACCCCACAGGCCTATTTTGCAATTTCTGCTATTTCCCTTCTTTCGTGTCAACTTATCTCTGTGGAAGTGTTGTTTCCACAGTAACATTTCAGAATGCACATCCTTATTGGAATTCGCAGAAGCCTTGCCATGTGCCTGGTAGCCTTGTTTCCTAGTCAGGAAACACATGGGGTCCATCAGCCTTTCCTGTGCTTAACTTGGGCTGTCTTGTGCACAACAGGAAAGCCCTTAAGTTGTTTTCTCCTCTGTAGCACAGGTTCCAGATTGAAGTGTGCGAAAGATTCTGATATGTAGTACCCCATCACTAAAGTGTTTAGCATGATGAATCAAGTTGTTGGGTGGTATAGCTGTAAGGGACATAAACTAAAACGTTGTGCTGCTTGGTCTGATACTGTGTTTTGCTAAGGCACTGTAATATAAATACCTGTTTGTAGCTTTGGGGAATGTTTCTGGGAAGCACTGGCAGGGAGTCGAAAAGTAGAGGCATAATTTCTTTTTGTTTTCTTTTTTGAGACAAGTTTCACTTTGTAGCCCTGGCTGACCTGAAGCTTGCTATGTAGCCCAGGCTGGTCCCTAACTCACAGAGACTTGTCTGCCTCTGCCTCCTGGGTACTAGGATTAAAGATGTATGTCATCATGCCCAGGGAAACTTCTCCACTTCTCTGTTTTCCCTTTCAGTTGAAGCATGAACAAGATAGCTTCGCATCCTGTTCTCTTGAGATTCAACTGACTAGATTTTTCCCTAAACCTGCGAGTGTATTCTGTAACTTCTCATAGCCTCTCTCACATACTTCATTTCCCCTTCCTTCCTCCCTCCCTCTTTTTTTTTTTTTTTTTTTTTTAATTTGGGCATTGAAAATAAGATTTCAGAGAGACAAGCATGTGGTCTTAGTTGTGGTTAGTGTGCGTTAATATCATCTATAAATCACTAGTAAAATTGAGGAGATTTGTGTGGGCCCATGGCACTGTATGATGAAAGAAAGAAGGAGAACATTTGAATGAGAATTCTCTGTACTCTGTACTCATCTGTATGTAAGCTTATTCAATGTGGATTTAGCAGCATCTGTTGACTGTTACTACTTTGGCTTCATAGCATGTAGCTTTCAAGACAGGAAGTAGGTTAGTTATCACAGGGACACTTTACTGTTCAATTCAGGGTTTTGACAGTTGTATATATCATACCCTGTCCTGTGCCTCTGCTCCTGGCACCTACGTTAGTTCTCTTGATTTCAGAACTTTATGTAAACAAATTATACATTATTTTGCAGTTTGTTCCTGGCTTCTTTGACTTGGTGTTTTTGAGATTTTCCTTGGTGTGTATATTATTAGCTCATTCCTGTTTTATCTCCATTATACAAGTGTAACAGACTGTGTCCATCCATCCTACTGGTGGGCTGGCTTATGGGTTTTTTGGTTTTGTTTATAATGCTTTAAAATTTTCTCTCTGTGTGTATGTGTGTGTGTGTGTACACACTTGTGGAAGTCATAAGATAACTTTAGGGATTTGGTTCTGTCTTTCTACATTGTGGGTTCCAGGAATGGTTCTCAGATTGTCAGGCTTACTGGAAAGTGCCTTTACCCCTTGAGCCATCTCTCAAGCCCATGGTTATTTTTAAATCATTTTTGGGACAGGGTTGGGGAATATGGAGATATGATGGGAGGTTGTCTTGTGTAACCTGGCAGGGCAGGCTTTGACTTGCTCTTAAGTTCCTGGGGTTCCAGGCATGCATCACCATACTCAGTCTCCTGGGCTTTCATAATCAAACATCTTTACTTCCTTTGGCTAAATACTTAGGAGTGGACATGCTAAGTCAGGTTAAAAGTGTTAAGTGTTACCACAAACAGTTCTCTAGGATGGCGGTCTCATTTTATTTTGCTATTGGCCCATGAGAGCTCTGTCTGGCCGTACCCTGTCTACATTTGGTGTAGTCTGTCTTTTATTTCAATAAGTAGGCAGTGGTATTTCCTGTCATTTTAGCTTGCATTGCCTTGAAATTTTGTACTGATAATGTCTTTTCATATGACTATCTGGCATGTATTCATATGTGTAAAGTCTGTCTTCTAGTCTTACTCATCTTTTTTCTATTTACTTTTTAATTTAAAAAAACTATTAAAATTTAGTGTTATTTTATGTGTATGAGTGCCTTCCTCTGTGTATGAGTGTTTTCCTCCATGTATGTATGTGGACCATGTGCATACCTGGTATCCCAGAGGCCAGAAAGGGTGGTCAAGTCCCCAGAGCTAGAGTCACGGATAGTTGTAGGCTACCTTATTTTAGGTCTCTGCCGTCTGATGGAGTGGTCTCTTAGCCACGTGTGGCTGTGGAGCACTGGGAAGAGGTTAGTCTGAGAGAGCTGCTGCAAGTACAACACACACTGAAGTTGGAAGAATCAATAATGAGAATAAGCAGGTCTCAATTTTTATAATGATGATATTGTTGGTATAACACTTTAGATGTATTAGGTTAAGTAAATAATTAAAAATAAGGTTGTTACTTTAGAATGGCTACTGTAGAATTTTAAGTTACATTTCTGTTGTACATTTCTATTCTAGACCTTCTGCGGTGATTTGAATAAGGAGAGCCCCATAGAGTCATGTGTTTGAATGTTTGGCCCACAGGGAATAGCACCATTAGGAGGTGTGGCCTTATTGGAGGAAGTGTGTCACTGTGGAAGTGGGCTTTGAGGGCTCCTGTGAGTGTGGCACACAATTGCCTTCTGCTGCTGGGGGATCAAGATGTAGAACTCAGCTCCTCTAACGGCATGTATGCCTGCTTGAGCCGTGTTGCCCAACACCGTGATAGTGGAGTAAACCTTTGAAACTGTAATCCAGCTCCAATTAAGTATTTTCCTTTATAAGAGTTGCTGTGATCATGGTGTTTCTTTATAGCAAGAAAACCCTAAGACATCTTCTTGTAAGCATTTAGTTAAAATATATATATATATTTAATATATATATATATAATTATTTATATATATTATATATAATATTATATATATTATATATAATATAATATATATAATTATTTTTTATTTCTCCTGCATATTAAAAAAATCACCCAGCCACTTTATTCAGAGAGTATCCATAGTAGTTTGAATATGTAAGAATAAGCAAGAATAGACGAGGTGAGGGCAGGAGGATGGCATGGCAGGTAAAGGTGTTAGCCACAAGCTTCACAAACCGAGTTCTCTGTCTAGGGTCTGCATGGTGGAAGGAGACCAAAACAGACTCCTGCAGGTTGTCATCTGACTTTCACTTTTACACCATAGCTTGAATGCAGACAGACAGATACACGTGCATGCACGCAAGTATATAATCAAAGAATGAATACAATGAGATTACTTAGATGTTAAATGGGGCCTGTGACCTAGGAAATGCACTTGCTTTTTCTCTCAGCAAGTGTAACTGAGTAAACCCAGGTCTGAAGGGCATTTAGAGCAAGCAATGTACTTAGACAGCTGAGAGCCCTTGCTGCAGAGAGGTGCACCCAGCAGACTGTCACTCTGTCACTGCTTCACTTCCAAGCCAGAACTGTCTGTTCTTGGACGGTGATCTGATTTAAACAGTGAGGTCATGAGTTGTTTTCTTTCTCTTAAGTTGATAAAGTTAATTTTCATCTTTAGTTAGCAGTTTGCACATAGAACATTGAAAATAAAATGTTCTTTGCTGGAGATTTTGTTCTTTCTAATGTGTGTTCTGGTTGGATCCAGAACCCTTCAGCAGGTAATTGTGCATTACTTCCGTAGAGAACTGATTTGGGTATTTGAAGCCAGCTGACTGGTCTACTAAGATTGATCAGCAACCATTTTGTAAACACGGGTGTGTTCCCAGCCCTCAGTGTTAGTTCCTTGTGATCAGTACATAAGACACCTGTGTACACACAGCTGGTGCTGCCACTGGAGTGCTGTCTTACTCACTAGGCTCTTAGTCCTTGTCGCTCTAGACTGAAATCCTGGAGCTGTTGTTGTGGGCCCCTTGGATTTTACAGTAGAGGGAAGAGCATGGTGTTGCTGCTTCCTTTGGAAGTTGAACCTTTGCCTGGTTCAACTCTGCTTGATTTCTTTAGATGAAAAGATGACATCATAATTCCTAACATCATAGAACTGTTTTGAGAATAAAATGAGATAAGGTATCTTAGTATACATTTTGGTCCAGAAGAGCTTAATAAAAATTATTTTTTTTGGACCAGCAAGATGGCTAAGTGGGTAAAGGGGCTTGCTGCCAAGCCTGACAACCTGAGTTCAGTCCCCAGGAACCACATGGTGGAAGGTGGATAACTGACTCCTGTCAGTTGTCTTCTGATCTCTACATATTGCTGTGGTACACACTTACACACTCATGTGCATACTCATTTATACACACATATAAACGTAACTACAGGTTTTTTTAAAGAATTATTTTTGTAGTTAGACATGGTCGTTCACCTGCAGTCCCAGCACTCAGGAGGTAGAAGTAGCAGGATCAAGAGTTCAAGGTAATTCCTGACAACATAATAGCTTCTAGCCTGGGCTAAAGCAAAGGGCTGGGGAGGTGGCTCTGAGGGTAAGGTGAGGGTACTTGTTCCTTAAGCCTGTGGACCTTAATTTGAATCCCCAGCATCCAGTACAAGCAGGAATGACCATGTAACCTAGCATTGGCAGGCAGAGACATGCAGACCCTGGAAGCTGACCTGAAGTTGGTTCAGGGAAACCGTATTCCAAGGAGATTTGGGGGTGGGGGGAAACTACAGCACATATATCATATGCCACACATACACATTATTTTTTGTAAAGATTTATTTTTAATTTATTTTATGAACATGAATGCTATATCTGCACGTACACCTGTGTACCAGAAGAGGGCATCAGGCCCCCTTATAGATGGTCATGAGCCACCACGTGGTTGCTGGGACCTGAACTCAGGACCTCTGGAAGAGCAGCCAGTGTTCTTAACCACTGAGCCATCTCTCCAGCCTCATACACATTATTTTTAAGAAAGAAAAGTTTTTCCTAGTTTCCTGTTTCCTAGTTAACATTAGATCATAAAACTGGGAGTAGAGTTAGTGTGTATATGAGAGTTACACTAAAACCCACGTGCTTAGTGTTTCCAGCCCCTTCCTACTGAATTAGGCCTTGTGCTAGAGAACACTATGAAACACTCTAAGGAGCTTGCACTGCCTTTCCTTTCTCTGTTCATATTTTAGCCTTGTTTGAGTTGCTTTCTGTATCTTCTTCTTCTTCTTTTTTTTTTTTTTTTTTTTTTTTTGGTTTTTCGAGACAGGGTTTCTCTGTGTAGCCCTGGCTGTCCTGGAACTCACTCTGTAGACCAGGCTGGCCTCAAAATCAGAAATCTGCCTGTCTCTGCTTCCCAAGTGCTGGGATTAAAGGCGTGCGCCACCACGCCCGGCTGTTTGAGTTGCTTTCTGGGTCCTTCAAATGTCCATTGACTAGCGTTTATATTGTCTGAGAGGGTAGTTCAAATAGGTTGGTAGATTACTGTGTTCGCAATCACTTCTCTCCGTACTCTCCCTTCGTAGAAATGTATTTGATCTTATGTTCAGTCACATAAGTTACTGCTTTATGACACATGCTCTTTTTGAGATTAGAGTATCTCTGCACATTGAAGCACTGAGTACTTAAGATAGTGTGGGAAAGCAACACAGCAGCCTCCACTTTAAAACTTGTGTTTATGGCCAAATAATGAGCAGCACTGTGTAGCCACGGTTAAAGAGTGGTTCCTTCTCAGCCCTGTTAAAACACTCACAAACAAACATTACCAGAAGGAGGCAGTAGACACTAGTGTTTAGCAGCATTAAAACTAAACAAATGGCCGGGCTTGATGGTGCACGCCTTTAATCCTAACACTCAGGAGGCAGAGGCAGGCAGATCTCTGAGTTAAGGCCAACCTGGTCTACAGTAAGTTCCAAGGCAGCCAGGTCTATACAGAGAAACCCTGTCTCAAAACCAAAACTGAAACAAAAACAAACAAACAAAAAAAACAAAACCCAACTGACCTGTTGTAACTTTCTGTCTGTTTAAGTGTATGATATGGTGTGTGCACATGCACGGATGGAACTCTGAGCAACTTGCAGAAGTCACTTTCTCCTTCCACCTTCACATGGGGACCGAACTCAGGTTGCCAGGCATATGTGGCATGTGCTTTAGACCCACTGAGCCATCTTGCCAGCCTTTCTTTGATGGAGGCAGAGTCTCACTATATAGATCATGCTGTTCTGAAACTGACAGATCCACCTGTGTCTGCCTTCCAAGTGCTGGCATTAAAGTATGGCTCCACCATGCTTACCTTTTGGTTTTTGACACAGGTCTCTTGTAGCTCGAGTTGGCCTAGAGTTGTTGGCCTTCCTGCCTTTGCCCTGAAGTGCTGTCATTACAGGCATGTTTGAGGCCTCTTGGCTTAGCATGCATGTTGTAAGTGCCTAGGGGCTAGGAAGATGGCTTGGCAAGCATAAGGACCAGAGTTGGATGTTTGCAGAAAGGAAGGCCTGGTACAATAATAGCATGCTTTCTATAATCCCAGCTCATCTGTGGCTGGGAGACAGAGACAGGAGAATCCCCAGAAGCTGGCATCCAGCTAGCTGATGAAATCTGCCTCAAAACAAAGCTGAAGATAAGGACAAAGACCTAAAGTTGTTCTCTGACCCGTATATACAGGCACCTGCACTCACACACTCCACACGCAGTGAGTGAATGAATGAGTGTGTATGTATGTGCACGCATATAAATGCTTAGGTTAGTGGTTCTCAAACTGTTCTTAGGTCTCCTTTATATTCATTCGTATAGATTGTTAAGGACACATATTAGGACATTTACTTCATTAAGTTAAAACAGGAATATTTAAAGCATTATTTTGTAATAAAATGGTAAACTCATACCCTGTTATTGTGGCTAGCATAATTTTGTGTATATTTTGTAAAGCTAAAAGGACTCTAGTGTGAAATGTGGCGTTTTATATTTTTAAAATCTCCTTAGTATCTGTGCACAGAGGATGGCTCATTCACAGCTACCTAGCATTTCCACTAGATGTCAGAGTTATAATGTATGCTCTGTGGAAAATGCCAACATAGTTTGTAAGAGAAAAGGGGAAATATTGTCTAACGTTGTCACAAAAGTGATTTTAACCTTTTCAATTCCCTGGATAGATATGACATCTCTGTAGGTTCCTGCAACACTGAGAACTGTAGGGTTAGTGATAGCTCTTGGAGGCCTCCTTGAAGGCAGAGGGTCCTTCGCTGGTTCAGAGGCAGCAGAGAGTAGAGTGCAGACTCCCTTTCAAATACCTTTTGAGTATTTTGCTTTGTGTATTAGTAACCATTTTAAGGTTAATTATTAAATAAAACCTTTACATTTTGGCAAAAAGATGCTTTAAGTAATAGATTGATGCTTGTGAGAGTGGTGCTTTAGTGATTTGTTTGATCTTTTGCTTTGCTTTGC
Source organism: Arvicanthis niloticus (assembly GCF_011762505.2). Classification (NCBI taxonomy): domain Eukaryota; kingdom Metazoa; phylum Chordata; class Mammalia; order Rodentia; family Muridae; genus Arvicanthis; species Arvicanthis niloticus. Next base: position 37,818,400 of record NC_047675.1, on the reverse strand, counting down.
GAGACAGCATCTCACTCTTTAGCCCAAGCCACCCTGTAACTCACTGTGTAGTTGGGACTAGTCTCAAATGTGAGGACGTCCTCCTGCTTCAGCCTGACAGATGCAGAAATCACAACATTGCATCATCAAGCTGGGCTCCAGCCCTTTGTGTGGGTCACAGTGCTCCAAGCTTTGTTCTTGTTTCTGCATAGGTCCCAGATGAGCATTTGGAGTTAACCATGGAGAGTGGTTTCTTGGCTCACTTAAGGTGTGAAGTCTTTCTTCTGTTGTAAAGATTGTGTGGTCACTTTTGTGGGGGAGGATGGGGGGACATTGAAGTGTTTTTTCCTAGATGAACACAGTGAACATTTTCCTTCCTTTCTCTCCTTCCTCTCTCCTTTCCATTCTTCTTCAGACTTTAGCTTTGTCAGGGCTATAATGCAGAACATTGTACCAAACACTATGCCTGAGTACGGGTGGCCTGATACTCTGTCTTCTTGTGATTCCTGAGTGTTCTAGTTGACATGCTACTGGATTGAAGAAGGTGAGTGGCTGGATTTCAGAGCCAACAGATTGCACATAAACTGTAGGACTGTCCATTGCCTCAAGATCTATAGCTGCTATAGTAACAGAATCTCAGTTGGACCTTTTGCTGTAGCCTTTGAGGTCCATTGAGAAGGCTCCTTTCCTTGCCTCTGCTTCCATGTAGTATCTTTGTTTAAAAGAAGAATTAATTTTTTTTAAGATAGTCTGGTTATATCGCCTGAGCTGATCTCCAACTCACAGGCCCAAGTAATCTTCCTGCTTCAGCCTTCTAAGTACCTAGGACTGTAGTCATGCACTGGTAGACAGCTGTTTTCTTGTAAATTAGCTCAAAGAGGAGGTTTGAGATAACACAGTAAACAAAGCATAGGAAAACACTGGTGCTCACAAACCAGGTTTGTTCCAGGAAACAGCTAAGCACATCTCTTTTAGGTCAGCGATGGTTGCTCTTTTCTTATGAGTGCAAAGCATTAAGCTCTAAGAAGGGCTGAGAAGTTGGTGTGATACTGCTAGGTAGCATAAGTTAGACGAGCATTAGTGGCTTACACCTCTACTCGCCAGACACAAAGGGCAAAGCATAAACCAATTTCATTTTTTGGTTTTTATTTTATGGATATCTGATCCCTTAGAACTGGAGTTGACAGACAGCTGTGAGCCATCCTGTAGGTGATGAGAATTGAACACTGATCAGTGATCCTCTGGAACTGCTTTTTCAAGATAGGGTTTTTCTACGTAACCATCCTGGCTGTCCTGGAACTTGCTTTAGGGAAGCTGGCCCTGAATTACAGAGATCTTCCTCCTTCTGTTTCCCAGGTGCTGGGATGAAACATGTGCTACCACCGCCCCAGCCTGAGATCTTCTTTTAGATCTGGTCTCAGGACAAGTACACATACTTTTTACTGGCATCTTGGTAGCAACCATTTCTCTCTCTCTCTCTCTCTCTCTCTCTCTCTCTCTCTCTCTCTCTCTCTCTGTCTCTCTCTCTCTGTCTCTCTCTGTCTCTCTCTCTCTGTCTCTCTGTCTCTCTCTCTCTCTCTCTCTCTCTCTCTCTCTCTGTCTCTCGTCTCTCTCTATTTGTTTTTTCAAGACAGGCTTTTATTGTTGTTCTCTTGACTGTCCTGGAATTAGCTCTGTAGACCAGGCTTACGAAGATCCACCTGCCTTTGCCCCCTGAGTGCTAGGATCAAAGGTGTCGCCACCACACAGGGCTCCAGCCAGTGCTCTTCACCATTGAGCCATTTCTCTGGTCCTGAATGTCTAGATTTTCTGGCTGCTAACCCTTGCAGGAGAATCTTGCAGCAGAAGGTGAGTGCTAGTCTTTATAGTGAAGACAGCTTACAGGTTTTAACTACACTGATATTTCAGGGAAGACTGGTTGAATGGTTTTCAAAATGGCCATTTTATCCTTCTCGTCTTACCCTCCCTCTCCTCCCCTGGGTCTTTTTGCAGGGCTTGGTGCTAATGCACTAACTAGAATCTAACACTTAATCAACAGCATAGTTGCTTCCACAGAGCTTTGCTATTTTAGAACCGCGGGTGTGAATTATTCCCTGTTCATAGAGCCTGGCTTCCCTGCTAATGTGTGAGAAGCTAATGTGCACATCGCTCTAAATCAGCAGTCCTGATCTTTTTGTTCTTCAGGCCTCTTTCCACTCCAGAATTATTGAGAAGGTTTTATACATTTTATTTTTATTATTTTTAATTATGTATGTGTCTGTGGGTGTATGCAGGTGTACATGGTGGAGTGAGCTGCCTGGGTAATGGGAACTAAACTCAGGTCATCTGGCAGAGCAAGCTGTATGCTCTTGACCACTGAACCGTATCTCAGCCCGTGGCTGAGGTTTAATTTGTTATTTATTGTAAAGAAAATTAGAGTTGAGAGAAAATTAAAATATTTGATATCTTTTTCTGTTTGTTCATTTTTCTGTGACAAGGTCTCACTGTGTAGCCCTGACTGGCCTGAACATTACACTGGTAAACCAGGCAACACTTGACTTTGCAACAATCCTCCTGGCTCTGCTTTTCAAGTACAGACTATAAGGATTGTGGGATTATAAGGATGTGCTTCTATGTTCAGCTTGCAATTCACTTTTTAATAATAATAAAAGGATAAGCCTGTTGCATGTTAACATGATATATTTTTTAATTAGAAAAAAACCAGCATTGTTGTACATCTCTTTAATGTCTGGCTTACTACAGCATGGCTAGCCTTACATCTGTGTGAACCTGTGATCTGCTCTGACAGATTGCTTTCTGCAGATGGGTAGTTGAGAAAGGAATGTTTTAGCAGGTTGGATAATGTTGGCTGTCCTACACTGTTGCACTACAGTGTAGAGAGTGCTGATGTCCTCTGCTTTAGTTACAGTATAGTCTGAGCCCTGTCTGTCACTTGATACAGTTTCACTGCAGCTAGAGGAGCTTCTCACCAGCAGGGCCCATAGCACCATGTCGTTCACTTGGAAATACCTAGTTGCTGGACTGTGCTGCTCGTCTAATGTTGGCTGATGTCACTGGATAGCTTCAGTAAGTAACGGTGATTATTATACTGCTAATCTCCTCAGGAAACTAAAGCACTGGGAGGTTGTCCAGCACATGGTTATATGTACAGATTTTTCAGAATGCTAAAGCTCACATTTGTCATCAACAACCGGTGCTGTCGGTCATTCTTGACGTGACAGACTTAGTTCATTTTTGAGAAATGAGAATATGTCTGTCAAGTTTGCAACTGTGAATGAGTATAGATTATCTGCCAGTCACTCTTTAAAATGAAATGGAGCTCCACTGCCTAAGCAGGTAATTCAGCTTCCAGCTCCGTTGCATAAATGCTCTCATTGGAGACCTCTGTTAGCAGCAGGAATGCTCTTTGGTTACTTTAAAAAAAAAAAAAAAAAAAAAAAAAAAAAAAAAAAAAAAACCCTAAGAATCAAGGGCCTAGAGAGATGGCTCGTTGTTTAAGAGCTGTTGATGTTCTTGTAGAGGACACAAGCTTGGTTCCCAGCACCCATGTCCGGCTGCCCCAAACCACCTGTAATCAGTCTGGTTCCAGAGGGCTTCACACCCTTCTGGATTCCACAGGTACTCACTTACACATATATATAATACACATAACATGAATAAGAATAAAATAAATCTTTTCAGAAAAAGAACTGTGGCAGAGGTGAGTGGATTTTTGTAAATTCAAGGCTAGCCAGGGCTACATGATGAGCCCTGTCTCAAAGACAAACAAAAATAAGTTGAAAAATAAACCAAGTTTTGAAACAAGCATTGTGGCATAGGCCTTTAATCTCAGCACTTGGGAGGGGGAGGTAGTGGATCTCTGACCTACAGAGCAACTTCCAGGCTAACCAAGACTATATATCAATACCTTGACTCAAAAAGAACCAAGGTCTAACTAACTGCTTTTTTAAATTTAGGTTTATTTTCTTATAAATGTATAGTTTGTTTTATTTAGCTGTTATTCTTCATTTCTTATAGAAACAAGATTTCTATTTTAGAATTATTTTTGAGTAAGCATCATAAGTTATATCAGAAAAACATAAAATAAAAGGTTCCCAAATGAGTTTACTTAGCTTTTGCATGTCAGCACCTAATATGACCATGGCACTAAATTTGTCAAAATTAAGAGATTAACATTAGGGGCAGTACTATTAATCAAACGGCATACTTTATCAGGTTTTCCACAAGTATCCTGTTTTTGTTTTAGTGTAGGATACTCTGTTGCTGTGGGAAGATACTTTGATATATTTTTTTTAAGTTAACATTTATGTACTTACTTTGTGTTTGTATGGTATATATGTGGACATGACCTGCATGTGGAGGTCGGAAGACCACTTTCTAGAGTCAGTTGTCTCCTCCCACTGTTTTGGTCCTAAGCATCAAACTCACTCAGGCCATCAGCTTTGCAGCACAGGTGTTCATTCACTAATCCATCTTGCTGGCCCAAAGGCAGCAACTTTTTTTTTTTTTTTTTTTTTAAGATTGATTTATTTTTTATTTATATGAGTACACTGTAGCTCTCTTCAGACACACACTAGAAGAGTGTATCAGATCCCATTACAGATGGTTGTGAGCCACCATGTGATTGCTGGGAATTGAACTCAGAACCTTTGGCAAAGCAGCCTGTGCTCTTAACCGCTGAGCCATCTCTCCAGAACCGGCAGCAACTTCTAAAACAATAGTTTTCCCCTTTTCCTACCACAGTAAGAAAATAAATGGATTATAGATTTAGGGGGAAAAAAAACTGCCAAGGTAAGCAGCACGCTGTCTGTGAACACCTCACATTGGCTCCTGGAGAACAATAATGTCCTTGTCAGAATTGGGAGGCTGTGGGTGCATCACATTATATACATGGGATACCTTCAATACTGCCTGTCTCTTGCTTATGTGACTTCAAGCTTGGCATCATGCATTAGGGCTTCCGTTCTTCCCTGCCATAGTCTCCTGTGCTGGGGAAGTAATAGGCACTCAACAGACTACCACTTCATTCTAAAGTGAAGTTGGCTCCTTTATGGTCTCTGTCTGTCTGTCTGTCTGTCTGTCTGTGTGTCTGTGTCTGTGTGTCTCCCTCTCTTTCCTCCCTACTTCACTTTCTTACTCACTTAGCTGCTAGGGATGTAGAGAAGAATGACAGAGTTCCTGTCCTCAAGGGCTAGAATCCTAGTGATGAAGGGAAACAATTCTATAGCCAGACAAACACCAATTCAGATTCACTTAACTGTGTATTGGTTTTGTGGGTGTGGGTGTGGGGTGGTGTACGGAGATCAGAGGACAATTTTGGGGTATTCTCTTCTGCCACCTGTGGATCTAAAGATTGAATTCAGGTTATCAGACCTGTGTGCAAAGGGTATCTACCCACTGAACTGTCTCTCTGGCTTAACAAGTTTTTGACTGTGTGTGAAACAATCCTCTGCCCACTCACAGAGCCGTCTGTTTGCTTTCTCTTCACACCATTACAGTTTTCATTGTTACTCCTCGACACAGGAGTACGTCTAAAAAGCACATAGTCTAGCATTTCTCTGTGAGCTAGGTAGACTACTGGCTGTAAGCCGTTCTAATAAATCCTGTTTCTCTATGTATGAATTTTGTTTCTCCAGTCACTTAACAGCCTGGTTTCTTTTAGTAGGAAAATTTTGAGACAGTAGGGATAAGAAACTGTTTGCTAGTTGGTTTTAATTCTGGGGCTTTTCAGTTGACTGAAAAAATACCACCCCTGGCTTCATTTTTATTTTCTGACTCTGAAAGCAGTCTGGCACTTCTAAACCAGGTTTGGATGCATTGGAGTCTTCTCCCTTTTCAACCCAGGAAGAGCAACAGGAAGGGTGGCAGATCTAGATACGCATTTACTTTATTTTAGGACACTCAACCTCAGAGTGACATCGTCAGCATCATCCCTGTGTGACTAGTTAGTGTTGCCTATATTTTTTTGCAATTCTGCTTGTCCTTGAAGTGTTTTTTCACTGGAGATGTGCCAGTGACTATGAAGGAACTTTCCCTCTCTTTATCTTTGTAATACACGAGTGGATACAAGTTAGACTCCTTGGCTGTAGTTTTCCTTGACGAGATAGGTGGCTGTTTCCATACAAGTGTGGCTGTATTTGCCTCCACAGATGAACCTCCTTATGTCACAGAGCTCCCCTCACTTTGCTTTTTCTCACGTACCCCAGAGTCACATGATCGTCCACTCACATGTTTTCTTACCTGTTGTTTTGCAACCAATGTGGTTGTGGTATTTGGGTAACTTTTTTTGTTAACCTTGTGTCCATTTCTCATCTCTTTATGACAAAGTAAAGTCCTGCAGTGAACAGACTTATATTCTGTGTTCTTGTGGTTTCTGGCAAGGATTTCAGTGTGATTCAAGGTTATCTGGTACTTAAAATATGGCCAGTTAAAATAATAATATTTACTTAAAGAGCTTGCTGTATATAATTAATTAGGGAAATGCAACTCAAACCACAATGACATTCCACATCACTCCTACCAGGATGGCTCATATAACAGTTGTGGGGCTTACAGGTTAAAAGGTCCTCTTCTAGAGGACCTGGGTTGGATTCCAGCACCCACATAGCAACTTACAACATCTGTATCTTTTTCTGGCTCTGTGAGGCGCCAGGTACATAGATGTGCATGCTGACAACACCCATGTAAAATAAAATAAGAAGTAAATAATTTTTTAAAAAGATAGCCAGGAATGGTGGTTCAACACTCATTTTGTTTTGTTTTGTTTTTCGAGACAGGGTTTTTCTGTGTATCCCTGGTTGTCCTGGAACTCACTCTGTAGACCAGGCTGGCCTCTAACTCAGAAATCCGCCTGCCTCTGCCTCCCAAGTGCTGGGATTAAAGGCGTGCGCCACCACTGCCCGGCATGGTTCAACACTCGTGATCCCAGTGTTCCATAGCCTGAGGCAGGAGGATTGTGTTTCAGGTCAATGTGCACTACAGAGAGGCTGTTTCTCAAAAAACAAAAACCTGAACATAGCAAGAGTTACCCTTAGAGTGGAGATACTGAGATCCTTATTGTATATTGCGGATTAGATGTATTTTACAGGCTTTTAGGAAAGAAGTCAGCAGTTTCACAAAAAAAAAAAAAAAAAAAAAAAAAAAAAAAAAAAAACCAGAGTTACTGTCCTAGTTAGGGTCACTATTGCTGTGATGAAACACCATGACCAAAGTAACTTGGAGAGGAAAGGTTTATTTCAGCTTATGATTCCAGGTAGCTTTCTATCACTGAAGGAAGTCAGTACCAGACAGGGACTCAAGCAGGGTTGGAACTTGAAGGCTGGAGCTGCTTTGAGTCTTGCTCCTTGTGGTTTGCTGAGCTTGCTTTCTTTTAGAACCAAGAACCACCAGCCCAGAAGTGCACCACACACTGTGGGCTGGGTCATTCTCTAACCATCACTAGTTAAGAATATCCTCTACAGGCTTGCCTATATGTAGCCCAATCTATGGAGGCTTTTTCTCAACTGGAGTTCCCTTCTCTCAGATGACTCTAGCCTGTGTCAAATTAACATAAAACTAGCCAGCACAGATACCATGTGGCCCAGCAGTTCCATTCACTGTCCCTGTGAGAAATTAAAACAGTCACACAGAGATTTGGTGCACAAATGTACTGAAAAGTAGTTTGTAATTATTACCATTACTGGTCATTTACCAACCGTTGGTATCATTACCAAAATGTTGTATGTTCATGAATGGAATGATACTTAGCCACAAGAAGGATGAAATAACTTTAAACAACTTGGGGACAGAATAGAACTTCTTCAACCTGATAAGGCCTGTGTAGAAAAATCCTATAACCAGCAAACATACTGAGAAACCCTGTCCCTCCCAGTGAGATGAGAACACAACAGGACATCCACTCCTGCCACTCCTCATCTCCTTCATTCTAAAGCTGTCGGTGTTCTAGGATCCACATGAGTTCTGTCTGGTAGTAAGTTGCCAGATCTCCTGGGCCTTCACTAGTTTGTGACAGGGTCTCCCCGTTCACTAGCTGCTTCTTTTTTTATTCAATTTTCTATTTGTAATAAAGACATATTGCCTTATGTGGTGGTGCATGTCTGTAATCACAGCATTAGGGAAGCTGATGCAGGGAATTTCTGCAAGATTGAAGTCAGCCTGGGCTATATAGTGAGACCCTATCTCAAAATAAACACTTTGTGTTGTCAGTATGCTTGAGCACTCAGACTTCACTGTGCCTCTGACCGCTTGCTGTCAGATGGAAGGAGAGATGAGGCCGTATGCACTTTCCCAAGACAAGCTAAGTCATCTTTCAGGGTAGGAAGTCCTGTTGACTGATGAGACTTACAGCTCCTTTTTAAGCAGTGGAACAGAGAGGAGTAGAGGAGGTTTGTTTCCTGAGTGGGAGTGGGGTGGCTTAGACTCTTGCAGGAGTGTTGTTGACTCTGGTGGAAGTTTTTAGAGCTACTTTGGAAAATCAAAATATGATTATTGTAGATTATCCAGTTGTTGCTTCCTGCATCCTATCTTTCAATCTAGTATGCCGTGCAGTGGAGGGTTCCCTTAGAGAGGTTTAGCAAGTTGACTGATCCTGAGGTTAATCAGCGTGCATTTGCATCTGTGTTCACCTGCTTCTTCTCTGTCCAGATTCAGGGCACAGTCTCCTGACCTTTCAGCACCAACACCAGGCCTGTAAAAGCAAACCTGGACTATGCAGCACATGTCAAGCTAGGCAAGGTCCGCACAGGTGATTATCATGAAGGCCAAACGTCCACACTGGAGCCGCTGTTTATGTTGAACTACACTCCTGGTAATCCAGCTGTAATCCATGTTGCTCCACCGAAAGCCGCTCACAATAGAAAAATGATCTTGTTCTTATATTATTGTACTGTTAGGCTTGGGGTGAGGGTGTTTCCTTCTGTGCAAACATTGCAATGCAATCTGTTTTGTTCTAGGATGGAAAAGGCTCCTGACTTTTAACCTAGACACCTACCCTTTAGAGTAGGGGTCCTCAACCCATAGGTTTGGACCCCTTTGAGTATTGCATGACCCTTCTACAAGGGTCACATACCAGATATCCTGCATATCAGATATTTACATTACAGTTTATAACAGTAGCAAAATTACAGTTATGAAGTAGCAACGAAAATAACTTTATGGTTGGGGACACCACAACACGAGGAACTGTATTAAAGGGTCACAGAGGTCTGTGCTGTACAGGAGCCAGGCAGAAGTCTTTACCCTGTTCTTGCCTTTGGCTGCCAACAGGGATGGAAAGTGATGAGAGCGTGAGTCCTGCCACCTGCTCTCCTTTTGAAACAAGCTGCTTCTGCTAAAGCTGTTAAGAGCACCAGAGGTGCAGCTGTTCTTCCTGGACAAGTAGGAAAGGATACCAGGTAAAAAGAGGAACCAGCAAGGGCGGTCACCCTAGTGAAGAGCAGTTTCTCAGGATACCTAGGGTTTTCCGTATAATATTAAGTAAGAAAGCATCACTTCTCTCTGTGTCCTCTTTTAAATTAAGAATCTGCACACGTATGTGTTTGTGTGTGTACATGCATGTATATGGTCATGTGTGTGTGAGAGCATATGTACATATGTGTACATGTGGTGATGCAAAGTTGACCTCATGTAGCTTCTTCAGTTGCTTTCCACTTTAATGAAGCAAGGTCTGTTGTTGAACCTGGAGCTTGCTAATTCTATCTAGTCTAGCCAGGCAGTTTGCTCTGAGGGACCGGTATTCTGATTCCCACGCATTGAAATACAGCCACAGCTGCCAGGTGTTTACTCTCAGAGTCCTGAGATCCAGACTCTAGTCCTCACACTTCCACAACAAACACTTCAGTCTCGGAGCTGTCTGCCTAGTCTCGTTTCTTAATGTCTTAGAGTGAAAAATAACTCTGGTGTTAATCATGAGCTCTAAAACCTCTAGCACACAGATACAGAGGAAGCGTCCAGGCAGTAGATGGTGCAACATGCTGGAGAGTGAAGCCATCATGCTGTGGGCCGGGACACCAAAGCACGAGGTGCATCTTACAGCTCTAAGCTAGACTGTCTATCAGCTAAGGCATGGGACTTCAGGTGTAAAACAGACCATGGGAACTGACTTTTTTTGTAGGGAAATGAACCTCGGCAAGACAAAGAACCAAAGCAGAGATGAAAGATTGAAACATTTGATTCTTCCAGCCAGAGCTGTTTGCCATGGATCCATGGTGCCTTTTTATTTAACTGCTTGAGAAGAACATAAACCAAGCACGCAGAGGATCTTAGCAGTGAGGGTAAATGAAAAGTGGGAAGAGGAAAAGAACTTTGCCTCCTCCAGAAATGCTGAGTCCAGAGCTATGAAAAGTATGAGGATTGTTGGTCAGTTTTCCCACAACCACCCCATCCCCATTTCCTGCCCAAACTGCTATGGATATAAAGTTGAGAGAAACTTCTTCCTGCCTATGATTGTCTGCACCATGCTGAGTACACTCTTTGTCCTGTCCAGCACTGAGAGCTTTGTCTAGGAGGTGTGTTTTGGAACCCTCTGTCAATCTGCCAGACTCTTACTCCAGAGAGAAACACCTGACTTTCTCTTGGTAGCATGGTAATTGTGCAATCTTGAATGTTTTTCTCACATTAGATGCTGAGGTTCAACATTATAAAACAAAGCATTTCTGAACGATAGAGAAACCAGTTGGGTTTCCTTAATAGCCTTGCATCTCACTTTGGAGTAGGAATAGGAGGTCAAGAGTGGCAAGCAGAGAAGAGTAGCTGACACCGTGCTGCACAGGTGAATAGGAGGCGATTACTGCAAGAACTTCCTGATTATAGCTGTCAGCGTGTACACAAAATTCAATAAGAACTGGTGAAGTAAACATAGTGTAGTCAGAACATAATTAACTGGAAAGGAGAGCACTAGAAAGTGCCCTGGGGGGTAGAAGCCCTGTGCTTGCCCATGATGTCTTTTGGCCAGATGTAACACCAGCCTAAGAAAAGAATAGTCATCATGAAAGTATTTTCTTCCCAGTCAGGAAGCAGACTCACAATGGAGACCACGGCTCTGCTATGTGTTTTGAGACGTACAGGAAACAACTAGCCATTACCAGCAGAGCTTTTCCTGCTGATGAATGAACCCTGAGGCCACAGTGACCTGTCTTGTTAATGAGTTCATGAAGAATCTGGTCCTTGCACTGACCCTGTCCTTAAAAGTTTTCTGTAAAGCTGAAACAACATTCCTCTAATTTACAAGTTAACTCTTACTGAGCAAATGAGAGCCAGAAATGAGAAAATAATCCACATGGCAGAGAAGTGAAGTCTACTGAGAGGCCTCTATGTCCTGGATTTTTTATTTGAATTTTGCCTCCATTTGCAGGGAAATTTTTCATTCCATTTTTCTCTCTCTGTGGGATCATAATAAAAGTGGCTTGTTCTTTTTACTGTGCAGTGTGTGTGTGTGTGTGTGTGTGGTGATCAAACCTAAATGTTTGAGAATCTGAGGCTAGCATCTACCACTGAGCCTTTGCCCCGGTCCAAACTGCTTTCTAGTTTATATGGTTCTTTTATCCCATGGCAGTGATTTTTTAAAAATTATTCTTTAAGAGTTTCATACAGTGAGTTTTTATTATATTCACCCATCTCCCAACTCTTCCCAGATTGACCCCTCCTTTCAGACCCATTCAAATTTCCACTTCAAAAAAACAAAAAACAACAACCACAAAAAAACAAAACAAAACAAAAAAAAAAACAAATCCTAGCATCAAGACCAATTTGTGCTGCCCAAATACTCTTGGGTGTGTGGTCATCCACTGGAGAAAATTCCTTCTCTCCCAGCAACTAACACATGCCAACATAGCTAGGTGTGGAATTCTGTGCCAAACTCCCATCTCCATACTGAGATTTGGTCTGGTTTGAGCTTGCACAGGGCTTTTGCATGCCGTCACAACTACTGTGAGTTCATATGTGTAGCTGCCCACTGTGTATGGAAGAGGCCTGTTCTTGATAGTCATCTACTGCCTCTAGCTCTTAGACTCTTTCTCTCCCCTCTTCCTTGATGGTCACTGAGCCTTTGGGGAGGGGAGCGTGGTATATGTACCATTGAGGGATGCACACGCATTATTCAGTCTCTTCTTTTCTGCTCTTTGGCCAGTCACCACCCACTATAGATAGAAGCTTCTCAGATGAGGGTTAAGAGATGCACTGATCTGTGAGTACTGATGTTTTGTTGAAGGATCCCCCCTCCCATCATTCAGACAAAAAAACTTTCCAGTGCAGCAATGCAAGTGCTTTGCATTTTATGTAACTATTTCAGTGTGGTAGAGGAGGAAAAGAAAACATTATTTTTTTTTTAAATTTTTTTATTTTATTTATATGAGTACATTGTAGCTGTCTTCAGACAGATTCAGATGATGCCTTCAGAAGAGGGCATCAGATTCTATTATAGATGGTTGTGAGCCACCATGTGGTTGCTGGGAATTGAACTCAGGACCTTTGAAAGAGCAGTCAATGCTCTCAACCACTAAGCCATCTCTCCAGCCCAAGAAAACATTATTAACTAGTCATCTTATTAAAGGAAGCAAATCCCATCTTTAGTCCACTGTACAACAGCAGTCTCCTTTAAAACAGGTTATATTTGAGGAACCAGAAATTATTTCTTCCCCCAAATCATTTTTTTTCTCTTAGTGATTGATTGTTACTGGTGTCCTATGATTTAAAAAAGGCAGTGGGGGCTCTCAACACTATCTCTTCTCTAGGGTCATTTCCTAGTCCTGCAGATCTAGAAAAACAACAACAAAATCATGTAGGTTCTAACAAACTGATTGTGTTACTTGTAAGGCTGGTGTTACATTTCTTTAGAAACGTAAGTAAAGTTGGAAATGACAGTGGTTAGTGTACTTGCCTCCTGGTCTAACAACCTGAGTTCAGATCCCACAACCCATGAGGTAGAGAGAGAAGCCAGCTCCCACAGGTTGCTCTCTGACCTCCATGTGTGTGTGTGTTAACATGTACACACATGTACATGCACAAATAAAATCAACACAAAGAGAGAAACCCAAATGTTTGGGGCTGTGGATTTGCTTCACTTTTTAGAATATTTGCCTAGTATATACACAGTCCTGGCTTCCATCACTAGCACTAAATAAGCCAGCTGGATGTCACATGGTTGTAATCTCAGCACTGGGGATATAGAGGTAAAAGGTCAGGATCCAGGTCTTCCTGGGCTATCTAGCAAGTTTGAAGCCAATGTGGAATACATGGGACCTTGTATAAATAATAATAATACATAAAGAAATGGTAAGAATGACTAAAAAGAAATAAGAGTTAGGAATATCATTCTAGAAGTCCAAATCTCCAGGCATTGTGAGCTGTGGGAGAGTAGGACGTGGAGAGGAGCAAGAACTCCACAAGAAGAAAAGTGCCCAGCAGAGGAAGAGCCAGGCGTGGTGGTGGTGGTCACTTGCCATCTGAACACTTGAAAGGGTGGAGTCAGAAGTGAAAGATTGTCCTTGGCTGTGTAGGAAGTTCTAGCTGGAGGAGGGATCAGGGAAGGAAGTTGGAGAGATCAGAGGGATTTCTGTTGGGGAAATGAATATATTCTGAATTAAGTGTTAGTGAGAGTTAATGAAACACTGAGAGTACACTAACAAGCCACTGAATTATGCATACAGTTTACGGCGGTAAAAAGTGGGCCAGGGAGATGGCTTAACAAGTGCCATTTTTATGACTTTCCTCTTAGCAGTTTAAGAGTTTCAGATGCTGCATGAAGGTCTTTGGTTTCTGTGGACTTGCTTTTTGTATAGGGTGAGAGGTAAGGACTGAGTTCTACTATGTGTACATACCAGACTCCCCTCATCATTTGTTGAAGACTGCCTTTTTCTCTAATATAATTTTGGTATCTTTGCAAAATAAAATAAAAAGTAAAGCCAGGTATGGTAGCGCACACCTTTTATCCTGGCACTTGGGAGGCAGAGGCAAGTGGATCTCTGTAAGTTTGAGACCAGCTTGGTCTAGAGTGAGTTCCAGGACAGCCAGGGCTGGTACACATAGAAACCCTGTCTTTAAAAAAAAAAAAAACAAAAAACAAAAAAAAAAACACAGGTTTGGTTTGGTTTGGTTTGGTTTTGTGTATGGGGTTTTGTCTGCATCGTGTCCAAACACCATGTGCATGCAGTTCCTGTGGGGCCCAGAAGTGGGCATCAGATCCTCTGGAACTAGAATTACAGACAGTTGTGAGCCACCATATGGGTGTTCAAACCCGGGTCTCCTGGAAGGGCAGCTGGTGCTTTTATCCACTGAGCCATCTCTCCATCCCTAAACCCTCAGTTTCAGGTCGTAAGGAGATGCCATTTTTTTTTTTCCCACCAGATTTGCAGAAACCGTAAGTTCAGTAGTCTGCTTTTTCAAGGTCTGTGTTTATTATAGGCCATCTACACATTGAAATGTCTCTCCTCAGTGACTTGGCTCTCCCACACCATCCCCTTCTCCTCATCATTGATAACCACAATAAATTACGGTCCTTTTGTACCATAGAGTGGCATTCATCTTTAAAAGAGGGAGGATGTCCTTGTGTGTTGGTGGGAAGTGGACTGTAAATGATTACCATTGAGCCTTAGGACCTAAGTTTGATCCCTTAGAGCCATATGGTAGAGGAGAGAACTGTCTCCTGAAGTGGTCCTCTGGATTCCACACAAAACACTGTGGTGCATATAGGCATATGCACACGCTTTACACAATAATTTAGATAAGTAAATGTAATTTTAAAAAGTCTAACCTTTAAAGAAATGAGAAAATTTGGGTGAAAGTGGTCTGTTGAGAATGCATAGGTAATAATGTTTTACTGGGTTATCTTTTTTGCTCATTTAAAAATTATGCCTTCAGACTTCAGTTTGTTGAACTGAGATTGTATTTCTCCTTCTCCCTCCCCCTCCACACACTCTCAAGATTTTGTGTGTGTGTGTGTGTGTGTGTGTGTGTGTGTGTGTGTGTGTGTGTAGACATGTGCCAAGGCCAGAAGGGGTCATTAGATCCTTTGGAACTGGAGTTACAGATGTTTGCAGGGAACTGAACTCTGGTTCTCATGACTGAGCAGGAAGGACTCAGCCTCTAGCCCATGGTGAACATAAGTAGTAGAAAAAGGCAAGAGATTTATTTTGCCTTTGCTTTGGCTTCTGCTTACCCCAGTCACCTTGTAGACTGTCTCTGGGGCTTGTGCCTCAGGGTGTTAGAAAAGCCAGTGAACTGCAATATTCTCCATTTCTTGGCATCATCTTCTTCTGGCCCTTGTACTCATCTTGTTGTTTTAAAGGATTTTGCCGGGATTAATTGGAGAGGAGGGACTTTTATGACTTGAGTGGATATAGTGCTATACAGAGGTGACAGGTGCTACACACATTGGGAGGAGGCAGCAGTTCTGGGCTTTTCAAGAGGACCTCGAGGTAACTGATAATCCAGTACTTCTGTTCCACACAGGTTCTTATAAAGCCTTAATAATTAATAAAGCTCTCAAAATCTCCTGAGGTAAATTGGTACTTCAGCCACTGAATGGGAACATGTGCAGGAGAGCTTTCTCCAGGGCGGGGCAGTCCACACAGCTGATGAGTTAGGAGCACAGCCCAGAAGCCTTGTCATGTCACACCTTCCTCTAACCACCATAACTTCCTTCCCTTATGCATATCAGCTTGTATGTGGGAAGAGCGGTGTGTGAGGTTACGATCAGAGTGGTGTGAAGGGTTTAAGTTCTTTCTTGTCTTTTTTTGTTGTTGTTTTAAAGCCCCACCACTGTGGCTTGGTGGCAATATCAATAGCATTTTAGGGCTTCTCTTCTTGATTTTTGTCTGACAGAGGCATGGCCCCATGTAGCCATATTCTGTGGTTTTCTTTATTCCTGAAGCAAACACAGTATGTATCTGAAAGAGGCAACCATCAAAGATTTAACTTTTTAGAATTAGCTTGTGCTTAGGCAGTGGGATGAGGATAATGTTCTGACTTTTCTTAGACACAATTTTTCTTTTGTGAAGTGGGTCACTGAGACTGTCTTTACGACATGGCACAGGCTAACCTGAATCTGTCAACCTCTCCTTAGCACCGAGATGTACATACAGATATACACCATATGAAATTTAGAATTTACTTTTAAATATAAACAGATTGAAATATATTATTTTTCTTTTTAAAAATTGTATTATTGGTGTGTACATACATATGTGTGGGCACACATGCCACAGCTTATATGAAGGTCAGGGCATAATGTAATGTTGTAGAATCAGTCCAGCTTTTTGTGGGTTCTAGGGATCAAATCTGGGGTGCCACTTTGCACAGCAAGTGAGCCATCTCACAGGCCCCAATTTGCTCTTTAAATCTGTAGCATTGTTATTGATTCTCTCTAATGGTGATCCAGTAGCCACGTAGGTACCTCTCCTGCTAATCGAGAAATATTATTAGGAACATAAGTAGGCACTGAAAGACAGGAAATGTTTACTGGAGATATCTTGGTATATGCATACATATCTATGAATATATAATTTGACTGCATAAGACAACCCAGTGTTTTAAACAAAAATTGATAGACCTCATAAAAGTAGATAAATAAGTACACAAAAATATGTTCATCATTAAGCGATTTCAAGGAAGTGAAAGTCACACTCCATATTAGTTGATGAGATGAGGAACACCAAGTGTTGGCACGGATACAGAGCAGCCAAGTGCTTAGGAGAGTTTGGAGAACTGTTGAGCATACTGTTGTTAGGTTTAATGTGCACCTACTCCACACTAGCAATTCTGCTTCTGTTTGTATTCAAAGGAATCGAGAATGTGGATTTTGAAGATGTAATGCAACCATTTTATTTTATTTACACTATTTTATCCCTAAAAAGTGTAAAAGTGCAAACAGCCAAGGTGTCCAGGGATGGGAGAATGGATTAGCCAAGTGTAGCAATAATGACGACTGCTCACGAGTACCTGTCACGCCCGAGTCTGAAGACTTTGTGGTACGTGAAAGACAACAACCACACAAGGGTAGATACCACATTGCTCTGTCTCTGTGGAGTTCAAAATGAGGTGAAACATATGAAAGGAGTCAGAAGAGTTATTGCCGAGGATAGGAAAGTATCAGAGAGTTTTCCAGAATGGAAGTGTTCTCTGATAGACTGAGGGCCATAGAAGTATATGTTTACTCAGACTCAAATAATGCCCAGTGTGTTTTACTGTATATAAGTGGGGGTGTAGAATGTGAAGAGAGACTCAGGATCCCTCACCTTCTGCTCTGCTGTCAGTACTTGACTCCTTTTTTTTCTTCTTCTTCTTTTTGGTTTTTCGAGACAGGGTTTCTCTGTGTAGCCCTGGCTGTCCTGGAACTCACTCTGTAGACCAGGCTGGCCTTGAACTCAGAAATCCGCCTGCCTCTGCCTCCCAAGTGCTGGGATTAAAGGGGAGCGCCACCACCACCACCCCACTCCCCCCAACACACTCCAGCTGGAATTTGTTTCTTTTCTTTTTCTTTCTTTTTTTTTTTTTTTTTTTTTTTTTTTTTGTGACTGGATGGCCTGCATGAGAGGCAGCCTTCAAAATAAGAGCAAAAGTGTGCTATTGGATACAGTGTACTTGGAGTGCCTGATTAGTTGTAGAGGGAAGGTCATTGTCACAGAAAATTAACCCTTCACCATCTACTAAGAAGTGGGATTATGTTTAAAAAAAAAAACAAAAACTTTTTCTGTCAGGCACTGAAAGAGTATTCTAGCTTCTCACCATTCTTCATTCCAGCACTATACTCAATGAGAGTTTATTTTGTCCACTTTTTAATGGAGAAAGAACAATAAATTGAGTGAATTTTGCATAAAAGGGGGATTCAAAGCCAGATATAGATGAGCTATCCGTCCTGACCACTCCTGAGTCTTAAGTCTATAAAGTCATTGTTTTTTAAACCTGCCTTTTGCTGGCTTAATAACCACACCCTGTTATGGCCAGTTCAGCATTTGTCTAGGCTTTAATGTTTGGGTAACTACTTGTGCTTCTGCAAAGAAAACCAGAGTGTGCTTAAATGCACTCTTAGTGTGTTCCTAGTGATGTGTTGACGCTGGTACTTTCCTCCTAAAGGATGTTTTAAGGAAGAAGAAAGGGACACTAGAGGGGTCCCTTTTAAGAATGTTTCTACTTGTATGCAAACATGGAGGTAAAAGGACAACTTGTGGGGTCAGTTTTCTCCTATTATGTGGATTCTAGGAATAAAACACAGGGGGTCAGGCTTAGCAGCCTTCACCCACACAGCCATCTTTTGGGTCCCAAGTTTGTCTGTGTTCTTAGTAACTTCAGGGACTCTAGAGTTGGTGGTTCTTAGACTTCTAAGGAACACTAAACAATATGTAGCAGTGTTGGAGGGAGAAGCAGGCAGTAGACATTCTTGGTATTCTATTTATCATGCATTGTCAGGAGCCAGAGCTACCAGGAACAGGAACCTGGGTACACTGGGTCCCTGGCTTCAGCATGGCTGCTGGCACAGTAGGAAGGAATACAGGACATTGTGAATGAGCAAATGAACTAATTGAGAAGTGACATGCACAGCTGCCATGAAAACAGCTTCATTTGGGAACTTTGATGCTGTGGAGAGAATTTGCAGATCTGTAAGCATGGTGTTTAGTAACATTGAGCAGGGTACTAAGTACTGCAGCAGGAGAGGACAGCCTCGCAGTAGGAAGATGAGGAAAACACACGGGGCAGCTTCCCCAGATTTTCCTCTTTAGGTGGATGTTAAATTGAACTCACATATGCCTGGCATGTGCTATACCACTGAATCACACTGCAACTGTTTTCCCCCAAAGGGGGAGCATTAAGGTTAATCAAATTTGACTATCAATGGTTTTTTTTAAAGTTTGTATTAATGTAGGTAGGGTCTATACTTTATAGATAACCACCTGTCTCTGCATGTTGGGTACTAGACTTGAAAGTCTGTGCCACAAACTCTGACACACCCCTGGTGTGTGTGTGCGTGTGCGTGTGTGTGTGTGTGTGTGTGTGTGTGTGCACGCGCGCTATGTATATGTAGATTCCTGTGGAGGTTAGAAGGCATAATATCTTCTGGAGTTGAAGTTATAGGCAAGGTAAGTCTGAGTGCCTGAGCTTCGTTACTGAGAAGAACAGCAAATATTCTTGACAGTGGAGCCTTCTCTCCAGCTCCCACTGAAGTTTTAAATCAAAATCATACAGATGTATAATTTGAAAAGCCAAAATATACTATACCAGTCACCTGACCAAACCTGGCTTCTGCTTTCTAGAGGTAGCCACTTAATTAAAACTTGTTATTTCCACTGTGTGTTTGCGTGTATGTGTTTTTCTTCCATATTTACAATGATGTGCTTCTGTAGTGCTGTTTCTTGTTTTAGAAGTTTTATACATTCTATGTTATTTTCCCCTAGTTTTTAAGAAGCTCCCACTTGGCTGGATGTAGCTCACTGGATAGAACGCATATTTAGCATGCAGAAGGCCCTGGATTCTGTTGTCAAGGTAGATAAAGTAAGCAGCTGCCTGCCCCTCTGTTTGAGACAAGGAGGTTAGATACTCCTGCACAAGCTTCCCCCCTCAGCACTTTTTTTTTCATAACAGTCATTGTGTGAGTGTTGCTTAGTATCTAAAGACTGTGTTTCTTTTTATAAATAATGTATGTTTTATTATTTGGTTGATTTTCTGTGTTTCATTTTTTTCCATACTCCATTAAAGCTTAAAATCTGCCTGAAGACAAGTTTCTACTAATTTCTACTGTATTGTATACTTGCTGTAGTCTTATACTCTCCTATATTAGATATTTTAGGTTTTTATGATGGAGCAACAAGGTCAGGTCCTCACAAATGCTAGGCAAGTATTCTGATGGAGCCATAATCCTAGCCCCTACGTTCTGTAATCTGTCTGTCTTTCTCCAGTCCTTCCTGGTTTCCTCTCAAGTCTTTCCTCCTCAATTCTTTGGTCTTTGTTCTGTCAGCCTTCTGTACAGCATTGTCTAGGCCTGCCTTTTACCCTTTTGCAGACCTTTCCTATTCTCCTGCCTGTGACTTCCTCCCTTTAGGTTTGTTTTCTGGGTTGTGATAAACCTCATCTTGTAGTGTCCTCCTGAAGCACAGGCTTGTGAAGTAAAGTGCACTGAATGACTGTTTACTTCACTGTTGCAGCCCTGCAGGTGAAAAGCGCTTCCTTCCCTCCAGAGTGTTGGTGGGAGGATCGCTCTGCCAGCCACCAGTCTTCTAGCTTCCAGGGCTGCCCTTGAGAGTGCAAAGCAATTCAGAATTTGGGGGTCTTTGTATATGACCTCACATCATCCCTCCCCCTCTGAAAGTTTCTGTTTGTCCTCTTGTTTGTTTTTGAGACAGGGTTTTGCTGTATAGCTTGCCTAGCCTCTAAGTCATGATAATTCTCCATGTTCAGTCTGCCTGAACATGCATGTTCACCATGCCTGGATTGTAGAAAGTTTTTCAGTCTTCTTTTTATCCTTGAGACACTTACTGGGCACCAGGAACTCCACCAGTGAGAAGCACCAGTTTCTTTTTGCACCTCTTCCTAGCTAGTGTCATTGCCTTTCTTGCTCTGCTGTGAACACAGCTCAAGTCCCCACGGAATAGGAAGCTAGTGTCTGCATGAGTGTCTCACTTTGATATGGCTGGCTATAACTGGAGGGAATGTTCACTTTTCTGCAGTGGTCTTGTGCCTGTAGCAAATCTATAAACTTAACCAATTCTTTCTGGCAGATTCTGACAAATATTATGCAGTTGTCTAAGTATTGAGTTAGCTAATTGCTCCGATTATCGAGTTATATATAACTTTGAAAATAGCCCTGCTTCCCAGAGGCTGGAGGATACAGTGTTAGGACAAAATTCTTACCTGGTGTCCTATTGCTAGCAACACATTCTTGTACACACACCCACATACAACACTCACCTACCAACACACATACACAAGTCCTAGAACCCCTCCAAAACCAAGTAGCCCAGCTATGTTGGGTGAAAAAAGCCTGCTACAATAAGGAAGTCCTAGGTTGGTCTTACGATTGTTATTATAGAGTTCCATTTTCACATAAATGAATGTACATTTCTTTCACTTTCTGTAAATTCTGTTCTAGAAGAAGGAAAAAGATTCATCAGCCTTCCTTTCTACTCTTCCTCTTCAGTTATTGTCACTTACGGGATTGTAGCTAAGTATCTAGGATTAGAGTTTATAACAAGATGATAGAACATTCTGCAGACCTCAGGATGGTACAGGCCAGCTACAGTAAATTCCAAAATGCTGACAACTATGCAACAGTGTCACATGTCACAATAAACAAATGATATTCCTCTGCATATTTGAGTTCCACAGCTGCCCTGGAAATGGCTAAGGATGGTCAGCCACAAAGGCCCTGACCAGTGCAGTTTTTCTTAAATGCATTTCACTTAGGAGAGTTGATGCATGATGTACAAAATTGTTATTATTTCCCAAGATTCATACATTCTTTTAACAAATATTTATTGAGTACATAGCAGAACCGGGAAGTATGCCAAGTGTTTAGGTCACATCTGAACAAAACTCACTGGAGACTAGCACATTAGTGTACCATTTGTCTCTAGTGCCTGACAGTATAGACTTGATCCTCAGCAGTGGGTTGGGCAAGGAGAAGTTGGTTCAGCCCTTGTGAAATTTCCAATCCTAGAGGGATAGAAAGTATGCAGTAAATATATGCAGAATAAGTAAATGTGTAGTGCATAAGTTAAGTAAGTTGTCGGCTTTGCAGTAAAGTGCTCAGTGTGTGGAGAAAATAGAAAATAAAGAGCAATGGTGGATCTAGAGCATGAGAGTGAAAGCTAAGTGTTAAGTAGCGGGATTGGTGTTCTCTCCATGAATGATTGAACAAAGGCTTTAGGGCAGGTTAGGAAGCTAACCAGAAGGATCCCTTAGAGGAGAGGAGCCTGGCTTGAAGGAGCGGCGTGAGACCTGGCCCATGTGGCCTGGTACCTGAAGTAGTAGTCGAGGAAACAAAAAAACAGGGTTTCAGCTAAGATTCGGAAGGTTTCAAGTAGAGCATGTCTCGGAAACTGCAGTGGGGGTGTGGTACTAAGTTAGGAAGAATAGTTCAGGTGAAGATAGAACATGTGAGTGTTGGGGAAAAAATGTCCAAAAGTTGACTGACGGAAGCTCCCAAAGATCTTCAAAGAAACTGAAATTAACAATCAGACCAAGTCCACATAGAGAGCCATTCTGGGGGTTCAGGGCCTGTTACACAATAAATAGACTTTCTTGGTTTGAAATTCAAGGTTTTTTTTTTTTTTTTTTTTTTTTTTCCAGAGGTGTTGGGGGGGTAAAATATACCTTACTGCCAGAGATAACTTACCTCCAGAAAAGCAGAACAGGCAACTCTTAGATCCCAAGTCCACTGATGTTCCTAGCAGTAACAGTAAAATCTGGGGACTGGAAAGACGCTTCATCACTTAATATACTTTCTGCTCTTCCAGGGAACCAGAGTTTGGTTCCTAGCATCCATATCAGGTTCACAATCGCCTATAACTCCAGTTCCATGGGATCCAATACTCCTTTTAGAGCCCTTCAAAACCTACCCAAAATGTGTACAAATATACATACATATACACAAAAATAAATATTTTAAGTTTTAAATTTTTGTGTGTGGATTTTAGAGTGCATTTTTTGAGGACCCATGGAGACATCTGGAAAACCACATTTTCCGTAGTGTGCCGAGCATTGTGATGTGACCGTCCGTTCTCAGCAGCCTCAGACACTTTGACCTTTGTCCTTCTGTTGCTTCTAGCACATTTCTTCTTGCCCTTCTAATGACACACTGCTTTCTTCTCTACAGCCTTCCTTCCTTTAATCCCTGTCCTGCTGAGCTGCACTTCCTGTGCGCAGTTTTTTAAGAAAGTAACTTCTTGTTTACATATTTGCCTCTTGTGACTTAAAGGAGAACTCTGTCAAGGGGTTTGGCTCACTGAAGGCATTCCATAGATTAAGGGTTTATCAGTGTCATATCTCTGGGTTAATTATCACCCTTCAATGTGGTTATTATTACCCTCATTTTACTAATTGGTCACTTGAGATTCAAAGAAGTTAACTTGTCCAGAGTACAAGTAAATGTATAGTAATTATGGGATAGAGTGTTTTAAAAGCATAAATCTAAGGTAGTATTTCTAACACCTAGAACTTCGCCACACAAATAATTCTTAGGCATTGTGCCATCCTGTCCACACTCACCATGAGAGTTTTTGTGGTGATGACAGAGTATTCTAAAATTTGATTGTGGGCTGGAGAGATGGCCTAGAAGTTAAGACACTGACTACTCTTCCAGAGGTCCTGAGTTCAATTCCCAGCAACCACATGGTGGCTCACAACCACAACCATCTGTAATGAGATCTGATGTACTCTTTTGGTGTATCTGGAGACAACTACAGTGTACTCATATACATAAAAATAAATAAATTTTAAAAAATTGATTATAATAATATATCAAAAACCATTGTGCTGACCATGATGGTGCACTCCTTTAATTCCAGTACTTGGAAGCCAAAGACAGGCAGATCTCTGAGTTCAAGGACAGCCAGGGCTATACAGGGACACCATATTTTGAAAGATGGGAATTTGGGGGGAGGAGAGTCACTGACGCAATAAGTAAAAATATTTCATCCATTAAAGAAGCAATGTTGTGGTTTACAGATGGCCTGGCTGTGGCTACCAAAAAAACCCACATTGAATTGTATGCCTTAAGAGGGTGGACTCTTGCCGGGCGGTGGTGGCGCACACCTTTAATCCCAGCACTTGGGAGGCAGAGGCAAGTGGATTTCTGAGTTTGAGGCCAGCCTGGTCTACAGAGTGAGTTCTAGGACAGCCAAGGCTATACAAAGAAACCCTGAGGGTGAACTCTTTATAGTATTATCTGAGAATAAGAATTGACTGGTCATCAGATTTCCTAGTTTCATAGCATAAGGATAGTAGCTTATATTTGGATGATTTCCATCATTTTCGTTCCCAGGAGAACTTTGTTCAGAGTGATTGAGGCTACACTTGGGTTGGGTTCTGGTTTTCATGAGTACCCATAATGAGCTATGTCATTCAGATCACTGTGTCAGTGGTCATGCTTAGGCTCCTTCCTGTCTGGACTGTGAGAACAGCAATGGTGCTTGCTCAAGGCGGTCCTTGCAGAGTTACTAGCCCAGCCTCATGGTGACAGGGAGGGCAGGTAGCACGAAACCACTGGTCCCCCAGGAAAAGGAAGCAGTCATAGACTCCTTTAAGGTGCACTGAGGCTTTGTAATGAGAAGCCATGAGAGCCCAGTCATTAAGGGAGTATGATGCCATGTTTCCCTAGAGCAGGCGTCAGGTTCATGGGGGCAAACAGGAAATTGAATGCTCTGCCCTTCTATTTTTCTGTTTGTTTGTTTGTTTGTTTGTTTGTTTTTGAGACAGGGTTTCTCTGTGTAGCCCTGACCGTCCTGGAACTTGCTTTGTAGACCAGGCTGGCCTCGAACTCACAGATCTACAAGGTATGTGCTGCCACTGCAGGGTCAATCACACTTGAATTTTTTATAACAGCCTCTTAGTTGACCTAGTTGTCTGGTGGGTAAGCAAGCCATGTTGTAGATGCTGACCAAAAAGGGATTTCAGAATTGGGTCCCCATAGGAGGAAGGCCAGGGACTTCCTCATCTAACAAAAGGACACCTCTCTGTGTAGTAGTAGTCCACACCTTAAATCCCAGCACTCTGGAGGCAGAACCAGGCAATTTCTATGAGTTCAAGAGCAACCTGGTCTACAGAGCAATTTCCAGGACGGTCAGGGCTACACAAAGAAACCCTGTCTCAGAAAAAAGAAAGAAAAGGAAGGAAGGGAGGGAGGGAGACAGACCATATCTCACATAGATAGGAGTCCTCCCCAGATAGAATGCTGCAGTATCAGAGTCTCATCTCCTCACTTGCAATTTCACACACTATTTAGTAGCAGTGACAAGTTTAGCAAAGACTTGGGGAAATGTCTGCAAAGTGTATGTGAACCAAGTCATATACGTTTCATTTAGGGCGTGTGGTTAGTGTGCTTCCTGTTCCTAACAGGGCAGACTGGCCCGTTTTAAATGAGGTGTCTATGGTATGGAACTGAAGGAATTGTTTCCACACTGATGGAGACCAACTCGTGTCCTGACGTTTAAACATGACCTCAACCTTGGAGAGATGCCTATGAATTTTAAATTTATCTTATGCTGACATCTGGGTTTTTCATTGTTTTTACTGAGGATTGTGTGCAGTTCAGGCTGCCTCACACTGCCGTTATAGATGGATTTGATGTTGAACTAATACTCCTCTCTTGCCTCAGCATCCCAAGCTCTGAATTATCGGCACACACCACTAAACCTGTCATTTAAAATACTGGCCAGGGGTTGGTTGGTCAGTGTTCTGTTTGTTTTGAGACAGGATTTGCTGAGCTCTGACTCAGTGTAGCTGAAGATGACCTTGAACTTCTGATCTTCCGGCATTCACTTCCTGAGTGCTAAGATTATAGGCATGAGCGGGCATGCTTGGTTTACTTGGTACTGGAAGTTCAACCTAGGCCTTTCTACATTCTAGGCAAGTGCTGTATCAATTGAACTATATCCTCAGCCTCCTCAGGGTTAGTTTGTTGTAAGGAGACTGAATTGGGGGAGGAAGGGATGCTGAAAGTTCTGGAAAAAGCAATACACCAGGGCTTAGGAAACGTGCCAAGTTCTCACTCAGCAGATAGACAAACCCATCGAGACACATAAGTCATCTGCTTTGCTTCTCACCCTGGCTAGTTTAGAGAGAGGTGATCAGCCATGTTTTCCTAACAGGAGTAATAATTTTATGAGTATATAGCTTTGTTTCTCAGACCAACACATGTCTGGCCTTCATGGGTTAGGCAAGGTTATAGCAGAAAGCTAGGCACTGTTCTTGAGAGAGATAATTGCCTTTTAAATTCCAGATTCTGAGTCTGCCTGGGCTCCTTTTAGCTTTGTTGTTCAGATTGGTTGGCAGCCCATATGGAATCAGTATCTGGAAAATGAGCTGTGTCTTCCTCCACTGAGCTCCCAGGGCTGGGCATAAAGCAAAATGTCATCATGCTGTTTCTTAGAAGTTATGTTTAATAATTTGTTTGAAATTTCATCTCAGAAGTGAAAATGGTCTGTTGTGTTGGTCAATAAGTCATTGTCCAGCTTAATGTGATAATACAAATGAAAGCAACTGTGGTTTTCACCTCAGGAACAAAACATCCCCCATGCATCATCCTCTTCCCATTAAACTGAATGTTTCCTCTCAAAGACCTCACCTCTCCCTTCCTTTCTTACTGCCAGGAAACAGTGGCCGGCCTGCCTTTCCCTGTTTACCATGAGGTTCCCTATGCCACCTTGGGAATGACTCCAGGAAGGAAGCTGCTAAGCAGAGTCTGGAAGGGCTGTGGAATTATCTTTCCCTGGGAATAAGTAAAACTACATTGGAATGGGACTGGGCAAGGGAAATTTAGGAGTCGAATTTCCTAGATGTCTGAGAGTCAGAGGCTCTGCCTTCCCACCAGCTCCATGTCATTTCTCCTCATGGTTCACACATCTAGGTGCATTTCTCTTGTGTTGGCCTGAGAGGCCCTGTCCATACTGTTGTACTGTTCAAACTAGGGCTCTGCTAGTAAGCTTGTAATCCTTTGCCATTTCTTTAGTACTGGTCTCATGAGTTTAAGAATTTCTCATGCCAGAGCTTACTATCTTGGAGGACTTCTGTATGTATGTTTATCCTTCGAATAGGATCCTGTACTATTCATTGAACCACATCTGTATTTAGACATGACTGGGCATTACAAAATGAGGTACTAGAAGAAATAGGCAACCAGGACTTTCTGGGCTTCTGAGAACGTTGATCCTCAGTAGAGGGAGGCAGTGTAGCTACAGTCATCCCTGACCATGGGAACCATACTTAAGGTCTTCAGGCTGCTACGACCTCACACCACGCACCACTGAAGGTGGCACAGCAGCACAGCAGCCTTAGAGTAGCATGCTCGGCAAAAATGTTTAACCTCCATCTGTCCCCGAGAGACAGATAAGCCCAGTGAGCTACAGTCTATGAGACAGCCAGAGTAGACTCTTCAAAATTAATAATGACACTAAGGCCAGGAGACAGAAGACTGTCAGAAATGAAAGTTTGAAAGGAGATTAAGACACCTCCAAATGTGCTGTGCTGGGAAGCGTATGACCAGGGACTGTCACTGGTGAAAACTGAGAGGTAGCCTTGTTAGAGCTTATATCAGCATTAAGTTTCTTCAGTATAAATGAGGTGTTGAGTTTACTTTGTAGGAGTGTCTTAGGTGCAAACAGAAGTATTGAGAGGCGCTGTGGTGTGATGATTATTACTTTAAAACAGCTCCATACTATCCCCCCAAAGAAAATGTATGCTTAAAAAAAGGCATACATGGCAAAATGTTAATTGGTGAATCTAAGTGAGGCTTATTCAGATAATGACAGTGCTGTGTCTCTCACTTTGACATTTTCAAACCAGAAAGTTTTTTACTGCTTCCCATGACCTTTCTAAATTATCTTCTGATTGTTATAAAAACAAGCAGTGGTGTGGGGTGGAGGGGAGCAACCAAAAACCGCTGGCTAACACTGGTTCCTCGTTCTTCCTTCCAAGAACTAGCCCAGCCCAGCCCTCCTTAGCACCTAAGATTGAGGTCAGGGACATATGACTAGACACTGGTGCCCGTTTCCTCATTAAGCATCATTATAAACAGTGTGCCAGAAAGCCTTTTGTTTCTTTGGTTGGTTAGCTGGCTTACTTTTAGGACAGGATCTCACTATGTAGCCTTAGCTGGACCAGAACACACTAGTAGACAAGGCTAGCCTTGAACTCATAGAGAACTGCCTGCCTCTACCTTCTAAGTGCTGGAATTAAAGACACGTGCCACCATACCTGGCCTGAAAGCCTTCTGATTGGCCACATGATAATTCAATTTTTGTGAGTCTGAGTAACATTTTTACTTTAAAATAGTTTCTTTTATTTCCTTTTGTTTTCCCTAAATGATGAGAAATAAATTAGGCACATAAGTTCAGTGTATAGAGAAAGGGTTACATTTTCCAGAATAGCTTTACTGACTGAGGGAGACCATCCCCATTGAGAATAGAGCTAGCTGGCTTCTGGCAGCTTCTCAGGCCTTGTGTCTGGCAGCGCAGTGTTAGAACCAGAATCTGGAAAATGAGCCATGTCTTCCAACAGCTCCCACAGAACATCCAAGGGAAATTCCATTATCCCAGAAAGGAATCCTGCACCCCTTTGCTGCTATTAAGTCAGCTTTCATTGCTGTGGCATACCTGAGAAAAACAGCCTTAAGAAGGAAAAGTTTGTTAGCTAAAAAAAATTGTTTTACATTTATGTATTTCATGTGTGTGCTCAGGGGTAATAGATCTGTTCTTCCTTTCCACTGTCTTGGTTCAGGGATCAAGCAGCAAGCTCCTTTATCTACTGAACCATCTTGCTGGCCCTTTACTTATTTAATTTTGGAGTTTCGTGGTTTCCATCATGGTTTTAGAAGTTCAGTCTGTGGTCAACTTACTTTCAGATACGTGACACCTATACTCTCAGTTTTCTATTGCTGCACGAAAACACTGTGACCAAAAACAACTGGGAGAGGAAAGGGTTTATTTCCTTTATGCTTCTGCAACACAGTCCATCATCCAAGGAAGTCAAGGGAGGAAGTTAGGGCAGGAACTGGGGCAGAAGCCGTGGAGGTGCACTACTCACTGCTTGCTCCGGCTTTCTCCAGGACCACCAGCCTAGGGACAGCATTTCCCACAGTGAACAGGGCCCTTCCTTATCAACCATTAATCAAGAAAATGTACCACAGGCTTGCCCACACAACAGTCTGGTGGGGACATTTCCTAGTGTGGGTTTCCTCTTCCAAAATGACTCTAACTTGTGTCAGGTTGACATCTTGGCAGAAAGGCATGGTGAGACAAGCTGCTCACCTCAGTAGCCAGAAAGCAGAAAGAAAAGAAAAGGAAGGGTCCAGGGACAAAAATGCATCCTGAAAAGACATGTCTGACACAGATGTGGTAGTACATTCTGTAATTCCAGCACACAAGAGGCAGATCAGGAGGAACATGAATGTGAGTCTAGGCTGAGAACATAGCAAGTCTGCTCTGGTTTTTAAAGTAATTGAAGAGTATGTCTCAGTGACCCTCTTCCTCTGACTGGGCTCCATTTCCTACTAGCTCTTTCAGCTATGAATAGACTGATCCATTATTAGGTTAGTGATCCACTTACCTGCCAACAGCACCAATCTGGAAACCAAGCCTATTTAGTACTTGAGCCTTTGGGGGAAGGGCTGTGGAGAGGGGAAGTTCATATCCCAGCCATAACAGATGCCGTCGACTGTCAGCTCTTCAGCCCCTTCTCTTCCCCTCTATCTCTATCATGGAATTCTTAACCTAATAATATTTTTAGTCTGCATGGATTTGCCTGTTCTGGATATTTCATATAAATGGAATCATGTAACCTGCAGTCTCTTATGACTTTTTCTTTGATTTAGTGTGGTTCATCCATGTTGAAGCATATATTTAGGGATTCCCTCCCTCCGTTCTTTTTTGCCTCTTTTCTCCCTCTTGTCCCATACCTGTGTGTCTTAAACTAGCTTGGAACTGATCCTGTAGGAGAAGATGACCTGACCATCTGAGTTCTGCTAGGATCATAGGTGTGGGCCACAGTTCTCAGTGTCTTTAGTTATGTGACTTGATTGCACCTCGTTCAAGTTAGGGTTTGGCTGGGGACAAGTGCAGCAGCTCAGCTTTGAAGCCACAAGGGACATCTGCTTTATACATTTCAAGCATGTGCATGCAAACAGACACTAGCTTAGTGGGATCTTGATTTCTGCAGAACCAAGACATGCTCTATCGGAAACCTGCTCAGAAGTGGGACAGCAGGAAGGTGAAGTGCCGTGCCTTACAGCTCATGCTCTTGCTAGGAAGAAGACATGTCCATTTGCATTTTTCTTTTTGCTTTTTTTTTTGGGGGGGGGGGGGATTTTACCGCTCAGGCCATTCTGGCTGTCTTCTGCCTTGGTTACTCAGTGCTGAACACAGGAACATTCTGTCATCTGGCTTATCCTTCTGTATTAAATATGTGAAGCAGGCATCCTAACACTGGGTCAAACCAAGACTCCCTCCAAAAATTCCAAACTAGGCAAGTTAGTAATCGCAAATAATAGATGACTGCATAGACGCAAACCCACCGAGTTGGTTGGTCTCAGAAGATCAGCAGAGGACTACTCTGCACTGAGGAGAGGGGCATTAGCTATCTCCTGGAATGTGATGAGAGTTCAGCAGGCCAGTCATGTTGGTATCACTTGAGAACACCCAGGTCCTGTTAATTGTCCCCAAATTAACGTCCTGGTTACAGCAGAAGCCAGGAGACTGTGTGGCTAAAGCACTTTGCTGCTTTGAGGCGGTAATTCATGTCTTACTGGATGCATTGGATGGCTCTTACCTGGGAGGAGCTCTTCATTCCAGATGATCCCAGACAGCTACAATGACATTGTTCTCTTTGGTATTGCCAGCTGAGAGTCTATAGCAGGACAGGTCAGACCTCCACACTTAGCCACTTAGCACATGGAAAGGGGCTCATATCTTTTTTTTTTTTTTTTTTTTTTTTTTGAAGAGACAGAAGTTCAGGACTTTTGCCATCAAAATAATCATATATTTTAAAAATCTGAAGCCAGCTTGGACTACATTGCAAGACCTTAGAGAAAAACCAATCTGAAATCAAACCACGCCAACAAATGCCCTTCCTCTTGGATTATCACAAGGGCAGTCTATCTTAGGAACACAGTGCTAGTGTGAGGCTATGAAACTGTAGCTGCTTGCCAGCTTTCGTTCTCACCGTTTGCTGATAGGAGCCACACTTTTCCTGGTGTTCTATCGGCTTCAGTAATGTAGAGGGCTGGGGGGGGGGGAGTCTGAACCCACAAGGTTCTTTAGGACTTCCTCCAGAGTTTCTGCTTTCCAGCTCAGTGGTGGGTGCGACAGTCTAGAGATTTGTGACACTGGCTTCAGTCCTTTCCTCTAGTGCCCTGGTCTGATGCTGGGCTTTGAGGAAATGAGTTAACAGGTGAATAGTAAAAGCAGCCAGGGATTGGATTGTACTTTTCATTCTTACAGACTTAAGCTAAATCTAAGAAACCCCAAAGGACCAGCAGCCCCAAGCCCTCAACAGGGAATCCTCAGCTTGAGCTTCCTCGAATTCGTACAAGGTGCCAGACCTATGCATGGCTCTGGGAAGCAGTTCATGTGTGTGCCCCTCCTTGTAAACAGATGACAGACACAAGGTGCCAGACCTATATATGGCCCTGGGAAGCAGTTCATGTGTGTGCCCCTCCCTGTCAACAGACACTAAGGAAAATGTAAATCTCTGCCAAAGAATCTTAATGCAGATGATTTGCGTGCTAGTGGTTCTGCCAGTTTTGATATGAGAGGTGTAGACTTGAACCAGCTCTGGATATTGCCATGTGAAGAAAGGTCACTAGTGTTCCCAAACATGGCCCTGTTCTTGCTGGTTCAGTTTTGGAATTAATTTTCCTAATCTGTCACTTCAAGCATACTATTGAGTCTTTTGTTGTGAGGGGAAATTTGTTTAACAGTGCTGTCAAATCTGGGACTTGGTCAATTAAAAATCCAACACTTTCACTGTGAGTAAGCTTTTCGATTCCCTGTGGGTGAGACAGGGTGAGTGAACTGCCAGGGTATGGTGGCTCACGCCCTTAATCCTAGCACAGGCAGGTAGATCTCTTGAGTTCCAGGTCAGCTTTGTGTACATAGCAAGTTCCAGGCTAGCCAAGGCTACACTCAAATAGAAAAGGGGAAGGCATGGATCCTGCACACAGTGAGCTCCAGGACAACAGGGAAGGTAGACGCTTCTCCCCAACTGAGCAGTAGTAGAAATTGGAGTGTGCATGCAGCTACAGGGTTTGTGGCCCTGTTCTGTGAGGTCAAGCACAGCAGCTGGTATGAGGAGCAAATGGTCATAGTTTTGCCTATTGTTAGCCTTTTTGCTGATTTCTTTCTCATCATAGTCAAAGATCAGACCTTGTCGATTTTTTTTTTGCATTCCTAATCCTAAGCACAGTTAAGCTGCTGTCTCTGTTGAGTGATTGTAATCAGTGGATGAAAAGATGATTCTAAGTACCTTTTCAACCCAGAACTCTTCTGAGGGTACCTGGTTATTGAAATCGGTATTGCTGGGCAGTGGTGGCGCACACCTTTAATCCCAGCACTTGGGAGGCAGAGGCAGGTGGATTTCTGAGTTCGAGGCCAGCCTGGTCTACAGAGTGAGTCCAGGGCAGCCAGGACTACACAGAGAAACCCTGTCTGGAAGAAACAAAACAAAAACAAAAATGGTGTTAAAGATTGCAGGGAATGACAGTCTTGTGCCTTCTCACAGCCCTACCGACAAGTTCTACCAACCTCTTCGTTAGGGGCCTCCTCTTCAGGTCCTTTCCAGGCTTCTTATAAACTGACCAGTAGCCTAGGGCCTCACAGAGGATACGCAGCAGCAGACTCTCTAGAGAGCAGTGACTCATACTCCTGCTGATGGCACAGAGCAGAGTAGGAAATGGAGCACGTATGTCCTCACAGTTGCACTTGGTTGCAGTGAACTTTGTCATGATTACGGAAGGTCAGTACTGCTGTACACAAAGGACCAGGGTCCCTTATATAAATGCATACAGTGCATTTGGTCTGATTTAGAATTATCTTAAGAACAATAAAATTGCTCATAGAAAACTCTCAGACAACTTCTCATCTTGGAGATGCTCAAGTCCTCAGGTCTTGCTTTGTTTTGAGTCTGTATTTTCTGCTCATTTGACCTTTGTTGTATTTTTGTTTAACCTCTCTGAACTTTGCTTATTTGTCCAGTTAACACAAGGACAGTGATGCCTGCTTAGCCATTCAGAATTGATCTTAATAGTTAATGAGTCCAGTGTGTTAGGGCGTGACCTAGTCAGAGACACTAACATCCTCTGGACCAGTATCACTAGAGTGAGGATGTACTGCTCCCAAGTCTTATGTCTGCTGTGGGCACTGACCTGTTGGCCTAGGGCACAAGTAGCTCATGGTTTCATGATGGATTAGAATGAGACCAGGTCAGCTCAGAAACATTCCTCCTCAGCACTAAGCTGAGCGGGCCACTACTATACTAACTATACTTGCAGTGACTCACACTAACTACAGCAGGCCAAACTCAAGTCAGATGGGCAGAGGCTGAGAGAGCACTTTGAGAGTAAGCATGGCATTGCTAGAGAGCACTGCTCGAGTGTCTCAGCTCTTGCCTGTCTCTGTGAAGCAGAAAGGAATGTCTGGTTTCTTCCAGCAGAGAACTCATTTTACTTTCATAAAACCAAAAGCAAGCTGGCAGTATGGCTTGGTGGGCAAAGGCCCTTGGCACTCAACAGCACAAGCCTATAAGTCTAGTGATGATTGCCACATAGAGGGAGAGAAACAAGGACACAAAGCTGTCCTCTGATCTGCACATGCCCGCCCCCAACCCACAAAAGATAGGTCGTTTGTGTGTTTGTTTGTTTGTTTGTTTAACCCATGTTCTTTCTATGGTTTCTTCCCCTCATATCACCTGCTTACAAACTCTAGCCGCCTTCTCTTTCTCTTATCTTATTCATGTAACATTGACTGGAAATATTTGACCTGCCAAGACTTGAATTTGGCATTTGGGGTTTCTCCCACAGCCCATGATAGATAGCATCACCAGCAAGCAGAGCACAAGCTGTACAATCTCTGCTTTTGGGATGTTCTCCACCTCCTGGGAAAACCAGGCCCCAGCTTACAGGAGTTGAGAGGCAGTTGCCTTTAAAAAGTCCTTTTACAGTGCTGTGACTCCTTGCTCATATGTACTGGGAACTGTTTCTTACTCTGTGGAAGAGTCCCCTGGGGCTTCAAAGCACAAATGAAGACAGTGATTCACAGTGGCCAGCAGTTAACTGCACCTTGACCTTATGCCGGATGCTGTTTTGGCGGTTTGCATGGACAATTCCTCACCATCCATGAGTAAGCATTCAGTGTAGATTGAGAAACCAAGGCACATGCACTTGAACAGCTAGCCTTGAGTCATTGGGGCAGAGCTGGAATTTAAGCCTATGCGTGTGTGTGATTTCAAAGCCTTGCCTGAACCCCACCATCCTCCTCCCTGTGCAAGCAGAGACCTGCCACACAGCGCAAGGAGATCTGAAGGGCTGAGGGCTTCCTGTCAGCTGTGCAGCTAAGCAGTCATATATGTTAGGCAGGAAAGGCATATTAGGATAATGCCCTGCCTGTAGTTGCTACACAGCAGAGAAAAGGCCCTAGGTACAAGCATGGTTTCTATTGAGACAAATGGCTTCAATCTGGGATCCTCATGTACACATCAAAAACAACAACAAAACACTGTTGATGCAGAAATCAGAGTTCTCATATTTATTTTTCTTCCATAGGATAAAAAGAACAAGTGGTATGAGCAGCCTTTTAGGGAAAATTGGAGCCAAAAAGCAGAAAATGAGCACCCTTGAGAAATCCAAATTGGACTGGGAGAGCTTCAAGGAGGAAGAAGGG
The DNA here is from genome assembly GCF_011762505.2 of Arvicanthis niloticus. Lineage (NCBI taxonomy): Eukaryota > Metazoa > Chordata > Mammalia > Rodentia > Muridae > Arvicanthis > Arvicanthis niloticus. The sequence continues at coordinate 37,783,853 of NC_047675.1, read as the reverse complement.
ATTGGTGAAGAGCTGGCCATCCATAACCGAGGGAAAGAAGGGTAAGAAGCGGTCTGTCCTCCGTAGCCTGAGAGCTCTGCAGCAGCTTGTTCAAACTGGTAAAGCTCTGTTCTAGGATGAGGCAGATCCATCCGTGAGCAGCAGTGTTCCCAGGACTGTTAGTGAATTACAGCGTCAGTAACTGTGAGTTGCCAGGTTTATTCACAAGACAGAGTCTGGCTCACAGTGACTGGCTTGCCCTAATCTGAATCACTTGGCCTTCAGATAATCGGGGCTAGTTCAAGTGCCAGGACACGTCACTTTATCATGAATGGTTTGATGCTAGTTTGTTCCACTGTGTTACTGTGGTCCTAGGCATGGTAGGACTGTTTACTGCAGCCTGTGTGACACGTAGGAGGCCATTGCTGAACCATTCCCATCCACTCTAGAACACAAAGACAATACTTCATAAGCCAAAAAGGATCTTTTCCCTATTAGTGTTTATTTTGTTTTGTTTTCCCTGTGAGGTTGTTGACAAAGGATCTTACTCTATACCCTCACAATCATGGCAATCCTCCTGTCTCGGTCCTCCAGGTTCTAGGATCACAGGCAAGAGCCACCACATTCAGCTCTCATTTGTGGGGTATTTTGTTTGTTTTGTTTTGGGTGAGTATAAAAAAATGGGGTTAATTAAGTGTTTAGGGAGTAAAAAAGAAACATGTAGCCCATGGCTACAGGTCAGCATTTCTCACCCCTGACATAATGCCTGGTCCTTTATACAGTCCAGGCCTTTCATCAACCCTGCCCCTCACCAGTAAGATCTTCTCTTTGACCATAGTCGTTACCTCAGCTTCTTTGCCAGTAACATTGGAATAATCTTACACCTTCACTCCAGATGTGCAGGTATTATGAGATAATGTATAATGTATGTGTAACTTATAGGCATGAGATATGCATAAAGCACTTTGAAGAACACCAGTCACTCACAAGAAGGCCTACATAATAAGTACATGTCATTCAAGTTCTTAATTAGCCTAAATTAGCCTTTAATTTCAGCATTTGGGAGGCAGGGGTTGATAGGTCACTGAGTTTGAGGCCAGCCTAGCCAGATGAGACCCTGTCTTTAAAAAAAAAATCTAAAATAAATAAATAAGCAAACAAATAAATTGGTGGGTAAATAAATATAAATGCACATCCTAAGTTATAATAACAAGTGGCCGGGTAGTGGTGGCGCACGCCTTTAATCCCAGCACTTGGGAGGCAGAGACAGGCAAATTTCTGAGTTCGAGGCCAGCCTGGTCTACAGAGTGAGTTCTAGGACAGCCAGGGCTACACAGAGAAACCCTGTCTCGAAAAACCAAAAAAAAAAAAACAAAAACAAAAACAAATGGAGGGATCAAATTTTGGGGTTTTTTTTTTTTTTTTTTTTTTTTTTTTTTTTTTTTTTTATTTTTTTTACTTTTTTTTTTGAGGTAGAGTTTCACTATGTAACCCCACCCAAGCTAGCTAACCTATACAATCCCCTGCCTCAACCTGGGACTGAGGTTGAATTGGGATGAATATCACACACCCAGCTCTTATTCTTCAGAGTAAGACCGTAACATTATCTGAACCAACCTGGGAACATTTTGTTTTCTATTTTTGTTGTTTGTTTGGTTGGTTTGGTTCTTTTACATTTAATTATGGAGAGGGGCCACATGATGGTTTCAGGCCATTCCTTACATAGTGGGTCCCAGAGACTGAACTTAGATCATTAGGCTTACAGCAAGTTTCTTTACCCAGTGGCCATTTCATTGGCCCTGGAAGTATTTATTTCTAAATATGTCTTACTGTTATTTAAATCAACCTGGATGCTATCTAATATGTTTTACTTAAAAAAAAGATCATGAGGTTGCTTAACTCCTAGATCCAGGTCAGACTATTTAAGCTGTTCAATTTTGCACAGGAGTCTAAAATAGCAGAAGGGCCAGAGTGTACTTCACTGGCTTGCCTCTCTTGGGTATTGATTATGTGGGTTGAAAATATTCACTGTGTTCAAGCAGATAGAGGTCTGTTAGAGATGAGGGAGCATTAATAAACTACAGTTGGAAGAGAAAAGAAGATTTAAAATGAGATCTTAAAAAAAAAAAAAAGATTTAAAAAACACACAGGCTGGAAAGACGGCTCAGTAGTTAATAGCACTGGCTATTCTTCTAGAAGCCAGTTCACTAGGTTAAAACCTAGTGAAATTCCCAGCTCCTACATGGCAGCTTTCAACAGTCTGTAACTCCAATCTCAGGGGATCTGATGCCCTTTCTGGCCTCCATTGGCACCCGGCACACACGGCGCACAGATGATGTTATGCCCAATTTGCTAGACCCTCCAAGAAGACCAAGGACTCAGGATCCAATGCAAACACAAGAGAGTTTGTCTGAGAGCTCGAGATCAGCCCAGGTACCTGGGGGGCTGGAGGACTGGAGGGCCATGACATCCACCAGCTTCCTCTTTCAGTGTTCTTTGAACTGGGATCTCCCTGTACCTGGGAGGGTGGGGAACTGGACGGCTGAGACAACCACCAGTTTCCTCTTTCAATACACATTTAAGCAAAACATATAAAATAATAATAAAAAAATTAAAGTGGTCTACTTAGTGAGGATGTTTCAGGAAACTGAGATGGGCGTAGCTCATGTGGTAGAGCGATTGCCTGTTTGCATGAAGCACTGGGTTCAATCCCTAGCACCACATTAACTAGACTTGGTAATGCCTGTAATCCCAACATTTGGAGGTGGAAGCAGAAGGATCAGAAGTTCAAGACCATCCTTGGTTACTTAGGGAGTTCTAGGCTAACCTGGGAACAGCAAGAAAAATAGCACATAATAAGATGGCTAGATTTAGGGGTTTTGTTTTCTTTTTAATTATCTGTATGTGTGCTTGTGGGTTTATGTGCATGTTTCAGATCCTCTGGAACTGGGATTACAAGCAGTTGTAAGCCACCCAGTGTAGGTAGGAGCAGAATTTGGGTCCTCAACAATAGCAATACTGACTGAGCCATCACTCCAGCACTTAGGATGGTAGCTTTAGACTACGTTTATCAGATTATTCACATTTTTACTTAATGTGAATAAACTAAATGTTCCAGTTAAAAGTCAGAAATTAACAGATTAAATTTTTAAAAATACAATCCATAATTTGCTGTCTTAAAAAGGTTGATGTGAAATGTGGAATGAAGAAATATTGAAAATGTAAAGGTTAGAGAAAAGATGAATTATGCAAGTACTAACCAAAAGAAAACTGATACAATGACATTCATGTTAGACAAAGCAGATTTAAACAAAAATATTACCAGTTATTAAAGAGACAATCTCTTCTTGTGGTCATCATCTGAGAGGCAGATGGTTAAACTGGAAAGCACCACCTACTGTGATCGGCTGAGGATTCTTAAAGTTAGTCATGTCTATAACAATGATAATGTTCATAATCCAGTTCCCTTTAACTTGATTCCCTGAAGAACTGCAGGTATATACCGACACTATAAACACCATCCAAAACAAGAAACAACTCAGAGGTCTGTCTGTCAGTAGTGTTACAGTCAAATCAAATCTCATCTGTCTACACCATGGGCTGCTGCCTAGCAATGAGAGTGGACAAAGATAAATCACAGAAGCATCAACACAGAGTAGGAGGTAGACTGTGATGCTACTTGAATGAAGGTCAAAGCAGGCAAAACCAGTAGATCAGTTTTGAAAGAAGCAGATCACAAAAGAATGCACAGAAGAGAAGTCTATTTATGTCAGAATCAAAAATAGCAATAACAACAACTAGAGGTTAATGGAGATACAAAAAAAGATACAAGTAGGACCAGAGCTGCTTTTGTGGTTTAAAGGGCCTGCTGCTCTTCCTGAAGACTGAAGTGTAGTTCCTAACGCGCACACACTGGGCTGCTTATAGCTGCCCACAAGGCCACACCTACTTCAACAAGGCCATACCTCCTAATAGTGCCACTCCAGTGGCCAACTATTCGAACACAGTGAGTCTGTGGGGATACCTATTCAAACCACCCCCCGCCCCCATCCCTATCCCAGTGTAATACACCTTTCATCCTCACACTCTCATTCAGTTCCTACCTCTGGGTTCCTGCCTTGACCTCCTGCCCTGGCTTACTCCATAGAGAACTAGCACTTGTGAAACAAACAACCTGCTGAAGTGCTTTCTCTGTTGGTAGTGGTCAGTGTTACCTCACAGCAACCGAGAGAGAGCTCATGAGGACAGGCACTGGCCCCAGCTTAGTCATCGTACAGTGGAAACCTTTGCCTATGCCTCTCAGGGTATTAGGGGAATGGAGCAAAGAGGCAAAATGCCTGCCTCCTCCCAGGCCTCTGCTTACAATTCTTTTCTCCCGCTTGCCGTTAGCTGATCATCCCCAGACTCAGACCTTACTGGAAAGGCTGACGCTGTATTCGTTTCAGTCCTAGCCAGCTGTTTAGGAATATTTTCCACAGTGATGTGAAGTAGAGTTTGGAGGCATCCCCCCAAGTCTCCCAGGTGCCATCTCACTTTCCCCAGCCCTCCAACCTGGGTGTGGGGCCCTGGGCAGCCGGTCCTCTTCCTCCCCAAGCAAACACTGGTTCTAAGACTTATCCACCATTTTCTGCCAGTGACTCAAAAGAAAAGGGCCTTTCCTGCCCACCTGTCTGTCTGCTTCTCCAGCTGCTTACTGCAATCCAGCCGTAGTGTACCTCCCCTAAGAAGGCTAAGGGCTCGGCCCCGGGGCCACTCTGGAGTAGCTCTACCCCCTCAGTCATATTACCACTGTTAGGTTTTATTAGTGAGCAGTAGCCCCCAGAGCAGACACCACACCACTGCAGTGTCTAAATGCCACGTGCACTCACTAGCAGATGCCCCGGTTCTGTTCTGCATCCTGGCAGTATTGGAAAAGTCCAGCAGGTTTCTGTACGGCACTTTTAGTCAGCAGGGTGAAGTGCTATCCCAGAGACAGTCAAGCTGTTAGCTGACTTTGTTCAGGTGTTGAGCATGGCTTCCTCCAGCTCTGCTAACTAACCACACGGATAGCTTTCCAAATAGTAATGCCAAGGCAGAGGCCCCAAATGGAGGGCAGGGGATCCATATATAAAATGCACAGTGATGAGAAACACAGGCTTGGTCTTGGCTGCTGCTGTCTGTCCAGTTAAGCTGAGGGTCACAGACCTACCTCAGCGATTTGGAAATCAAGTATTTGGTCATTTGGACGACGTGAAGGAGGGACCACTAAAATACTTCTCACTCTGAAGAATCTTATCAGGAGTCTGTCTCCCAGAACCATCTCAGCCTTGAGGTGATATGAGATATGTTGGCTTCAGAGCCAAGCCTGGTCCTTTCAGTTGCATTCCCAGGGTGGAAGAATCCTGCCTTGTCGGGGCTACTCCAGGATGTGCTGGTCTCAGCTCTTCTGTTGCCTGCCAAGAGCTGACTGACTCTAATCGATACACGCAGGGAGCCCGCGCTACAGCCTGAGTAACAAAGCGCCAGCCCTGACACTGGCCAGGCAAGGGCCTCTGACAAGAGGTGCTGACATCTTCCCTGATAGTGCTCCTGCTCTTCCTATCCAGTGTCCTGAATCTCAGGGAAGCCTGAAAAGAGGTCATTAGCAAGTTTTGTTGAGTTTGGGGTTAACCTGGTCCACATAGGAAGTTTCTGAATAGCCAGAGATATACAGAGAAAGCCTCGCTTTAAAGACAGACGGACAGACGGTGGAGAGATGGTTCAGCAGTTAAGAGCACTGACTGCTCTTCCAGAGGCCCTTAGTTCAACTCCCAGTACCCACAATGGTGGCTCATTACCAGTGGAATCTGATGCTCTGTTCTGTCACGCAGGCATACTTTCAAATGGAGTACTCATACATATAAACAAGTAAATCTTAAAATTTATTAGATAAATCAATAAAATAAAAAATCTGCTGCTACTTAAATGGGCCATAAAAGCATAGCGGCAGGAGAGGGTGGCACACCCCTTCAGCCCTAGGTTTCCTTGTGGGTCAGCCTGATTGAAGGTTGGGCATGGGCCAGAAAAACAGCAAAATCATAATTCCCATTGCGCTTGTCAGCCAGCGTGTCTGTTCTGGAACTGTGACCCAATTAAAGTTACTGGAAACCCCTGTGGCCCAGTTAAAGTAGGTGAACCCTCAGGTGGCCTTCAAGGCAGCCTTTCCTTGGGAGCTTTCCAGCCTTGGTCTTTATTCCAAATGTCCAGTCTGAGGCCCTACAAGTAAGGAGTGCGATTACATTGAAGAGAAGCAAGAACCTAAACCCACAAAGCACTTCTCCGTTCCATTGCATTTACGGAGGAGCATTTATGTTTTTATTTCTGCAGGAAATAAAAAAACAAACACAAAATGTCAAAAATTAATACCTCACCCAAAAACACCAATAGTAGATATCAAAGTTGCTCTTCGTCCACAGCCCCTGGGCTGCTTCTGTACTTCATTCAGCAAGTCCATGTCCAGTGGAAGGTCTGTCTACAGTCACCTCTTGGATAGAAACCAAGCTGTCACAGGATCTTCTTAGCAGCCGCCAGTGGCTGTCTTGATGGTCAGTGGACGTCCTGAGAACTGAGTGGCATCTGTGATTGTAACTTGTGCTGCTGCCCCTTAACATCTATTCTGGACTTTGCTCTTGTTAGACTGCAGGTCCTGTGGACACACACAAGCCCTTATCCATACTTGGCAAACATCCCAGTGTAAGGATCTCTTCTCCATCCTGGTCTTCCAGCAGATAGCCTGAGAGCTCTGTCCTCAAACACCCACGGGTGATGCTGACATAGCACCATCTCTCCCTGTGTTTGCCTCTCTTCTGGCTCTTCCAAGGGGCAGTTGGCACACCTGCCACCAAGTCCTCAATTCCCATGTGTCTACATCCACGTTAAGCAGGGTGAGGGACAAGTGATCACAACCGGTGGGCCCCTCAGTTAATTTTCTAAGCAGCCATGCCTGAGGGCCTTAGGCTGCCGCAGTGAATTGTTAGTGTGTCCACACCTCCTCACCCAGATCCCCATTCTGTGCCTTTATCTGAAGGAGCATACAGTATCTGCCACTGCTCTCTCTGCCAGGGAATCTGAATTTCAGATTTAACTGAGTCTCCTTTATTTTCACTTACTAAACATGACAACTCTGACCCAAGAGACTTGTGTCAGACCTAAGCACAGCATTACTGTGTATTCTAGCTGTTCTGGCCTCATTGACAATTTTGACACCACAGCCTAATTCCTGATCCAGACCAGATGGTAGTTACTAGTTTCAGACAGCACACATCCCAACTTGGGCCATCTGCTGTCCTCAGAACCCTGATGGAAGCTGGCTGCCTAAAATCATAGTGACAGCCTTAGCTAGTAGCACTTTGTTGTGCTTGCGTTCCATCCTAAACGTTATTAATACGTATTTCATTTACTCCTCACAGTAGACCCTCTGAGGAAGGAGGATTGATCTTTCTTCAGCTTGCTGGGTTTGGGTGTTTTGTGCTGTTTTGTGTATGTACAAAAAGCCTTGGCATCACATTAGACAGGCACAGGAGTTCATACACATAATCTTAGCCACTAGGAAGGGAAAGACAGAAGCTTGTGGCCTGAAGTACATGCAACCCTGTCTCCAAAAATAAAAATACAGGAGTGGTCTCTAGCCCAGGCTGGTCCAGAACTCACATTGATCTTATCTCGGCCTCAACAGTACTGGGGTGTGTGTGTGTGTGTGTGTGTGTGTGTGTGTGTGTGTGTGTGTGTGTGTATGCAAACACTATACACATATATCTTTGTTGTTGTCTACTCCCTTTTTTATATTGTCAGGAAACAGAGCAGCTAAGTGTATACTGCACAAACAGTGAGTGACAAGATTCAAATTCAGCTCCTCTGGTCTGAGACCTGTTTTCTGACTGGTCTTTTATGGAGGATTAGTAGCTACAGCCTCAGCTGGGAAGCAGATGGGATGGACCTCACTTGCTTCAGGGTGTTGAAGGGCAGGCAAATGGCCTGAACTCAGTGAAGAACACAAGTTCCTGGAGCTGGTTACATTCTTACCGTGAATGTGATAACCTTGTAGTGATAGATGCACATTTTTCCATGGTGCAACAAAGAAAAAATTAGTGCAGAGAATGAATTATATCTCTCATTTTTAATGACAATTTTGCTCCCTCGGTAGATTAATTAGCAGCAGAGAGTTCCTCCCCGAAAGCAAATCATAGCACACTTTATTGCACGGAAAGGTACACTAAAATGCAGCTGTGTCTCACTAAGCAGCCAGGCTCCCTTCTGACCAGCGTGCCTGCCAGCGTAGGCTGCCTCCCTCCCACCCTGTCTGGGAAGACTGAGGGAGACCTTGGCCTCGGAGCCAGAGCAGAACCAGAGCTCCCACTTCCAAGCAAACCCTATGAGTGACGTGGGGGCAGAGGTGTTTGATCTTGTTACTTAGAGGAATTCAGGAAAGGGCCTCTTCCTTTTATGCCACAAAAGCAGCCTGGCTGCAAGCTGAGTTGGTACCTAGGGAAAGAGCAGAGGAACCGGACTAGCCCTGCAAACCTCAGCTGTTTCTACTCTCACGGCAGCCCTTGGTGGTCCTGGAACTCACTCTGTAGACCAGGCTGGCCTCAAACTCCCAGAGCTCGGCATGCCTCTTCCTTGTGGGTGCTGGGATTACAGGTTGCACCACCATATCCGGCTCAGTTTTCTATCCTACTTCTTCAGTTTTCGGGGGTAGGTTTGTGTGTCTATGTTTTGAGATACACAAAAACAGACACAAAGACTTTGGACCAGTGAAATGACCTAGTGGGTCAAAGGCACCTGCTTCAAAGCACGACAGCCTGTGCTCTCAGTCACAGTGGAAGGAAAGAAGCAATCCCTCCCTGTGAGATAGTTGTCCTCCGACCTCCACACGTGCTCACCCACACATACACATAAATATACAAGCACAAAATACATCTTTTTTAAAAGAATATGTTCTTTCACCTGCCAACTCAGTGTACCACTGAGTCCAGAAAATACAAAGTCATCCTGTTGCTGTGAACTGCAGTGAGGCTCAGATTCAAACTTTGACCAGAATTGCCCAGGTGATGTTTACTGATACAGGGTGTTAATTAGGATGGCATTATTTCTTCTTTCCTCAAAGTCCTGTGACAACACTGAATACTTTCCTAACTCTCATTTACTTTCTACTTTTAAGAAGATGTTATCTCTCCTGGTGTGCTAGTGCACACCTTTAATCCCAGCACTGGGGAGGCAGAGGCAGGCAGATTTCTTGAGTTTGGGGCCAGCCTGGTCTACAGAGTGAGACCCTGTTTCAAAACAAACAAAAAACTCAACCTTTTCCAGTTTAGTTTCATTCATGTCTGAGCAGAGTTGTCCTTCTCTGGACAAAATGCAAGTGGTTTGGATGGAGTGAGAGTCCAAAATAGTCACCTGGACACTTGCCAAAACCTGATTTACCCCTGGGGTTGGAGCTGTGCAGGGGGGTCCTCTCCTGCCAGATTGTACTGACACTGTTTTTGTCTCTATCCAGGTACATTGAACGGAAAGCTTTTCTGGATCGAGTGGACCACAGGCAGTTTGAAATTGAGCGAGATCTCAGGCTGAGCAAAATGAAGCCTTGACATTCTGGGGAGAATCCATAGCAGCTTAATCCTGTTGACAATGTGAGCTCTTCTGTGTGTCTGTGATATTTCCAGTGTTCTTCATCATGTTTCCAGCAAGTCCCTTTTTCTACGTTGCAGTTTGTTTAATATATCTTAATTTCACTTGGTTTCATTCATTTTCCTTTTTAAAATTTGTCTTTAAATAAACAAACAGAACCCTCTGTGAGGTTGGTAAAAGTGTGGATGCCATGCCCCTTCCCTTTGCTCTGCTTCGAAAGCTGAAGGCCAGCCAGGCCCAGCTGCCACATCTCAGACCTGTCCTTGATGGTCATGGCCTCTCTAGAATCAGCCTAGTCTCTGGGCATTTGTTCTCAGTGCATTCAGCTTTCCTTTAGTGTGAGATTCTCATATGTAAGGTGGGGGGCATTGGGGTAAATTAATGCTGAGTGGCTTTTTGTTTTTTCCTATTCCCCTTTCTCCTTTTTTTTTTTTTTTTTTTTTTTTTTTTTTTTTTTTTTTTTTTTTTTTTTTTAAAGCCTACTTCAGATGTATTTTCTACCTCTACTGTAGTTCTTCAGGCTTCTGTCAGGGGATATTCTTGCCAGTAATGCTGCACACACCTAGAATCCCAGTGCTTGGAAGACTGACAAAAACTGCTGCAAATCTGAGGGCAACCTGGGCTACATAGCTCCAGACCAGCCTAGGCATTGAGAGTGAGAAATGGGGATTCTATCACCTGTTCCAAGGGCATGAGAATTGGGGGAAGTGGGCTGCAAAGACTGCATTCCGTTTCCTGCTCAGACACACTTGTGGCCTTACCACAGCTTTGTTTTCTGGCCTGTGGATGCCATGAGTCACATCAGTCTTTCAGAGGGCTGAAGTGAGTGAGTTGATGCCACCCTAAGGCCAAAGAACACTAGGTCACAGTGGGCTTCCTGACTAGGCCTTGGATGTGGGGACAGTATTTGTAGCAACCAAAACTGAATTGGTGTCACAGATGGCTAGCATCTCATTACCCAAAAAGGAAGCTTACAAGCCACATTTGAACTCATGGTCTGTTCACATCCATCTGCAAAGGACTGTATAGGTGACACAGAACATACCAAGATGGCATCACAACAGGTGGGCTCTACTGAGACTTGGATGATGAAGGAAGTCCTTTAACCGGAACCAGCCAGCACCCCATTAGGATAGGACCTCTGTGCCTGTAAGAAAGGGGCCCACCTGTGGTCTTCCTGGCATGTCACCCACTGCACTTGGTATTTCTCTTGTATTCTGTTGCAGAAATTTGTACCCCAGCATCCCATCTCTGCATCCATAGCATCAACAGCGTATGAGCCAACTCTGCCCATATATGCAGATGTTCACGATCCTTAGGATAAGGGGCCATGGATTCATGGTAACTTGGGTTTTCTCTTAGCAGAAGCCTAAGAGATGAGGAAGTCAGTAGATCAGTGAGACTCATCTATGAGTGTCAGCCCTGCCAGCCCTCAAACAGTCTTTTCCATCAGTGGCCTGTATTCAGTGTTTGTATCTCTCTAGAAAAGGCAGTCTCTTTGTCCCAGGTGTGTCTATTTCCAGCTGGGCACATGTGACCCAGGTAATACCAGTTTGACTGACTTAGGTACATGCACAAATTGAAGTGTGTGTACCAATGTGTGTCAGCATCAGTAAGACTTAAAGTGGCCTCACAGCAGACCTGGGTCATCATGACAGCACTCTGGCTGCAAATGTGTGCATATAGTGTTTCAAGCCCCTCTTGTGAACTGACAGTCTTTTCTAAAGCTGTTCCAGTAGGTCACAGATGAAAGCAGCCGGCCATGTGTTGGCAGTTGCTGAGCCTAGGAGAGGAGTGTGTACAATCCTTATGTTTTTCGCAACTTGGATATGGATTTCAATTTTTCATAATAAAAAATTTTCTAAAGTTGTCCAAGAAACACAGAATTGTGTTCTGTATAAGGAAGGATTTTGAAGTACTTCCGGCTGAAGCAGAAGAGGGCGAGCAGCCTCCGAGCACACAGGCCTCTCTCTCAGGCCTGCAGGAGTACAGGAAAGGGGCTGCCTGTTGGGGAGACTGTTGGGGAGAAGGTCCTCTCTGCTTTAACAGCTCAGAAACTACACTCTGCCACTTCTGACGGGGAAGAGTCAGAGTGGGGGGACAGAGAAACTGCCAGCAAGACACACGGCCTAAAGTAGATGTGGCTGTTCTCTAAACAAGTGGCTTCTCATAAGGGTAAACCAGACAGAGGAGCCAGGAGTCTTCAGCCTTGCCTGACCACTCATGGGGCTGAGTGTGAAGACTGCAGAATGGAGGTAGAGAACTACATAGGTGGGGACCCCTGGGGATGTCTGAGGTAGACATGGGCCACCCATGGACTACATAGGTGGGCACCCACAGGTATGCCTGAGGCAGACATGGACCACTGTAAGCTTTTTCTCTTGGTCAGCATATACTTGTATGTGAGCACATCAGAGTTCTTAGTGGGAATTGCTTTCTCGGCCACGTTGTTAGCTGCACTGCCTCACTTTCAAAGGACTAAGCCACCGTGGCCAATACCTGACCTTCCTCAGTGGACCCTTGGTTCAGACCCCAGAACCTCTCTCCTGACCAAAAAAAAAAAAAACAAAAAAACAAAAATCCTCTTTTCTGACAGTTTGTTTGAACAATGGCAGAATTTGGTTTCCATAGGAGGTGGTGGGTGCCCTTTATTCAGGAATTAGGAATTGTTGAGGAAATGTTTGTGGGGATATGTAAAGAATGAGTTCATGTTTGTGGATGGTTTGGCACTCTTCGTGGGTCTAATGCTCTGCTGGGCTCTCACCATTGGCTATAGAAGTCTAAGAGCACTCACTGTTCACTGTTCGGCTGCTCCTGTGGAGCAGAGACTCAGGAGCTGAGCTCTCTGACCCTGCCCTGGCCTGTCAGTCTTTTGTTCTCTATGTCCCCAATGGGTGTGTCAGAATTCCAAAGTGTCTGATATCCTCTAATGGGGGGTAGGGGTGGGGGCAGAGTGCTCCAAAGTAGTTTGAGGTCAAGTAATAAAACAAGCCTCTTTCTGTACTCTGCTCACCTATTTCTTGGGGAACTCAGTGCTCTAATTAAGAATTCTGCATAAGGCCTCTAGGGCCTTACAGGGACACATTAAGAAATAACCTTGAGTGTGATATACACAGCTAAGGAGGAGGCCCTAGCCAGCACTTGGCCAGGTCTGTCTAGCATGAGAGCTGTGCCACGTGGCCAGTGAGCCAAGTTGCCAGCACCACAGGAGGGCCAGGACATCTTTAGAGAGAAGTGGAGACAGAGTGCTTCTGGACACAGTCAGGACTGGGAAGACAACATGACAGGCTCTCCAGATACTGTGCTGTCTTGTGGTTCGTGTGGCACACTGAATGTGTGTACCTTGATTGCTGTGGTCTGCCAAGGCGGGACACATAGTAGAAGGCTCTAGCACACTCCGGAGAAAATGATAGTCTGCCTTTTGGTACAAGTCCCTCATGAGAACTAGAAGTGCTTAGGTGAGCTGATAAGACATACCTGATAGTTTGCAGCACACAGAGCTGGACAGACAGAAGTGATTTGAATATGATGGGCCAGCAGACCAGAAGGACCCAGTGTCATCAACAAATCATTGATGGTGCCTTACTATACCATCTCAGTTACCTGCTCCAACACACATGCACACACACATATTTGCACATGACCTCTTAGCACTGCCCTGTTTTCCACAGGAGGAAATTTGCCTGAAGTCATCAGGGGAACTGACCAGGGCATATACACATCCTATGGTTTCTCAGCACACTGAACAGCCTCTCCGTGCTGTTTGGCTCCTGCAGTCATGTTGCAGGTGCTGGGGGAATTCCTACTGGGAAAGGAAAAGTGTTAGAGGACCGAGGAAGCTCAAGGAAACTTGGACACAGCAAAGTCAAGAGTAGGAGTCACTGCCCCGGGGCCTCCCCAGCCAGGCCACCATCTGAGACCCTGCTACAGAGGTGTCTTGCTGAGATTCCTCAGTCTTTTGCCTGGGCAAACTGTGGTAGCCAGGTTTGCTCCCATCTGAGCTCTGCTATGCTAGGGGTAGGAGTGTTCCTTCACTTGTAGATGTTGCCTGCCTCTGGGGAGTTGGAAGGATGAGACTGAGAAGCTACACACACCAGCAGGTTTAGGGCTGATTGGGGACACTGGAGACTGGGCCAGGCAAAGTGCCCCTTGTAGAACAGCTGGGTTACAACTTGTGCTAGTCGGTGATGTGAATCCTGCCAACTTGGCCTCCCCTTGCTGACAGCCCTGACAGATGTACAGAGATGGGTCATGAACAGCCCATATGTTAGAAAGATGCTATAGCAGGCCCCGGCTTATTAGATGCAAAATAAATGGTCCCTGACCTAGATAAATAAATTTCAGATTTGCAGATGCCAACATGAATCACAGTCTGTCCAGTTTTTCTAGCAGAAGTTATGTATGGAATGGTCTATATTCAAACCGTACTAGGTATTATAAGCTGTCCCCAGGCCCCTAGGCCACCAGTATGACCTGAGGCTTCAGTGGGTGCCCTCTCTCAGTGAAAGGTATGGCTGAACTGACTGAGGGGACAGGAATGTCACTGTCCTTTGTCCCAGTCCTATATAGAAGGTCAAGAAGCTGCCCCTTACCAGTGCCCCCCCTCCACAGAACACATCTGCCCTATGAAACTGACCAACCAATGGAAGACACTCTCTGTTCTTTTCTGCTTTTGTTTGTTTGGGTTTTATTTTGTTTTGTTTAAGACAGGGTCTCATGGCTGGGCAGTGGTGGTGCATACCTTCAATCCCAGCACTTGGGAAGCATAGGCAGGCAGATTTCTTGAGTTTGAGGCCAGCCTGGTCTACAGAGTGAGTTCCAGGATAGCCAGGGCTATACAGAGAAACCCTGTCTCGGAAAAAAAAAAAACAAAAACAAAAGACAGGGTCTCCTGTAGTCTAGGCCAGCCTTGAACTTAGTATGTAGCTGAGGGTAACTTTGAACTTCTGATTCCCTGTGTGCTAGAATTATAACTATGTGCCACCATACCCAGTCTATGTGGAGCATGTTCATCTAGCCTAGTGCTGCAAACATGCTAAGCTAGCACTCTACCAGCTTAGCTATGGCTCCTGTGTTTGCTTTTTGAAGTACAGTTTCCTATAACTCCCGGCAGGCCGTGAACTCTCAGACTGTGTAGTCAAGGGACTACACAAGTAGTAGACAAGTAGACAAGTGACTTGTAGACAAGTCACTTTGGACTCCTGATCCATTGGCATCCACCTACCAGACACCAGGATTACAAGTGTCATCATCATACCTCATTAGAAGGCATTTTAAGATTCTGGGTGTCTGAAGGTGTTATCTCAGACTACCCCTTTTACTGCAGTTAAAAGGACTCTTATGGCCCTGCTGCTTAACATCATATGAAATTTCTGACTGTGAGATTCAAGCAAGGGAGCGTCCCATAGTCTAGATACACGCCTCCCATCCTTCTTCAATCAATATGGTCTGCAAACAACTGGTCACTGGAGGGGCTTGATTAGTCTTTCCAAAGCAAGTAGTATTTATGAACACACACAGCCAGCAAAGAATATCCCTAAGTGGCATAACAAACAGAACAAAACCGTATTTGTTATGTTCCTATAACAAGAGTTCCTGAAAACCTTGGGATTTGCCCTATTCTTCATGCTAATGAAGGGCCCACTTGATTGGAAAGTGGGAACTCTGAACCCTTCTTTGATCTCCAAACAAGAGAAAGCGCCTCCCCTTAGATCAAGTGCAGTCACCAGTGACCAGTGATCTGCCCAGTCCTAAAAAATAATGAGATCAACATTAAAAACCATTAACAAGGTTCTAGAAGTTGGAGCCCATCCACATGCCAAGAGACTGTCGTACTCCTAGGGCTTGGGGAGAGACTCCCCTGTGCCGATGACCTTCTAAGCCCTTACCTGCTTTTTTGTTTGGCTCTTTATATATATAATAAACTGTATTGTAAGTAGAAAAGTCTCCTGAGCTTACAAGTTCTAGAACATTATCAAACAATAGGGAAAGGGGTCATGGGAGCCCCTAGGTTTGCAGTCCGCTGGGCAGAAAGTGCATAGCCTGGACATCTCCAGGTTGGCATTGGGGACAGTCTTGTGGGACTAAGCCCTTATCATGTGGGTGGTTAGGGTCAGAATTGAATCAGATCATTGGCTATCCAGTTGGTGTTGGGAGACCGTGTTAGTTTAGAGAAAACCCACACACTCACTTTTGTCTAACTCACCCCTTAAATAGTACATCCTTCCGGGGAACTCCGTGGTGTGTGAACATACCTAGATTTAAACTTAGTTCGACTGACAAGTCCTCTGCCTCTCTTGACCCCATTTCTGCATCTGTAGAATGAAGGGGTGCATTGAATAATCTCTAGGTGGAATTTGGTTTTGTGGTTTGGGTTCTGGGTTTTGTTTTTTGTTTAAGAGACAGGGTACTACGTAGGCTACTCGGGCTAACCCTGGGGTACTGGGCTCCATTCATCCCCAGCTCCTCAGATGAGACTACATATGTATTATTGCCATCCAGCCCATCTTGGAAATGAATGTATGTGCAACCAGGCGATTTTTAGGTACACCAGTGTTTGAGAAACACTACCTATGGCCTTACAGCCTTCCTACCTATATAAAATATTTCAAAGCCTCCAGATATATATATCTGAGAAAATTACATCTCCTTTTACCCTTACCATTTTAAATTATCCATGTTCTTAAATTCCTGCCACATCAGCAAAGCCACAGTGCGTTGAACCAACCATCCCTGGTCCCTCCTACATCCACTGAGACTCATCCTCAAGAAGAGTTGGTCCTTGCCTAAATCCCTGGAGTCCCAGCAAAGAGCTAAGCTGAAGCCCCCTTAGTTCTCAGCAACTTAAAGAAGCAGCTGAAGCCAGGCCTGGGAAGCAGGCAAGAGACACAAGCAACAAAACTGAAATTCCCAACCAGCACAGCTGACGAGGAAATGCTTTCCTGCCAGGTTGGCAACAGATGGTAAGACCAACATGCGTGCACCAGCTAAGCTAAGTGTGTAGTGTCTGCTAGGTTGCCCTGCCATTTGGAGATGGACCCAACCACCAGATGCTGGCCACCCCTGTCAAATGA
Organism: Arvicanthis niloticus; assembly: GCF_011762505.2. Classification (NCBI taxonomy): domain Eukaryota; kingdom Metazoa; phylum Chordata; class Mammalia; order Rodentia; family Muridae; genus Arvicanthis; species Arvicanthis niloticus. The sequence continues at coordinate 37,767,156 of NC_047675.1, read as the reverse complement.
ACATTGAGTGGGTTCTTCTGCTCCTGTCTGAGGGCCAGTCTGAGGTTCCCTGTCTTTTCTCCTGCTGCTGCCCAAGCTGACATTCTCCCTACTGCTATGCTATTCTGATTATAGGAGGAATCTGTTCATTGAAACTTTGAAGACAAGGGCCTAGGGGCATAGCTCTAGTAAATCACATGCCTAGCTTCCTAGAAGTTGTAGATTCAATCCTCAGCAACCCCTCCCCCCCCAAGAATGACAAAACAAAAAATAAAGACTGAGCACATGTGGCAACTGAACCCAGAGCCTCTGACATCACATACAACCAGGGGGAGTGGGACATGTGATCCCAGAACTCAGGAGGTGGAGGCCACCGGCTAAACAATGTTAAAGCTACATAGTGAGTGAATCTGAAGCTAGCTTGGGATACTTGAAACTAAACAAACCAAGTTCCATCTCACCAGCCCGTAATTTTTATTTTAACAATTTAAGATTTAAAAAAAAAAAAAAAATGCATCATTGGTAGTGTATCTCCATGGCACAGCACTGGCCTAGTTTTTATTTGTAAAGAAGGCTCTGGGTTCAGTTGCCATCACACACCACACACACACACACAAATGGAAACTTAAGATGCAGTTCCTCAAACGCACTTTTGAAGCCGGAGACTGCAGGCGCCCAGTGTCACGTGTACTCAGTGTTTATGTGGGGCCATCGCTGTCACTGAGGAATTCTGTCACACTGCACCACTATATGCTATATTGACAGACTTAGTTTTCTATTCTTATTCTATTTTTGGTTTTGGGGTTTTTTTGTTGTTGTTTTGGTTTTTGTTTTGTTTTTGTTTTTCAAGACAGGGTTTCTCTGCATAACAGCCCTGGCTCTCTCTCCTGAAACTCACTCTGTAGACCAGGCTGGTCTTGAACTTTCTTCCTCTGCCTCCCAAGTGCTGGGACTAAAGGCTTGTGCCACCATACCGCCTGACAGTCTTGTTTTTATATGGAGCTGGGGATCCATCTAAGTAGTAGAGCCCAGGCTGGCCTCAAACCTCTGATGAAAACTCAGTTAAGGACTACATACCATAATTTATTTTATTGATCTCTGGTCTTGGCCATTTAGAAAACATGTTTTATTTTGAATAATGCTATGTTGAACTGTCTTGTTAGTTCTTTATCTGCCTACCTAGTTATTTCTGGATGGCTTTTACAGGGTAGTATTTTGTCAGGGAAGGAATGTATTTTCAAGGGCTTGAAATAGAATGCCCAGTTCTTTCTGAGAAGGGCCCCACCCCCTACCCTCTCAGCATACATGGCCCTCACTGTGTATGTCAACCCTATAACACAAGAAAACAAAAACCTGTCTGCCTGCCTCTGAGTGTATATCCAGTGACTTGGGTATGCCCTACAATGATTTGGAAAGATAAAAGCCATCCCAGCAGCAGACTAGACTGTCCAGTTTTGAGTTCCAGAAACTTGCTGCACCAGCTCAGGTCTGTATCTTTGAAAAAGACATCTGACCAGGGTGGGGGCTCCTCACCAGCCTGATTGTGTGGCCCATTGCCCAGATCACACCCCAGAACAGGCAGAGCCAGACTTGACCCAGCCTTTCCCATAAACCTTAGCTTTTTTAAGCACACATGGTAGGGCTCAGGCCACTGGTCTCTGGAAGGAAAGCCACTCCCTAGGCTGGCTTTCTGCCCAGGGAGGACCCCTGAACTCATACACTCTCTTAGCTCCTATTGCAAGGCCGCCCCCTCAGGAAACCCCTGCCATTTCCAGCAGGCCAAGCGGAAAGCACCGACATCTCTGTTTCCTCCATAAGGATCTATCTCCTTGTATCTAGGCCTCACATTCACAAAGTTGCCACTGCAGAGATGCAAGATGCCCTCCATAACCAGCACTCTGGGAAATGTGCAGCTTTCTACAATCTTCCCTGGACATTCCCTTGGTTAAACTTTGACAGTTATTTGAAGAACTTGCTAGAGGTCACCCAGGGACTCCTCTGGTCCTTATTAACCTGCCTTCAATTAGCCCATCAGTAAACACAGGGCATCCTTCCAGAACACAAGAAGTGGAAAGTTCAGGATGCCACAGGGCAGTATAAACAGAGAAACCTAGTCAATATGATTCTGGCAGTATTTCCTGCTGCCATCCCAGCCCATACTCACTGTGTCCTAGTGGTTCCAAGTGAAGCAGATACTGCATGGCCCTGTAATCACCATGGCCCCTGTAATCACAGAGGACATCAGGGATGGAGCCCCCTGCACTGGTGAGAGACCTGAGTGATTTATGAAAAGCTCATCTAACAGATGGGGAAGAAAATAGCCTTTGAAAGTAAGATACCATGCAGAAGTTCACTCAGAGACCAAAACCCAGGCCAGCCCCACCCCATCCTGCCCTGATAATGGAGGTCAAGGCTGACAAGCACCACGGGTTCTTGCCAAAATACAGACCTTGCTGTCTATATTGAGTTCCTTCCTGTTTTCACAAAACAGACTCATTCCTTGGGAGCATCAAGACTTTCCCAGTACCCTGCCCCCTTCCTGGGGAAGACCCTTGGCCTTGGGCAACATCACAGAGCCTCTGAAGGAGGTGCCTGGTGATCTGCCCTCACTGAGAACATGACACTGTGGCTTTGAGGACCAGTGACCCCAATGTGGCAGCTGCTGTTTTGGGGCCCTTTAATTATTTAGAGAATGTATACTATTCAGCTCATTGGCTCCACTTCTGAGTTCAGAGATGCAATGCCCTGGGGATTGTTTCCAGTGAAGAGTGAAATTCCACTTGTCACAGTCACTAAAGGTGAGAGCTGTTCCTGGAGGTGGCTGTGGTCACCACGTAGAAGGGTAGGAGGCCGGCAGTGTTCTGGGAGTCTGCCCAGTAAACTCGCTTCTTTCATCTCTTCCCTGGTTAGAAGTGCAGAGGGTTGGTATGTTAAGTTCATGTTTTGTGGCTCACTGGTCAGTTACATTCCCTGTCTTCCTCAGTGTTGGCCCTGGGGGAAAGACCCTTAGACTAGGTCCCAGAGGATTGGTGGGCTCTTCCCAGAGCAGCTTACAGTTCTTAGAAATCAGTAATGTCATTTCTCTCAAAATTTGTTCAAAATTATCTGGTTGTGATGTAATCCCAGCATGCAGGAGATGGGAGCATTAGTTTAGGTCATCCTCAGCTACGTAGAAAACCTGAAGCCAGCCTGGGCTACATGATATCCTGTCTCAAAAACGAACTGTTTTAAAGCAGAGACTGATTATAAAAGTAACTTTTATTCTGAAATAATTGTTGTCTCCGAAGCTTACTCCCTCTGTCTGGTAACCTAGGTCTAGTCCTGGAAGCTTCTAGCCTCTGTACAACTGAATCTAGACCTAGAATGTTTTCAGCCTCTGAGACTTGCTGCTGAATAAGCTCACCCTTTCTAGTTCTTTCTGATGGCTGGCTGGCTGGTTCAACTCAGCTAATCTGGCTCAAAACTCCTCTTCCTGCTAACTGATTCAATAATCAATATCTCTCTCTCTCTCTCTCTCTCTCTCTCTCTCTCTCTCTCTCTCTCTCTCTCTCTTTCTCCCTCTCTCCCTCCCTCCTTCCTTCCCTCTCTTGAATTGTTCTGCTTGAGGCAAGCTTGAATTTTTTTAAAACTGATTTTTAATAAGAGTTTTTAAATGCTTTGACACCCCCCTTCTAGACCACCATCCAAAAGTAAGAGGGAAAAGAAGGTAAATAGGACAAGGGTGTGGACCTATCTCGTCGTCAGGATATGTGCAGTCCAGTTCAGTAGTGTCAGGATAGGGAATCAGCAGCAGTGTCAGTCGGCCTCCACTGAAATGGCATGACTCTGAGGCAGCGACCAGGACCCAGCCGAGGTGACAGAAAAGTTCTCTGCCATGTCTCTCTCAATGAAGTGAAGGTCAGCGAAGTGTTGCAAAGCTAGCTGAGCAGTCACACTGCCACTATCACACTCTCCAAATATCACATGTCCTCCCACGGGTCTTGCCTCAGCAAAACACCTGTGAGTCTGTATCACCTGATATATTCAGAAACCTCCACTTCAGCTTGACCTCAAACTAACTCTGGCAATTTGTCCTAATCTTCTGGCTCCTTCTCATTCTCTGGCTTCTCTATTCAACCTGTCTCTGTAAAACTCTCCCAGAAAATTGCCTCCTTCTCTCCCTCTCTCTCTTAAGTAGCTTCCCTTTCCTCTCTCTTCTCCGATTCTGCCAATTCTTTCTCTGATTCATCACTCTGTCTACTGTAGTAGAAACAATTTAAGCTCATCCCCGACTAGCTTACAAATAAATGAGTCTCAGACTATGGTTATTTTATTTGGCTTTGACAATTACTGGGGGTCACCCCTAATCTACTCTTCTAACTGCAGGCCTGGCTAGGGAGCCAGCCTAGCGGTGTACCCCAGATACTTGCTGTTTCTCCTGGCCATGAGCTCATGGTTTCTCTACCCTCATGATGGCTTCTTCCCCGCTCTTCCTTTATCCTCCCTCCTCCTCCAACCAGGTCACTCCAAACCCACAGACCTCTAATCCCTCCAGTAATTGGCTGTAGCCAATTTTATTTAACCAATAGTTTTAAATCAAGGAAGAAGATTTGTACAACAAAAGTTTGTAAACGTGAGAAGTCACTCATAGGCCCAGACCTTCTGGTATGGAATTTAGCATTACAACACATAGCACCAGACCACACCTCAGTGGTCTGCCTCTCAGTTAGATATTCCTTTCAGGCTTGGATGTTTCCTTCTACAAACTCACTTTACCTTCATTGTTTGGAATTAAAGGTGTCTGTCTTCCAGCCAGAGGGGTTAATGGTGTGTGCTAACGACTGAGCCATACCACAACTAGAAACAGGTTTTTCAGTAATAACACAATCTCACAATCTCAGGGTTCACAGTGTGGTCAAATATCCTGCAACAACAGATGGATCTCTGAGAGTTTAAGTCCAGCTTGGTATACATATCAAATTCCAGTCCAGCCAGAGTTATATAGTAAGATTTGACCCTGGAGAGAGAGAGAGAGAGAGAGAGAGAGAGAGAGAGAGAGAGAGAGAGAGAGAGAGAGAGAGAGAGAGAGAGAGAGAGGAAAAAGGAAGGAAGGAAGAAGGGGGAAAGGAAAAGAAAGAAGAGAAAAAAGAAATTGTCCTCAGAAAGTTACACTTGGAAGCCAGGTGTGGTGGCACATGCCTTTCTTTCATCCTAGCACTAGGGTGGCAGAGGCAGGCAGATCTCTGTGAGTCAGAGGCCAGCCCAGTCTACAAAGAGAGTTCCAGGACAGCCAGAGCTGTTACACAGGAAAACATGTCTCAAAAAAAAAACAAACAAAAAAGTTACATTTGGGGGCCCACTCGGGGATTGAAACTATCCTCTGCTTTCTCAGGTGTGGTCAAGAGCACTGGCTGCTCCTCCAGTAGATGCACCTTTGATTCATAGCATCCACACAGTGGCTCCCAAACGTCTGAAACACCAGTTTCATGGGATCTGAAGCGTGGGCACTAGACACAGATGAGATGCACAGAAACTCACTCAGGCAAAGTATCCATGCACAAAAACAATAAAAATAAAAAAAATGATAATCTGTATTAAAAAAAAAAAAAAACCTTACACTTGGGCTGGAGACTTGGCTTAGTGGTTAAGACCACTGGCTGTTCTTGGAGAGAACCAGGTTCAATTTCCAAAGCCCACATGGCAGTTCACAATCTTCTGTAACTCTAGTGCTAGGGGATCTGACACCATCTTCTGACTTCCTTGGGAACCAGGCACACTCGTACATGTAGGCAAAACACTTATATGTATAAAAAAGCTAAAAACATTTTTTTTTTTTTTTTACCATTACACTTGGAGAGACTGGAGAGCTAGCTCAGCAGTTAAGAGCACATACTGCCCTTGCAGAGGACCTGAATTGAATATGTGTTCAAACATAAACCACATACATACCACATTGTGAGATGACCACCACTGGCCATTTCCAGACATTTCCATCATCCTGAACAGAAGCTCTGAGCTCATTAAGCAGAAACTACCTCCTGTCTTTAGCTGATGGCAATGACCTCGGCGCTTTCTGTCCCTTCGGCCTTGTCTATTCTCCCTGTGTAAGTGACATAATAAATTATTTGTCTAGGTGGCATCATATGCTGTCTAGGTAACATCATATACTGTTTAGGTGACATATACTGTTTAGGTGACATCATATACTATTTAGGTGACATCACACACTGTCTTCTCTTATACTTTGCTTGTTTCACTTAGCATCATGTTTTCAAGTGTAATTTTTAAAAAAGATTTTATTATTTATTTATTTATACATATGTGAGTATACTGTTGCTGACTTCAGACACACCAAAAGAGCACATCGGATCCCATTACAGATGGTTATGAGCCACCATGTGGTTGCTGGGAATTGAACTCAGGACCTCTGGAAAAGCAGTCAGTGTTCTTAACTGCTGAGCCATTTCTCCAGCCCTCAAGTGTAATTTTTTTTTTTTTTGGTTTTTCGAGACAGGGTTTCTCTGTTAGCCTTGGCTGTCCTAGAACTCACTCTGTAGACCAGGCTGGCCTCGAACTCAGAAATCCGCCTGCCTCTGCCTCCCAAGTGCTGGGATTAAGTGTAATTTTTTTAAGATTTACTTATAATTATTATTTTTAGATGTGTATATGAGAGTTCTTGTGTGTTGTGAGCTGTCTAGAGCAGGTGTGGAGATTTGAACTTGGATCCTCATGTTCGCACAGCACACACTGGCTGAGCCACCTCTCCAGCTTCCAGGGGCCCACAGAGATTTTGGATGTGTTTAATGCCACTGAATTGTGTGTTTAGCACTGATGAAAATGGCTAGCTTTGCCGGGCGGTGGTGGCGCACGCCTTTAATCCCAGCACTTGGGAGGCAGAGGCAGGCGGATTTCTGAGTTCGAGGCCAGCCTGGTCTACAAAGTGAGTTCCAGGACAGCCAGGACTACACAGAGAAACCCTGTCTCAAACAAAACAAAACAAAACAAAAACAAACAAACAAAAACAACAACAAAAACAAACAAACAAACAAACAAAAAGAAAATGGCTAGCTTTGAATTGTTTATATTTTGCCATAATTTAAAAAAGTGTTTACTGAGAAAAAAAAAACCAGCATAAATAATAATGAACCCAAGAATGATTAGAACAGGGGAACAGGAGAGACGTGGTGGTTAAGAGCGTTTGTTGCTCTTCCAGAGGACCCAAGTTCCCAGCACCCACATGAGACTTCTCTCAACATAAAGTTAAAAATTAAAATTACAAAATAAAATAATTATAGTCAGGAGAGATGGCTCAACAGTTAAGAGCCTTTGTTGCTCTTGTAGAGGACCAGGTTCAGTTTCCGGTCCCCACATGATGTGACAACCACCTCTAACTCCAGTTCCAACACCTTCTTCCAAATTCCATGATGCACAAACACATTCAGGCAAAACACTCATAGACATAAAGTAAAATTGATCTAAAAAAAAAAAAAAAACTTAAAAAAAAAAAATAGTTGCCGGGCGGTGGTGGCACAAGCCTTAAACCCAGCACTTGGGAGGCAGAGGCAGGTGGATTTGAGTTGTAGGCCAGCCTGGTCTACAGAGCGAGTTCCAGGACAGCCAGAGCCACCCAGAGAAACCCTATCTCGAAAATAAAGTGAACTTGTCAGTGAAAATTGAGAAAAGACAGAAGAGACTCCCTTTCCGAGCTATCGGGGTACCAACTGCCTATCCCCACCTTCAGCATAACCTCAGTTGGTCTTTTCTTCTTCCTCCTCTATCACTTTTCCCAGCACAAATGCACGACAGGAATGCCAATTTGGTGCAAGCATGGGAGCTTGTTTCCTTTTTGTGCTGTTAAAGAAAACCGTCTGTGGAGTTTCCTGCCATGCCGCTCTGTGCTCAGATCCCGAGGTTTGGTTTCCCATTGTTGGAAAGTGGTCCATGAAGCCGCGGGAGGAGGTTTCTGAGACCCTGTGAGAAAACTCCTAGTAAACAAGACAAGAGTCCTGTGATCTCTGTTCCTTCACAACATGAGGTTTTCTTGGAATGTGCCCCTCCCAGGTGTAGCAGAGAGGAGTGAATTTACTTCGACTGTTGTCATTCAAATTCCACTATGGAAAAAAATAACAAAAAACATGGTTTCCCCACCTGGTGGCTTGTTCTTATGGATTTTACACTTTACTCTTTTGGGTGACTCTTCTGAACCCTCAGAGTAGGGAGATCTGGTTTCAGTAAAGTTGGCTATTGCTTGAGACTTTGGTCCACCTCATTTTTAGGCCCCTCTCCCCCAGGTTCACGTTGCCAACTAGAGAGGTAAGCAGCCACGATCTGTTTGACTGACACCCATTATTGAACATGCTAAAGTTTTAATGTTGCTTCTTGACAACTTGTGGGACTTTCTTACATGTAGTAATTCCTGGAATCTGGGTGTCAGAAGACTGTTCCTACGGGAAGTCGGGTCTCTTGTCAGATGGCTCATTACAGCCCTTTCTTTTGTAGCTATTTCCAGGAGCAGAGAAAGATGATACTCAAATTAACCAAAGGGTTTCTACACTGGCCAAACCAGGGTAGGAGTTCAGGCATGCCACCTAGTGCAGCAGAAAGGGCTGCACTGTGCCTGCCACTCAGGCTGCTTAGGAGTGAGTCATCTGCCTCTTAGGGAATGACCTGTGTCTGGGACAGGTTTTCTGAGTGCTGCATAGGTGACATACTGAGTGAAGATTGGTCTTTGTCTCCAAGAACAGCAAGGGCAACTGAATATGACCCTCAAATTCATCCTCAACCTAATCTCTAGAATCTATTACCTAAGAAGGGAAAAGGCACTTTGTGTATGTGACTAAGGAGTCTGAGACAGGAGAAGTTTCTTGAATTATTGAGATGAGTTCAACGGAATCACAAACACTGATGAAAATGACTAGTTTGGAGTTATTTATATTTTGCCATAATTTAAAAAGTGTTTACTGCAAAAAATAAAAAAATAAAAATAAAGCCCAGCATAAATAATAATAAATGAACCCAAGGAAAATTAGAAAACAGGAACAGGAAAGCTACAGTAGTTAAAAGCACTTGCTGTTCTTCCAGAGAACCGGAGTCCCCAGCAACCTGTAATCCCAGCACTTGGGAGGTAGCAGCAGGAAGATCAGGAGTTCAAGGTCATCCTTGGCTACATAGCAACTTCAGGGCCAGCCTAGGACACAGGAAACCTTGTTCAAGCAACATTCATGGGCCCACATGCTAAGTGATTGACGTATATATGAGAAGAGGTGAATTCTCTCATATGGAAAGTAAATTCCAAGTAATTTAAATAGCCTCTAAAGGAGGGAGTACAACCCTACACTCCTCAGTGGGAACCAGTGTACACTGGCTTCCTTCTAAAACATAAACTGGTGGGAAGGGAGGAGTTTCATGGTGGTGGAGCACAACCTCAGTCAGGAGATCAGAGTCCATTATCAACAGCCGTGAGCCATGCTGACGGTATGTGCCCTGATATGATGTAATGGGAATGGCATTTTACCTCTGTGGTTTCCTCATCAAAACTATGACCCCAAAATAACCATGAGAAAAATGTCAAGTGAATAAGACAGACAGAGGACATTCTACAAACTCCCTGAGCCAATACACCTCAAAAATGTCAAGGTCATCAAAACAAGAAATATCCAGAAAAACAAACAACAAACAAAAATCCCTGTCACAGCCTGGAGGACTTACAGAACATGACAAGTAAGTCTGATGTGGATGCTGGATAGTGTCCTAGAACAGAAAAGGACAGTGAGACAAACTAAGATCTGAACAAAGTGTGAATGCTGGGTAATAATGATATGCAATACAGGTTCACTAATGGTGACAAAGGTACCATGCTAAGGTAAAATTGTCACACAGTGTCTGAAAAGGGCTGTCAAAGACTCAATGCATTCTCTTGGGCCAGAGGCTTCTCTGGACCACCGTCGTCCCTGACTAAGAGTATCAGGGGAAGAAAGAAGCTACCTCCAAACCCTCAGTCCCTAGTGATGTGGCAAGGCCCAGGGAACAGAAGTATCTGGACAGCTGGGTATGTTACCTCCTCCCTGTGGTCCAGAGGGAGTGCCCTCCACTGAGGGTCCTGGACAACCCTCAAGGATGCTCCCTAGTGTGGCGCCTTAGTCAGGCAGCTCAGCTGCTTCTGGTCTGGACATCCCCACAGGCTAGTCTCTGAAGAACTTGGTGAGTCATTCTGGAATAATTTGTCTGCAAGACTTAGTGAGGGAAGAGGAGCCATGGCCTCTAGGGATACAGGATAGTCAGTTCCCCGAGGGAGCCTCCTCTAGTTCTTCACACCCTATACCCAAATCCCTGATCTCTGGCAGAAGCAAATGATTTGCCAGGGAGCCTTTTCCCTGAGTTTATGCGCTGCCACACTGGAAGCAAGGACTACCTGGCTTCCAAATCCCGACCCCACATGCGCTATCCCCACATGAGACCCCATTTCTCTGTACCCAGAGTGTGGAAGGGATATTTTACCTACTGCTCACCGACTTCTAGCCTTGACACCTAGAATAAAGAGAAGGGAAGAGGGGCTAAAAGCCGGAGCATTTCCCAGCCAACGGAAATGAAAAGGATGGGAGGCGGAGCCTGGGTTGGAGGGGCAGGGCTCTGGGGCCTCCGGCGCGTGTGGCCTGGAGCCCAGGCGCCAGGCTGAACTGCTGTTCTCAGCTCAGAAGCCCGGGTGCCAGCTGGGCGCGGGCGGGTGGGCACGGGCAGGGCCGTGTGCCAGACACACACAGAATGCCCTTTGAGGAGATGGCAGCTGTCGGGCCAGGCACCCCTCTGGTTGTTGTGGCCTTGTCTGCCCTCTCTTAGCAATACCTTACACACAGCCCTGGGAACATCTATCCAAGAGGTACAGGGGTGAAAACATAGAAGACCCCCCCATTAGTCCTAGAACTAGGACCTGGCTCTGGTGGTTGTCTCCTCTTTCTCGAATATCTCCCCTCATTGTTGAGTTCCTTCTCAGAATCTACCAGGGAGTTGAGGAGACTAAGGTTGCCCCCAAGACCTCAGGAGGGAAAAGTTGGGGGATCTGAGGCCACCCCTGAGTCTCTGAGGAAGTCAGATACCCACCCTTGCTCCTTCTCCATTCACTCAGCCCTCTAACCACTGTACATCTGAAAGACAAAAAAAGCTTGTCCCTGGGACTGGAGAATGTCTCAGTGGTTAAGAGCACCCCCACTGCTCTTGCAAAGAACCCAGGTTTGGTTACAAGCACCCACATGGCTACTGAAAATTTCCATAACTCTAGTTCCAGGGGATCCCGAGCTGTCTTCTGACCTCTGAGGGCAGCAGGCAGGTACATGGTGTGCATACATGAATGCACAAACACTCACACACACACACACACACACACACACACACACACACACACACACACAATAAACCAGATGAGGAGGAAGAGGGGGAAGAGAACGGAGAAGGAGGAAGAAGAGGAGGAGGAGGAAAAAAGGAGGAAAAAGAGAAGGAGGAGGAGGAGAAGGAGGAGAAAGAGGAGGAGAAGGAGGAAGCAGTAGCAGCTGCCACCACAGCAGCCTTGTCCCCAGGTACTTTATACTAGCTGGCTGAAGCTCTCGCCCTCTCGGGAGGGAAGGTTGCTGGCAATCAGCTTTTTGGAACAGGCTCCATTAGAAAAGCCTTAGTCTGAGTTCCTCCTAGTCAAAGCCATTGAGTTTATCTCCCATTTAATGTAGATACGCACTCTCCTACTCACGGTGTGGCAGCCATTAATTACCCTGGATCTGGCCTTACCCTGGAAGAGGTCCCACGGAGCAGTGACAGGCTGTGTGTGGTTGGGCAGAAGAACAGACCACTGGGTCTTATGTCTTTGGTAGCTGATGGAGCTCAGAGCCTCAGTGAACTGAGAGGGAAGGGAAAAGGGTGTGGCAGTTGGAAGACCTTGTGCCCACTGCTTGCAGGTGCATGTTTGGGCATCATACCAAGTGTGAAACAGCTGAAGAAATTAGGGGTGATTAACATGGAGGAAAGGAAGGCTCAGATCCCCGAAGGCCTGCCTGTCTTCCAGCGTTGGGCGGGGTTGGGCAGGGGGGGTCCATTGTGGGACCTTCCCTAAAAGCCTCTCTAGATTTTACTTTCAGAGAGATCCAATGTTAAATCAAACTGCTTCTTGGGAGTCTGAAGCTCCCTGGAGGATAGAGTGGGCCCTGGAGGAGACCTAGGCTCCTTCTCAGCTGGGGGAGGGCAGAGGAATTCTGGTGTAGCGCTAGGCTGATCTAAGATCGCCTTCAGCCAGACTAATCTGCTTCCAAACTAGGGTTGTAGAAGCTCTGGGACCCTCACTGAGGGACGTGATGTGTGGGGGTGGGGGTTCTGGGCTCCAGAACTGGATGGGCGGATCGGATGGGATTGTCTAATAATGAGTCTGGAGGTGGCCTTTGGAAGGATAGGCAAGGTGTGGGGAACCCAGTCTTCTCTCCCAGTTGTGCCGACAGAAAAATGCCGGGGTCCCGGCTCCTCGCCTTTAACGCGGCCGGCAGCGGAGCAGCCGGGAGGGGGAGGGGCGGCGCGAGCAGCGCATGCGCGGCGCGGGGGGGGGGGGAGCGGCCGGACTGTCCGGTGGCGGAAAGCAGCCCGTGGGCAACGGAGAGCGCCGGGACCCCGCGCCGGGGGCTGTGAGCGGCGCGGGCCCACCGAGCCCGAGCTAGCCCGCGCCGCTGCCGCAGGGCCCCGGGGGCGGCGGCCAAGATGACCGTGCCGGTGAGTGCTGACCGCCTGAGACCCCGCGCCCCCCGCCGCAGGCCTGGGCCACCGGGGGGTCGCCGGAGGTTCTTTTCAGGCCGAGGTGGGGGTCAGAGTCGGGGCGCCGCCCCATAGCCGGCTTCCCTGACCCGGCTTTTCCAGCCTCTTCTAGGACAGCAGAGTAGGATGGGGGCCCGTGCTAGCCCCACGGGGAGCTCCCCGGGACGGCTGGGTTGGGCAGGGATGTTTGGGGGCCTTCTGAGAGCCTCTGGGACTGGTGGGCCCGGTGGGGTCCGTGCTTTTCCTCGACCTCCTACCAGAGTGGCCGGGCCTACCGAGAAGAGGGCTCTGTCACTCCTTAGAAACCCATGGCCAGGTCAGCTGGGCCGAGCGAAGGGTGGGAAGGGCTGTGCTGTTCCCCCAGAAAACTCCCTGGGAGGGCTGCCCTATTGTGCTCTCGGGTCCCTACCCGGATGGCCAGGCGTGGGGCGGGGTCTGTTGTGTCCCCGGAGACACCCTTACCCCAGAATGGTTGGCTTGGCTGGCTGATGGGGATAGCGTACCTCCCCCTACCTCTGGTTTGTACACTCACTTTGTGGGAAGTTTTGTTGGCCCATTGAACCCCAGGGCCCTTTGACTAGCAGCTCCTTTCTGTAGGGGCTTCCTCCTTTGCTCAACACCTGGTCTTCTGTCTTCCTAATCCACCAGGCAGACTTGAGCAGCCCTTGGTCCAGTCCTTAACAGTTGGGCCTTGGTTCTCCTCCTGAGATGGCCAGTAATTATTCTACCAGGGGAATGGACTCAGGTACTGGCTCCAACCTACTTTACAGACGGACAGACAGAGGTGTGAGACCACGCCTTCAGCCTTCATCCTGTCTGCCCTGAAGTCATGGCCTGCAGCCACCATTTCTCTGCTGACTCAGGCGTTTTTTCCCAATGACAGGAAGGGGCAATGGGTTTTTGCCTAGCCTGGCCTTATTCTGGAACTGCTCTTCATCCACTTGGGGACCAGGGTTCTCTCCATGATGCAGATAGTCAGGCTTCCTGGCAGGGCAAGTGGCTTCTTAATTAACCACCGTAGGATATGGAGATTCCTGGAGAAGAGAGGGTTCTGTAAATGCAAAGCATTGTTATTACAGAATTAAAGATCTCAGCTCCTGCCCGCCCCCAGAAGCGGTAATGCTGAGTTACAGATGAAAAAATTAGGGCTTCCAGGCTATGCTGATGGGAGCCCCCACCCCCATCTCTTCTGGTTCAAAGCATAATTGTCTCATCTCTAGGAAGAGACAGAGAAAGCCTGCCAAGCCTCTCTTCTGTTCTGCTCCGCTGTTCTGCAAAGCTCAGGATTTTCTCTGGCTTGGGGCATAGGGCACCAGCCAGCTCCACCCCTGTGGACACTGGTCAGGAAAACAAGGCTGACCTGCTGAGTGTGCTGGAGGCCCAGGGTCCCCAAGGCAGTAATGACCATGGAGTACCCCTCTGGACAGGCCTCTGGTCGGGGGGTCGGGAGGTCCAGGATTGCTTTAGTGTCTAGACTAGGTAGAGAGCTCTGTATAGGACAAGCAGTCTTAGATGACACGCAGACCCTTACCTCACAAGATTCAGATAGTCATCCTTAGCTGTGTGCCACAGTGGCACCATCTGTAACTAGAGAGGATAAGGGGTCTGGTGAAACTTGTACAGATAAGAATCTCGGTGGAGAACTGAAGTGAAGGTCTGTCCCACCATGATCCACTTCAAGTCACTTGTAGCCATAACCCTTGGTAATTCTGCACGGTGTGTAGCTAGGCTGTCAGACCATTGCCCTCTCTCCTGAGACCTTGGTTGTGTGTGAGGTGGTGGGGCTGTGGAGAGTTCATTTCTGAAGCAGAAGACAGCTTTCCTTTGCTGGGAGCCCTGGCAGGCTTCTAGAAAGATCTTCCTGCTCGGTCCCTACCCAGGGAGCTCAGAATGGTGACCGGCCATGTGGTACTTAGGGACACGTTTGCGTTTTAAGCACACCCACTCATTTGGGCAGTCTTTTCCTGGATAAAGCTGACGCAGGCACTTTGGCCCACAGAAATGACAAGATGCTAACGGACGGTGATGGGAGATGACAGCAGAGAGAACTTGGGGCGGACAAGGTTGAGTTGATGTAGTTTCCTCGGTATCCAGGCTGGGCCTGAATAGGGTTTTGTTTTGTTTTTTTGAGATAAGATCTCATTGTACAGCCCTGAATAGCCTGGAATTTACTCTGTAGACCAGGCTGGCCTTGCATTCATACAGAAATCCATCTGCCTCTGCCTCCTCCAAGTGTTGGTCTAAAAGGTGTGCACCATCACTCCCAGCTGTGCCTGGGCTCTTAACTCTTGTTATCTGACCCCTGTGGGACATGGGGTCCAGAGGGAGGAAGGCACCATGATAGCCCTTGGCTGCCAGCTTATGCCCCCTCCTCTGCTGGGAGCTGAGAGCAGAGGTACCTGGGCAGTGCTTGGCTACTCATTTCCTGACTTCCTCTGACATCTGCCTTCCTTCTGGGCAGGCCTGGCCAGTGCCATAGGCCTATCAGGCAGTCTCTGTCCTAGCTTGAGGTTTGCACTTGAAAATGACTGGTTGCCATCTCAGACCCATGTTCACAAGTGAGCAGAGGTTGGCTGCCCTGCCACAGTAAGGTGAAGAGCCAGTCCTGTGCAGAGCAGCCCACTGCAGTATGGCCCTGCCTGTTGCCTCTTTTCTGTGAAACTGGGTAGCTCTTCTAGCCTCTACTGTGCCCTTTCTTGGACGATGGGCACTTTCAAGGAACACAGATGCTGCCTGGTGTAAGCATGTCCTATGTGCTGGGCCTGAGGGAGGACCATAGTGGCCATAGTCATGTGACCCATGGAGGTAAGGTAGGGTCAGAACCAGGCCTGGCAACATTCAGAGTGGTAAAATGACCATCATCCTGCATGGCCGCACTAATTTCAGGGCTGCAGCCCAGATTGCTGTTGACAGCTCCCTGCGGCTTTCCACGTAAGACCTACAGTTTTTCTCTTTTGCTGTGTTGGAGAGCAAACCCAGAGTTTCTTTGTTGTCCCTGCAGATAGCCGTCCCAGGTTCACAGAGGCCAGGCAGCTTGCCCATGGCAAAGCAACAGAGTTGGTCTAATTTTGATCAATCTAGCAACAGCCAGTGGAGATCAGTAGGCACTCGATTGAACCTGGATGATCCTGGGGTCCATGCTGTGCTTGGGAGAGTTGGCCAGGGAGCCAGAGGTCTGAACCAGGGCTTACAGCTGGCCCTGTATCCAGCTGCAGCCTCATGGGAAGGGCACAGGAGGTTGGAGAAACAGTTCAGTCCCTCACCTCAATACCCAAAGCCCATGCTATGCCTTCTCCTGTTACTGTACTTTGTCCTTCTTGCCCGTCCCCTTACAGGAACTGGTCTCAAACCTTGTACCCACTTTGTCAGGTAGCTTACCCCTGCTCACCCACACAGCTTTGCCCCTGGACACTTCCTGGCCCCATTTGCCATTGTGTATTTGAAGATGGGGTCGTGTGGTTGCTAGCAGATTCTGTCATAGGACTGCAGGCTTCTATGGGGCAGGACCTATGACCACCTTATGCTCTCTCTCACCTGCTAAGGGTATGCAGTGCAGCTCTTACCTCCTCTCTCTGCCATCATGCCAGGCAGGGGATGCCAGGGCCCCACATAAACCTTAAGATTGCTCAGTTTCTTTCCAGGCGGCTTTATTGAAGGCCAAGTGGGGATTAAAGAAGAGGCTGCCTCAGGATGGGTGAACGTTTTGATATGTCAGGGCTAGGGCTCCAGAAGGAATGGTGCTGGTGTCTACAAAAGCCAGTTAGAGAACCTCAGCATGCCTCAGTTTCCTTGGGGGTGTTACCAGAATGCATGGGGCCCTAGCATTTGGAAGGAAGCCAGCAAGGGATGCGTGCAGCTCTTCATGAGAGGCTGTGTAGTGCTGCTGCTGAGAGACAGTCTGTTTCCAGCCTCTGTCTGTTGGCAGCTGTGGTAACCAAGCACCTTTTGCTGACCCCTGCACAGTCCTCTGTGGTACACCATCTCCCTCTGGTGGCTCGCTCTTTGCGGTTCAGTTTAGTTCCCATTAAGGAAGGCCTTAGTGGTGAGATGACCTGGCCTCTACCCTGCTCTGCACAGCCTGTGGATTCCCATCCTCTTGAAACAGTCCTCACTGCCCAATAGAGTAGCCTCTGACGGGGCTGTTGGCTGGTCCACCACATCTCAGGCCAGCTGGGCGCTCTGCTGCCATGCTGTCTGGAATGGACAGGGTCAAGTGTAGGTAAAGCTACTGAACGGCAGGCTTGTCCTCAAACGTGGTCTGCAGCAAGCAGTATGGAAGGACAGCAGTGAACGGATGGAGGCAGGACCTCTACCCCAGTCTGTAGCTCTCAGTACCACCGCACTAACCTAAGATGCTAAGTACTTTAAGATGCTAATGTTGACCGTGAAAAGGTGAGGCCCCCCCCCCCCCAAACTCCAGGGTACTCCTTGTAGTCAGCTTTGCCCCCTCCTCCCTACTGCCCTGAGATCTTTTCCACCTCCCAGCCTCAGACTCGGCCTCTTCAAAGCTGCTTGCTTTCCTTGTTTTCTGGCCAAACTGCATTATTTATTTATTTATTTATTTATTTATTTCCTTCCTTCCTTTTTTTTTTGTTTTTTTTTTGTTTTGTTTTGTTTTTTTTTTTTTGTGTGTGTGTGTGTGTGTGTGTGTGTGTGTGTGTGTGTGTGGTCATTGTTGGCTTTATCATCATGTGTGTATATGATATGTGTGTGGACACATGCAAGCATAGAGGATGGCCCAAGGATGACTTTGCCAGGCCAGTTCTCTCTTGCTTTCATGTAGCTCCAGAGATGGACCTAAGGCTTTCAGACTTGCTCAGCAAGGGCCCCTGTCCTCTGTGGCCCCACTCCTGTCTTCTCTTAGACTCACTGTTTGCTGAGGCGGCGTCTTCGTCTCTCCCAGAGAGAGAGACAGGACCTCCACAGAGGTGAGGAGGGACTCCCATTCTGGCAGGAGAGATGGTCACAAGTTGTGGCTCTAAAGTTAATCTCTTTTCTAGGGGAGAGATTAGAGATTAAGGGGGCTTTTCTGTAATTTTATTGTTAAACCCTGCCAAATTCCAAGAAGGATTTGAAACAGATTATAATGGAAGACACAATAGTCTGGGATCCTCAAAACCTCCAGAGCCATGTAATAAATGAGGGTAGGTAAACCTAGGAACTGTACCCAGTTTCCTGGGTAGCAGGGAACTTACAAAAAGGGGAACTTAGTGGATTTAGGATCATAATACCTGCTTTGGGGTCTTTCAAAATACTGCCTAATGCCGTGCAGCCTTCTGGGCTTTGTCTCACTTTTGTCTGTTGAGACTTTTATATCGAGGTAGGTTTTTTCCACGTTGTGAAACATGCAGGTACTAAATGTACAATAAGTAGGTTTGGGCAAATGAAGAGCTCCATCAAGATAAGGGATGTCGGGGGCTGGAGAGATAGCTCAGTGGTTAAGAGCACCGACTGCTCTTCCACAGGTCCTGAGTTCAATTCCCAGCAACCACATGGTGGCTCACAATCACGTGTAATAGCATCTGATGCTCTCTTCTGGTGTGTCTGACATACCAGTGTACTCATATAGATACAACAAATAAAATCTAAAAAAAAAGATAAGGGCTGTCACCATCTCTCAGAAGGTTCTCAGAGGCCCCCATGAGCAGCTCCCACTCTGGTTTTTATCACTGACTTAGATGTGCCTCTTCATTCTGTGTTAGTTTGGCTTCTTTCACTCAGCAAATAGTTTAGAAATTGCCATCTACATGGGTGAATTACTACTGGCTTGTGCCTTTTTGTTTGCTGAATAATATTCTACTTATAAATATAACCACAGTGCATTTAACCTGTCCTCTGGTTGATGGATAGCGGTCTCTTTTGTAATGTGTATTTTAAAGTATCGGAACACTGATATACTGTTGGTATTAGAAAGTCTGATATCTAATCATACAACCTTGGGTCATGACTCAAACACTGACTTGCCCTCAAACACTGTATCTACCAAAATGGTCTGCTCGGGCTGTGTTGAGACCACAGTCTTCCCGTGCACAGCCCTCCATCCGGCCGAAGGGTTTGCATTCTCTCTCACACAGTCATTGCGGGTTAACGTTAGGCTTTTGTGTCACCTGTGATTTTCTCAGGGCCTCATTCTGTCCCAAGAGTTTCTGGCTGGAGGACTGCAGGGGAACACATCAGAGATCAATTCTGAACATAAGAATTCTGACTGGTCCTTTCCACCCTCCCCAGCCACTCCCACCTGGTGCTCCAGCTCAGTGGTGCTCCCACTCACAAGCCACGGTGAGAGCCCAAGTCCAGGATACACCTTACCCTCCAAGAAGCCAGAAGCCCTACCTGGTACCAGCACTTCAGCCCTTAGTCTGCTCTTCCACTCCTAGGCAGCTCACTTGTCTGTGCTTTTTACACCAGCTTTCACTGTTATTGATTGATTGCTTGATTGATTGATTGGCATCGAGAGCCTTAGCAAAAGACGCACACCTTTACTCACATGCCTTCTCCTTCAGGAAGCTGCATACGCCTTGCATGAAACAACCCCCCACCCCTGCCACCTTCTTTGCCCTCCTTGAGTTCTTGTCACCGTAGACAGGTGTGATTGCAGCTCATGCCCACCTCCCACAGCCCAAGCGTGAGTTCTCAGAGGGGACTTCTTCCATGGCAGTGTCCTAGTACAACACAACTTGACATGCATTTGATGCTCAGATCATGCGTGCAAATGAGAGAGGTGGATTGCATAACTGGTCACCCCCAGTTTGGTGTGAGGGAGGTCCCCACCCACCTCCAGCATTATCTGTGGGTCTGGGGCAGCTGTGCTCCAAGGAAGAATTGCACCCAGGTCCTCAAGTAATGTTTGAGGGAACGTGGGGAAACTTCGAGCATCTGAAGCGGGAGGAAGGAGAGCAGGGAAGCCTGGGAAATGGTTTAGAGGTATACTTGTGTTTGTGGGGGTGGTGCAAGAGAGGGTGGGTCCTGCCTCCTAGTGGGTGGAACTTGATGTATGGTGGTATGGGATGTGGGTGTGCTGCTGCCATGGAGACACACCAGAGTCCTGTATGCGTCCATATCAGTCCCTGAGTGTGGGCACAGATGCTGGTAACGGTTGTCCTTGCCAATGTGCATGACCACCTGAAGGGCAGTGACCAGTTGAGCGTGCCACAGACAGCTGGGGTCATTGTGTAGGCTTAGTCTAGAGAAGCAAACTGGACCTGCGCTGTAGGCTCACGTGGGATCCCCCCCCCCTCTGTCTCTCTCTCTCTGTCTCTCTCTCTCTCTCCCCCCCCTCCACACACACACACACACACACACACACACACACACACACACACACACACATATATTTTTTTAACAAGAGAGGAGCTGCTTTTACATAGTCTGTAGTTCCTGGTTGCTGCCTGTGACCCTATTGGCCCTGCAGCTCACTGTCTCCAGCCCTGTCTGTTCTCTGCCCATCTGGGTATCTGTGGGTGTGGGCACGGTGCTCAGTGGAAGTGCTGAGGGCGTGTAGCAGATGGCATGTGAAGTCACCCCTCTGTCTGAACTGCTGGTTGCTATGGGAGAGGGAGAGCAGATGGCCCAGCTCAGGAGGTCTCTTGACCACACCCTGTCCCTGCCCACCCAGCCTAGCTGATGGAAGCAGGGCAGCCACTGGCAGCTGAGTTTCCCCCAGGGCTAGGGACCTGTCCATGTTCTTCTCTTCCTTGACGGGTTTCTTCTGCTACTCAGACTCCTCCCTAATGCTGAGGGGATAAGATGAGCCAGATCCCAGAAGTGGCTTCAAAGGCAGGCAGACTAGGCCCCAGCCTCTGGTCCACACATGAAGCAGTGGTACTCAGGTCTTGCCTGTTCTTGTCTGTCAGCCCGCAGTGGGGCCTCTGCTGGAGGGAAGTCCTGTCTGAAATAAGCACATCCTTGACGATGCCACTGCTGCAGAAAAATGTGAAAGAAGGCCCTACCTATCCCCTGTTTTATCCCAGGACCATACCTCAAGGGAAAAAGAGGAACTGAGAGGGGGTGCTAGGCTTCCTAGGAGGCCTGTCAGTTTGTACCCTTCTCACCCCTGGGCTCTGTCCTTCCATAGCAGGTAGCATTGCCTCTGATCCTACCTCTGTATCCATCCAGGTCCATAGGGACTTGCCAAAAGGATGACATGGGGACCCGGCCAGGAAGAGTCTGGCTCCAGGCTGTAGGTTCTGCCCACCTTTCTACAGTCACCAGTGTAATGAAGAGTGAGTGCCCTCATTGCTCATCCCAGCCTTCGAGCTCAGGCAAGCTCTTTATGGCTAAGAGCTCCTGAGAGTCTGTGCTCTGTGTGTGGGGGGGGTGCTGGGATGTCACCTGGGGTGCTTTACAGACATGCTTGGATTGCTGAATGGGCAGGTGCAGATGTAAGCTCTCCTACCACTTCCTGTGTGAGCTGGCACTGCCCTCTGAGCCTCTGAGAGATGGTATTTCCCTCTCTGGTACCCAGAGCGGTGAGGATTGACTGTGATAGGCTGTGTCCTAGGTCCCTGTAGGCTTGCCCAGGTCTTGAGCTTGACCCTGTAAGTAGTCCTCTCAGAAGGAAGGAACAGCCCCTGTGGCCCTTTAGGGACAACATGTCTTCCTGTCCCTAGGGCTTGCAACGCTTACCTCCGGTCTCAGGAAATCCTTTCCCATTGCCACTCCCAGAGCTAGCCATCGTCCAGCCCAAGCTTCAGGAGGGGAGAAGCTGTGCGCCTTATCTTGTGCTGGTCAGTTTAGGCCTCCTCTGTTCACTCTTCTTAGTCATAAACCGAAGTTCTTCTGTATAATTTGTTCTTTGGAAGTGGTTCTCTGTGTAGCTATGTGGTCTTCTTGGAGGGGCTGCTTTGTCCAGCCATTCCCCTAGAGTTGGACATTTCCACTATACCCTTACCCTTCTGCTGTGGTAAATGCTACAGTGGACACTGCAGGGCATTAAGCAGTGATGGCCCTTCTGGGAGGCTCAGAAGGCCAGAAAGCTCCAACCCTCTTTCCTCAATGGGGGTCCAGGACAAACAGTAATAGGTAGGAAAGTGGCTTACTATGTTTACTGTGCAAACGCCCCTTCCAGAGGACGGGGATATCCTTCTGCAGCCTGTAAGCTCATCTTTAACCTGGTAAAGAGACTCCAGGCCACTCCTGGGATGATTGTCATCTGTCCTGGAGGGTGGGAATTGTTGTCTAGCCAGGCATGTGCAGTCTTTCTTCAGCACCATCCTCTTTAAGCTCCTCCTCTGCATATACAACCATGTATACTGGACTCTGTCTGTGTATGTTACACCTGTATGTATGTAGCTGTACTTAGGTGAGCTTGTCCCAGTGTGTGCTTATGCCTGCATATGCTGCCTCTGTGTGTGCCTGTATGTGCTATGTGTGACTTGACCTTCCAATATTTTTGAAGCTCGGCCAGCTCTCAAGCCAGCTCTTCCCACAAGAGTAACCACTTAGGTTCCACCCTACTTTACACACTCCTTATCGATGAAGCGCAACTTCAGAGGAATGCTGGCTCCAGTGCTGGATGCAGGCTTCTTGTTGTTGTTTTATTTTTGTTGGGGTGATGGGAGATTTTTCTTGGGTCTCAGACACCTGTCCATCTGGAGTCAGTTTGAGTGTGGCAGAGGTCTTTAGCTTTCCACTGCAGAGAAGTCAGTGTGGGTTAAGGTGTCTCCACCATCCTCCTCTGGGAGTCAGCTCTGTCAGTCCTGGGTACATATTATGTGGAATGAGACAAGGACCCCTGGACTGTGTGTCAGTCTCATCACTGTAAAGAGGCCAGCAGTAGATTGTGTGTAACCCTGCTGTGGGCATGAGACAAGACAGAGGAGTCCCTAGGCATCACGGAGGTCGGATCAGTGTGGGGGAGGGAGGACCGTATCACTGAGCATGTATGTCCAGGCCAGCACAGACCACTGTGTGTGTGTGTGTGTGTGTGTGTGTGTGTGTAGCCCTGTCAGCCCTTTGTCATAACCACTCTGATGGGTGCTTCCTCCCCAATAGCTTGGGAAGGAGTACTCCCCTAGCACAGTGGGGTGTCAATCCTGGGGTCTTGTTTCCAAAGCGGAAATGCCATTCCAAGATTCACAGGCTTGGGGGGAGTTAAGTGGAAAAGGAGCAAATTTTTGAAATGCCTGAGCCCAGTTCCCTTCCCCCACCTCCACACTCACCCCTAGCCCACTTCTGAGAGAGGATCTCCCTTTCCCAAGATCCTAGCGAGTCACTGCATCTCTGTGGTGCCTTCCCTTGGCCAGGGGTGGAATAGAGGCTATCCCCTTTTAACCCAGCCTTTTTTGTTCCTATCCATCCTGCAGAGACTTCCTGGGTATCTGGGCCCTGCTCCTCCCCTCCAAATTAGAGACTAGGTGACATGTTATGGACCCTTCAACCCCAACACAGTGGGACAAATGCTTAGGCATGTTCCCATTGGCTTAGGGCCATTGAATAGCTGAAGGGGGGGGGGGGAGGTGTAGGAGAGAGAGACAGGGAGTAGTGTGTGGTGACCAGCAGGAATGTTCCAGGACACTGGGTCATTTCTCCTTGCTCCCCATCCCCCTCCTGTCTTCTCATACTGTGATCTCTGGCCAGTGGTTCTTAAGCCAGAAGCTCCAAGGAAATGCAGGTGTCTAGCTTTTCAGCAGGGTTAAGACCCAGGAATCTGGTTTAACCAGGTGTTCACAGGACTTGAGCGCTTTCTGGTCTGCTGTAGCCCAGCTCCTGATGAAGGAGCTCTGGGTAAAAGCCTGCCTGGTGCCTGTCAAGTGGAGGTTGGCCTTGAGCATGTGTGTGATGGCCACTAGTCATCAGAACTCTGCTGAAATGCAGTGTGGTCTGGCTCACTGCTTCCTCACAGCAGCAGCTGCCGGTAGTGTGCACTGAGGGTCTAGGGACTGCCGACCGACTGGTCAGGGTCCTGTGTGCTCTGAAATAAGTTTCCTTCCTATTTTTCCAGCAGTTTGTGCTTAGAGACTCTGGCACCCACATTTTGCTGCTTGGGGATAACCTTACTGAACTGCAACCTAGCAAGGAGCAAGCACCAAGGTGCTGAGGCTCTGTCCACTGCTTCCCCAGGTGCTCTTCTCCCAGTCCTAGTGCACATTTGGACGTTGCTGAAACAGACAAGCTGGAGCAGGTTTCAGGAAGATTGCTGGGCACGAGGAGTTTTATGTCTGGACAAGACTGACTCAGAAAAGGTGGAGGGGCCGCTCCTGGGGCATGACTGACCTGAACATGGGCAGCCTTCTTCCAGAGCTTGGATTCAGTTCAGGGGAGAACTGGTGCAGGAGTCGGCAAGCCTCTGGTTCCTTGCTTAGGGCCCAGAGGCATATATGGAGTGGACATAGTTAGCCCTGGCTTCATTCACTCCCCCTGGGCTTCAGGGGACCAGCTGGAATCCCCCAAAGTCGAGGAATACAAAGTGGTAGGAGTTGGTGCTGCCAATGAAAAGCAGCAGGTCAGACTGTAGCTGGCCAACCCTGAGGTCTGTCTTATTTGTTATTAGACAGGATCTTACCCTGTCACCCAGGCTGGCTTCCTGTCTTTGCCTCCCTATTACTGGAATCTTAGACATAAACCCTCACCCCGGGTTCCTAGGATCCTTACACAGTATGGCTTGTCCACAATAGTCTTACAATATTGTTGTTCTTAGTAATTGCTTTTGAGGGCATACTTACCCCCCACCCCCCATTTTGCGTAGGAATTCAGATCTGAATTGTATGCCGTGGACACGCGTGAATACTCCAGTGTTAGTGGGTAAGGTTGGTGAGTAAGGAAGGCAAAAGGCCAGCATCTGGAGGGGAAGGAGGGGCTGCACCAGAGCTGAGCGACGGGGCTGGGCGGCGTCTTTGCTAGCAGGGCCAGCAGCCGCGGGAGGCGGGGATGTCCACAACGGGCAGTGGCCAGCTCGGCCCGCCCACCTCGGCGGTTCATTTGCATGGGGGACAACGGCGGCCAATGGTAGCGCGGCTGGGCATGCCGGGAGCCGGGCGGGCGGAGCGAAGTGGACCGGTGCGGGCGGCCGAGGTGGCTGCTGAGACGTGAGGCGCGGGCGGCAGGCGGTACGCGGACAGCGCGGCCTCTGGCTGGGGAGCACCATGAAGTACCTGGTGAGTGTGGGCGTGGGGACGGCCTGGCTGGGAGGAGGACGTTTCCTGCGGGCCCGAGTGTCCCGCCGGCCGCAGAATTACCAGGCAGCTCGGCGTGTAAACGAGTCCCTCCCTCGGTCCGCCCTTCCATTCCCCGCAGCCCATGGGGCTAGCGTGATGCCCGCCCTCTGTAGCCCTTGGGTCCTGGCGTCCTTGGGCAGCCGGGCGGCCGGGTTGCCTGAGGCTAAGCGGAGGCGGTACACAGAGGGACTGAGAAACTGAGATTTGCTGAGGGCTGCAAACTGGAGGCAGCCGCGATAGGTCAGAACCTGGGGGGATTTGAGGAGTTGAGGATCCCAGTGAAGGCGGCAGCTTATTTTCACTCCGGATTGTAGAAAGGTCTAGGCTGAGAAACACTCCCGAAGTAGGGTTTGCTGTGAGTTTAGTCACCTATACATAACGACCATGTGTCCGTTCCTTGCTAAGTGAGAAAGTTTCCGATTGTCTTGGGCCAGGGGACACGCCCTCCTTTCTTCGGGTGGAGAGTTGGATGGTGACCGGCCTG
This sequence comes from Arvicanthis niloticus, assembly GCF_011762505.2. Classification (NCBI taxonomy): domain Eukaryota; kingdom Metazoa; phylum Chordata; class Mammalia; order Rodentia; family Muridae; genus Arvicanthis; species Arvicanthis niloticus. The sequence goes on along the minus strand of NC_047675.1, from coordinate 37,741,776 downwards.
GGCTGACAGGCCAGAATAGCAGGTGTGGATGCCTAGAAGATCAGGAGCCAGAAGCCAGGTGGTGCCTTAGGGAAGGGAGCCCTTGGGACGTAACTGCCGGCACACCCTCCTGGCACTAATACTTACCTTCCCTTTGCCCTGAGCAAGGAAGGAACCCATTGGAAACTGGGTGGAGACGGCAGGGTAAGGCAGTCCCTAGGTTGTACCTGTAAAGTCACCTTTGCTCAGAGGAGGAAGAATGGAGCTTCTAGCCATTAGTGGTTGTGTTTGAACAGGAAAGTGAGTGCAGTGTGATCTCCCTAGGTCTGGCCAAGGCAGTGTCTCAAGGGGATCTGACTGCACAAGAAAGACCCTTGAGTCCAGTGCTATCCCCATCCTGGTTGTAAGGTTTTAAGTGTGGAAACTGAGGCAGAGAGCGGAGCAACCTGGTGTCTGTGTGCTGTACCATTTGTGCTCCCTGCTCCTTGCCTGGGATGAGGGAACTTGGCTTTGGGCTGACAGGTTCTACTGTGGCTCTCTGCTAACAACCATTCTTTTAGGAGGCCCCACCACAAATTTTCCCCAAGTCCAGACAGCTTTATCCTTTGCCCACCCCCTAACCCAACCTTCTCAGTCTGGAAGGCCTTTGGAGAGAGGTAGTGTTAGTCAGGTTTGATATTGAGGAGTGATAGTGAGTGGTGATCGTTCTCCAGCAGATAAACTGGGTGGAGGGGTGGTCTCAGACCCAAATGACGAGGCTGTACAATCTTGTCTGGTTCTCTGAGCTCTAGGAAGAGTCAAGGCTCCATGCTTTCTTGGTGAGCCCCCCCGCCCCCACATACACCTCTAGGTGAGGCACAAGGTCAGGTCTTGTAGTGGGGGAGGTAAGCTCTGTGTGCTGGAGAACAACAGTCTCTGTTATACTGTCCCCTGTCCCTATGTGGGACCACATGAGGAGGTCCTCATATAGATGAACATCAAGAGCTCCTAAAGGCTATTATTTATAGTTCAGGCTGTAGAGTGTCGAAGCTCCAGGGGCCTTAAGATCTGAAGATGAATAAACTAAGATCCTACTGTCCCTTTGCTCTGATCTCTAGACCCCACTATGATAACAGAGTCAGGGATAAAGATTAACTTTATTCTGGGCCCCATGTTGTCCTTACAGTGAAGGATCAGTCTTATACTGAGCTTTGCTAAGGCACCAAATCACAAAAGTGGACTAGAGCCCACCCACTGATAGTTTGACCAATTCTCCATTACAATCCTAGAGCCAGGGAAGGAAGCCGTTGTTATTATCCTACCCTACGTGGTGTGATGGGGGCTTGCAGAGGCCACATTCTTCCACAGGAGGATTCCTCATGCTACTTCACCTCTGCCCAGACTCCCCAAGGCAGTGTCTGACTCTGTGGCAAGAGCTGAAGCAGGAACCTGCTTCCGGTCCACAGCTGGGCTTAGACACAAAAATCATTTGCTGTTGCTTCTAGAGCCAAGGTTAGCATCTGTGTGTGAGGGTGAATCTCTGGCAATAGCCACCCCCAGTGCAGATGGGTTTTCACTCCTTCCATTTCCAGACCTTTGCCCTGGCTGTGGAGTGTCAGACATTGAGCTGGGAGCCACCTATTGTGCCTCCCTGCCTGTGTCCTGGCACACAGTCTTCTGAGGAAGGCAGAGCTGGAGCTGACTCCTGTGAGCTGGCTCTGGAATGCGGGGCTCGTGCACAGGCCATTTTGAGCACCAGTTCTCACACTCCTGTTCCTTATCAGCATGTCAGGCACATGGACTGGCTGCTCGGTTGTCTATGGGAATGCTAGGGCTGGATGCTGCCAAACCTAGTTTGTCTTAGAATTCCACCCCAGATACAGGACATGGAAGGGAGGGAAGAAGTGTCTCTCAGGGCTCCGTTGGATTCTGGATTGGGGCAAGGAGGGCTGCCAGGTCCCTAGTCAGTGGGTTTATGGCTGCATGTTGCTCCAGGTAGATGTCTGGGCATGAGTGCAGAGGGATGGTGAGTGTGACTGCCAGTTAGGCACACAGTCACTGGGCCATAGCCATCGGCCACCACTGAGAGTGGGGCTCTTTGGGACAAGCAAACAGAATATCCCAGAAATAAACTTGGCTCACGTTTGCAGTGGTTCTGAGTATGAAGGGAGCCAGTGTTTCCTTAGTGCCTGCTGTGTGTGAGGCTCTGTGCTTGGGGTGGGTGCCTGTGTGTATGCATTGGGGGTGGGACTACACAGGGTAGGAAAGCCTTATGCCACTAATGCTCTGGATTCTGTGAACTCAACATTTCCCCCCAAATCTCCATTTCCACTTGTATCTCAGAGCCCTAGACCTGCCTGTGTAAACTTGTCTTGTCTCTGTGAACCTGGGTGAGACAGATGTGCCCATTCTGAACTTCCACTTTCCTTCAGGTAAGAGACACAATTCTGAGTGTCCTGGGTCATTCTGAAGATTTAGTGAGTTGATCATGGGAGGAAGGAGCTTGGCCTCTGGCCTAGGCCAATAAATTCACTTTTCTTGTCTTTAGAAACCTATCAGTTGCAGCATGTTGTCCAGTTCCTTTTCTGACTCCCCCGGTTCCCATCTTGAGCTGGTTTAGGGCCACTGAGAACATGATTTGCTGTATAAATAAGTATGAACAAGTTGTGGAAGTAGGCATGGCTGTGGAGGGTCCTTTGGTTAGTGGACTCAGGCTGGCACTGCTTAAAGGCTCTGTGGAGAGGAAACTGTAGTGTCTTTTCTCGGTACTTCAAGCCACCAGCTTGCACCCCTGCCCTATTATAGGGAGTTTGGGAAATCCCACAGCACTTCAGGACTCCCCCAAGTCAGCTGGAGCTAAGAAGAGTAGCCATCATTACAGCTGCTCTCCCTCTGCTCTTCTGCATGTCAAGGTTAGCTGGAACCCTGTTGGGTCTGAAGCTTCCACAGGCCCCAGATACAATGAGAGTCATTTGCAGCCAGACAGTACCTGTGGGGCAGCTCTCTTGGCTCCCATGGGCGAGGGTGTGTGGAATGGGAGCACTGGCATCGGGCTAAGGGTTTCTCTTGGCTCTGCTCACTCAGCAGGCAATTGCTCTAGCACCTCTTATGGACAAGCCGGTTGCTCTTGCAACCGAGGTTCTGCTGAAGACAGACTTGTGCCTCCCATGCTTGTGGTAGGAACAAGAATTAGTAACAAGAAATGTCGGTATGTGAGATGGGCAAAAGGGGAAGTGGGTGTCTTAAGGCAGACATTGGCCTTCCTAAAGGAGCAGAGGAGGTGATGTCTGACTGGGTCCTGTAGGCGGAGGATGCAACAGAAGGTTCCCAGAGTGAGGTGGCCAGAGATTGGCAAGTCAGGCAGCAGCCTTTGTGGTGTCTTCTACGTAACTGACAGCATCAATCTTTGGCAGCATCAATCTTTCTAATGCTGTGACATTTTAATCCAGTTTCATCATGTCATGGTGATCCCCAACAATTTGCTATTGTTATAAATCATAATTAAATATTTTTTGGAAATAGAGGTTTGACAAAGGGTTTGCTACCCACAGGTTGAAAACCACTGAATTAGACAGATGAGTGTAACCTGGCTCTGCATCCCTTAGAGTTTGGAACATACCATATATAGCATATCATAGGCCATCCAACTGTCCAGCGGATGGAGACTGGGAAACTGGGCTTAGAAGACTGACTGCTTTTCGAGCTTCAGTCACAACACAGAATCCCTGTGATCTTCCAAATAGAGTCTCATGGCAGACTGCTGGGGCCTGGAGCATCTCCACAGCAGGAATGTTCAGGTTGCAGGACTTGGACCCATCTGGGTTTATTTGGCTGTGGAGAGCCTCTATGTGGATGGCATTTATTGGCCCTGGGATGATAGAGGGATGGATAATCTGTGGAATCCTAGAGCAGTCAGCCCCTGCCTACCTGCCATTCTGGGCTCACAGAAGTCAGTCTCTGTATGTTTGTGCTTAGCCAGTTAACTCAGCTATAGTATGACGTCCTTGGAAAGTCATGTATGTGCAAAGGTCTGTCCTTCATTATTTCTGGCACCCCACTTTTCCCCCATCTTGGCAATTATTAATTTCATGAGCTTCACATAAGCTAGGCACTGAGCTACACTCCTAGACATGGCAAATTATTGCTGGATATCTTTCCGCCCTACGGCAGTGGTAAGCTTTGTGCTGACCTTGCCTCAAGAATACAGGTGGACACTCTTTAGGACAGCGGTTCTCAACCTTCCTAGTGCTATGACCCTTTAACACTGTTCCTCACGTTGTAGTGACCCCAACCATAACATTATTTTGTTGCTACTTCATAACTCTAATTTTGCTACTGTTAATGTATTGTAATATAAATATCTAATATGCAGGCTGTCTGATATGCAGCCACCCCAAAGCGGTTGTGAGCCACAGATTGAGAACCACTGCTTTAGGAGTTTGATAAGAGCAGGAACCAGGGTGATGTTGTTGAACAAAAGTACAGTCTTCTGAAGCCAGCTGTCATCTTAGCTTCAACAGTCTGGTTGTCTGCGGGAGAAGGAACTTTCCCAAGGTCACACAGCAGTGGGGGTGAGAGCTAGGCCTGCTCTGCGGCTGAGCTGCTGTCCAGGGACTTGAGAGAGGGAGTGAGGGAGCAATGTGGCCTTGAATAGTAGCTAACTGGGGAGGCAGAGAGGCTGAAAGCCCTTTGCTTGGCCATCTAAAGAGGTCAGGCACTGGCAGTGCTTAGGACTTGGGTTGGGCAGGAGAGAGGCTGCTGCAAGGGCTCTGGGCCAGAGCACACCAGCTGACACAGGCAGAGCAACCCCCGGTGCCAGGCTCTTGATGCCACGTGCCCAGTCCATGAGGTGCTTCCCTGGCTCCAGCTGCCTTTTGACTGTACAGTTAGAACCCTACTTGGCCAAGGCACACTTGGCAGACCTTCAGTGAGCTTGTGCTGTAGGTAGAGCGAGCAGCTCTGGGAGGCTAGGAGCCCAAGTGGCTCCCCTGGACTGGGCAGTTTCTTTCCTGCATGGTTTGTCACTGAACCTTTTCCTCAGCAGACACTTCTAGTCTTCATGCTTTCACTCTCTCTCTCTCCTGGTGTTCCCAGACCCACGCAGTAGGGCCTCTTGATGAGCCTAAGCAGTAGTCATAGAGGTGAGGGGACTCGGTAGTGGGGCCCTTCTGTCTACACTTCCACCCGCCTTTGACTTGGCTGGAGGGAATTTCCCTGTGACTCACTCTGCTGGCACTTCCTGTGGTCACCAGGCCTGGGGCCAGGGGGACCCAGCCAGGCGGCTTGGTGTTCTGGGGTCATTGAGGGAGGGTGGGCCTGGTGATTCCCGGAGGCAGGCTGCAGACCATATTTGGGAAATTGGTTTTTCTTGTCTGCAACTTGGGAATGGGGACTCTGAGCCTGGTGGGCTGTAAGGTAGTTCCCACCCAGGCCTGCTCATTAGAGCTCTGGCCTCTGGACACTAACTGTCTGCCTCTGTTCCAGCCAGACTTGGGAGGTGGTCCACTATTTTCTTTTTCTGGATAAGTATTTTTTTTTCCTTTCCTTTAAAAAGATTGCATTTAGAATAATAGTGTCTCTTGTTGTTGTTGTTGGTTTTTTTTTTTTTTTTTTTTTTTTTGGTTTTTTCGAGACAGGGTTTCTCTGTGTAGTCCTGGCTGTCCTGGAACTCACTCACTCTGTAGACCAGGCTGGCCTGGAACTCAGAAATCCGCCTGCCTCTGCCTCCCAAGTTCTGGGATTAAAGGTGTGCGCCACCACCGCCCGCCGTATAATAGTGTCTCTTAATGACACTTTCATACATATTTAATTTTGACCGATTTCCCCCTCAAACATACTTTTTTCAACTTCAAAATAAGGAATACTTATCAAATACAAGTTGGAAAATTTTGTAAATAAGAAGGGAGAATATCTACCCCCATTGTCTTATATTTTCAGTGGTATTCTGACACTTCATTTTAAAATTTCAAATGATGTTTTATTATGGAGGAGTTTTTTTGGGGGTGGGGATATCACTATAGACTAACCTAAAACTCGAGTCCTCCTGCCTCGGCTTCCTGAATGCTGGAAGAAGTACTGAAATACTCTATGCCCAGCTTATTCAGTGCACTGTAACTTCTGTAACTGGTGTGACCAGACTTCAGGGACTGTGGCAGTTTCAGGGGCTCTGCCTCTCTAGGTTGCCTGCCTGCCTGCTTGGCTCCTCCCTGGGACTTGTTCTTTTTGGCTCCCAGCTCCTCTGCTGGAGACTCCAAGCTGTCCAGGAGCAATGGCTTCCAGCTTGTGACTCTTGGGGCACTCTTCCGTCCAGTGTTCCTTACCTGTCAGTGTGGCAGGCCTGAGAGACAACTTAGAGGTAGCCTCTGGGACTCTTCTGCTTCAGAGCCTGGACTCTCACTTTGGATTTTTGTCCCAGTGGCATGGCCTTTCCTGCTGCCTGGAATTCCAGCTCCTAATTGATTCCATGAAGGAGCTGAGGTCTGTAAGATGCTGGTGGGTTTTGTTGTTTGGTTGGTTTAGCTTTGGTTTGATTGCAGGTTGTATACCACCAGCCTGGCCAGGGGATGGTTTTACTTCTTGGGTCTAAGTAGCCAAGGCCACACAGCAAGTAGCCAGAGCCCAGGTCCCATTTTTAGGTTTAGATCTCTCTGTATCTTCAGACCCAGGAAACTTAGGAACCTTGTAGGACACTAATAATTAATGTTCACCTGGAGGTCAAAGGGGTGCATCTGACTTTCTCGAGTCCCCAGTGGGGGTCTTAGTCAGCCCTGCTGAAGCAGTCTTCTGATACTCTAAGAGGACAGATGTCCTAGCCATACCCAGACCAGACTCCTGCCTTCCTCTTGCCCTCTGCCATCTCTAAGCCCAGCTCTTGGGCAAGGAGACAGTAAGAGCAGGACTGCTCAGTTACAGAGGCCGTCTTGGAGCCTCCCACTCCATCTTGTGCCTTCTTCCCTGTCTGCCATACTGCTGTCCTCCTGCTTCACGTCACATAGCCTCAGCACAGGCTACTTAGCTCCTGGGCCACATGAAGTGCACTCTGGGAGCGTTTGCCCATTATGGAAAGGCCATCATAGTACCCATGTCTTATAGCAGCTGTGAGAGTTGACAAGAGCTCCAGTAAAGGTGGGGAGTGCTGCTCTTCCTTTGCCTAGTGCCTCTGTTTTCCCTGTTGCATCTTCCTCAAGCCCCAGAACTCACAGTAGTAATATGTCTGGGACCTGCTCTGGATAATTGTGACTATAACTCAAGAGGGAAGGGCTGACCCGACTCACCTATACCTCCTCATCGCTCCCCTGTGAATCCTCACTCTGTCTGCACCACTTCCTTAAACACCGGAAACACACGAAGGAAGGACCGTGGCCTGATCCTGTGTCTGCACTTGATGGAACTGAGCGTCAGTCAGCAGGCCTCCATTTCCCTTGGATGACCTCTCTATATAGTGTAGGTTTTCTGTCGGTCTTGTCTTTTCTTTTTGATTGTATGATCTCCTCCAGATTCCTACTAACTTTTTGCCCAGCACTGGGCCTTTTGTATTTGACGTCTGATTAGTAGCCTGTGGTGCCAGGTCAGGTCCACGCTGGCTGCCTTCCTACAGTGAATTTCCTACATTCGCCTGTCGTCGTAGGGTCTTAGCCTTTTCTCATCGCTTCCCAGCCCTGTCCCACCCCACCCCTGCTTTGAGTTGTCCTCATAGCTAGGGAAGAGTGCTTGTGCCTTTTAGAAGTGGCTTGTTCATGTATTGGCCTCTGAACCTCCATTTCATTCTAAAAGAATCCCTCAGAAATAAAATTAAAAAGCCCTATGGCATAATAATTCGTGATGAATTATAACGCTCTATTATATGAATTCACATTGTTCCCCTCTCAGTCTTGGGTACATTTCAAGACTTTTTCCAAAGAATGCCCCAAAACTTCAGATTAGTATTAAGCATTCTGTATACTATATTTTTTCCAGTATGTATTGTCTATAATAGATTTTTTTGTTTGTTTGTTTGTTTGTTTGTTTCGTTCTTTCTTTCTTTTAGTCTGAGACAAGGTTTTACCATATATCCCTGGTTGGCCTGGAACTCATTATGTAGACCAGGCTGGCCTCAGACTCACAGAGATCCACCTGCCTCTGCCCTCCCTCAAGTGCTGGGATTAAAGGAGTGCACTGCCATGCCTGGCTTTTGTCTATAATAGTTTAATTTATAAATGTGGTTTGGGCCAGGCAGTGGTGGTGCACACCTTTAATCCCAGTACTTGGGTGGCAGAGGCAGGCAGATCTCTGAGTTCGAGGCCAGCCTGGTCTACAGAGTGAGTTCCAGGACAGCCAGGGCTATACAGAGAAACCCTGTCTTGAAAAACCAAAAATAAATAAATAAATAAATAAATAAATAAATAAATGTGGTTTGGTAAGAGATTAATAACAATAATAGAACAATTGTAATATATTATTATAAAAGTTAAGTGATTGGTCCCTCTAAAAATATAAATTATTAACTTTAACCTTTTTACTTAACAGATGCACCTTTATAGCTTCTTTTAGGCAAATTTGAATTATTTCAAATAAGAGTTACTGCTCCTGTGTTTTTATCTTAAGAAACTGTGGTTGCTGGGCATTGGTGACACACTCCTTTAATCCCAGCACTCCAGAGGCAGAGGCAGGTGGCTCTCTGTGAGTTCGAGGCTAGCCCAGTCTACAGAGCAAGTTCTAGGATAGCCAAAGCTATACAGAGAAACCTTGTCTTGAAAAACCAAGAAAGAGAGGAGAGAGAGAGAAAGAGAGAGAGAGAGAGAGAGAGAGAGAGAGAGAGAGAGAGAGAATATGAATATGAAAGAAATGAAACGCAGCTGTTTTTTTTTTTTTTTTTTTTTTTTTTTTGTCAGTTTGTTTCTCGACGCTACTAAACCCATTGGTAACCCAGTGGCTGAATTGACATATCCTTAACTTTTCTGGTATAGACTGTCATATGACTTCAGACTTCAGGAATATTTTAAAGATTTTATTTTATTTAAAAAATATGTGTGGTATGTATTGTCTGCATACATGCGTGAGTACAGGTCTACAGAGTCCAGAAGAGGGCGTTGGCTCCCGGGGCCTAGGTTGTGAGCCATCCACTATTAATGCTGGAAACCAAAGTCAGCCCCTCTGCCATAGCAGGAAGCTCCCTTTTCACTGCTGAGCCATCTCTGGAGTGCTGATGGTAGGTGCTGCCACTGCACACTGGAGGCCCCCAGCTCAGCTGAAATATACACTGGGCTCAACTCCACTTTGCTCCTGATGGACAGGGCAAAGGTCTCCTGCTATTGCCAGATGTGACCAAGTCCCTTTTGAAAGCCAAAACTGGTTGGTGCCTACTGATTCTGGAGTGGCTGGAATTGGGTGAGGCCTGTGCCTGTCCTCCTACCTTCATGACCACCTGTGTCTTCTCTCCCCAGAACGTGCTGGCCAAAGCTCTCTATGACAACGTAGCTGAATCCCCGGATGAGCTCTCCTTCCGGAAGGGTGACATCATGACAGTGCTGGAGCGGGACACTCAGGGCCTGGATGGCTGGTGGCTCTGCTCACTGCATGGGCGCCAGGGCATTGTGCCTGGTAACCGCCTCAAGATTCTGGTTGGCATGTATGACAAGAAGCCAGCAGGGCCTGGACCCGGCCCACCTGCCACCCCACCACAGCCTCAGTCCAGCCTCCCCCAGGGCGTCCATGCTCCGGTACCTCCAGCTTCCCAGTACAGTCCCATGCTCCCCACTGCATACCAGCCCCAGTCTGACAATGTGTACCTGGTACCCACTCCCAGCAAGACTCAGCAAGGCCTCTACCAAGCCCCTGGGCCCAACCCACAGTTCCAGTCACCCCCAGCCAAACAGACCTCCACATTCTCAAAGCAAACACCTCATCACTCATTTCCCAGCCCAGCCACAGACCTTTACCAGGTGCCCCCAGGGCCTGGAAGTCCAGCCCAGGACATTTACCAGGTGCCACCTTCTGCTGGCATAGGGCATGACATCTACCAAGTCCCTCCATCTTTGGACACCCGCAGCTGGGAGGGAATGAAGCCACCGGCAAAGGTAAGGCCAACTTGGCATAGCTGTGAAACCTCATGGGGTTAGCCTAGGGCCCTGGCCAGCAAAGTGCCCACTCTCCAGTATCATTATGCATTCGGTCTGAGGTCAAGGAGGGTTATCTGGATAAACGTGTCTATTTTTCTGCTTCAGGTAGGTGAGTAAGGGACATTAAAGTGGCCATAGAGCATGAGGAAGTCTTCAGCAGGCTGTCCTGAGCTGGAGAATGTCAAACAAAGACTAAAAGCCTGTGACAAGTCTAGAGGTGTAAAGAAGTGTCCTGTGTTCCAAGTGAGCAGGAACAGCCAGCACAGCAAGCCAGGGACAGTCTCAGGGGCCTGGTAACCGAAACTGAAGGTGAAGAGCTCAGGCAGGAGGAACCAGCCACAGCTCACGTTGAGGTCAATTTACTGTGGCCTGAGTGGAAAATACAGCAGAGCGTAAAACCCGTGGGTGGGCCAGGAAAAGGCAGTTGTATGGCTTAGTGTGACAGCACAGAGGGAGAGCTGAGAGTGGCAGAGCATCTCCTCTTGGAAATTGCATCTCGAGGCAGCAGGCAGGGACCAAAGAGACTGCCTACTTCCTAAGGACCCTTGTGTCCTCAGTTTCTCCATGCCTCCTCCTGTCCCTCTGCTCATGGAATGAGCAGGACTGAAATAGAAGGAGAGACCCTCTGACTTCACACTGAATCAGCAGCCACTCTTTCTTATGTTCATTTTGGCTTGTTTTCCTGGAGCAAAGCCTTTTAAGAACTAGGCAATGGAGCTGGGCCCTGGTGGTACACACCTTTAATTCCAGCACACGGGGGTAGAGGCAGATTGATCTCTGTGAGTTTGAGGCCAGCCTGGTCTACATAGTGAGTTCTAGAACAGCCAGAGCTACATAGTGAAGACCCTGTCTCAAAAAGACAAAAAAAACTAGGGAATGGAATTCCTGGGCCTGTCCTCCAGATGTTGAGGATAGAGTTACCATGCCCAGGTCCCTGATTCTCTGCCATATTCCCTAGAAGGCCTTAACAGCTAGACAGGTGTCCCAGAGGCTCTGGTGGAGACAGCCAACGGTGGTGGGCACAGCAGCCTTAGGAGAACAGGACAGGCTCAGCTAAGTCAGTTTCATGTTCTGACAATGTCTAGTACAGAGCCACCTATGTCTGCTGAGGCATTGGCCTTGCGAATGCTTAGCCATGGCACTGAGCCTTTGTCTTCAAAGCCACCTAATGGATACCAGCTAGAAAGCAGGTAGCGTCACCCCGTGCCTGCCCACAGAGAAGCTTGGCATCTAGGTGGCACAAGCAGGCCCGCAGAGGATGAGATTTCTCAGGTCTGACCACCTGCGGTCCCTGAGTCTCTGGACCCCACTTAGTGCAGGACCTGCCTCTTTAGTCACGTGGCTAATAAAAAGCTGGTAATAAAAGCCTACCATCAAGGCCCTGCCAACAAGGTGGGTGGTGCTGGGGGGTATCCTGTAGAGAGATGGGAGCAGTACCTGTCCAGTGAGCCTTGAGACAGGCCAAGGTTCATCCCCTCCGCACTCCCCACAGGAGTGCAGTCCACACCTATTACACTCGTCCCAGTCACTTCCTCACTGTCTGCCCGTGCAGTGAAGCTTGGGTCAGCTGTTCATCTGGGCTGGAGGAGTAAGCCTGCCCTCACTCACCCAGAGGCTCACTAGCTGTGTCCTTGGCTGCCTTTGGTGGAACCATCCAGGCCAGTATTCCTGAGACTCTGACCCAACCAATAGCCTAGGAAGAGAAGCCCTGTGCCCATTCCTAAGAAGCTTTGTCATTCCTGGGCTGGGCAGCCATTGCATTGCTTTTATTTTATGAACATGAAAGAAATTCTTGTTTGCCATAGAAAATGCATAATGTATGAGAAAGTCTAGAGATAAACCCTGCTTAGGGGATAATCACTGAGAAATGTTAGCACATTTTGTCTAGCGTCTTCTCTCTATTTGTCTTTCACAGATCCGTATATATACTTTTTTACTTCATTTGGTTTTTCAAGACAGGGAAGTTTCACTGTAGCCCTGGCTGTCCTGAAACTGACTCTGTAGACCAGGCTGGCCCTCAAATTCATGGAGATCCACCTGCCTCTGCCTCCAGAGTGCTGGCACTAAAGGCGTGAGCCACCACCACCTGGCTTATTTTTTTTTTTTTTTTTTTTTTAATGTTCTCTCTCTTGGTAAACCATGAAGCTTGATTTTATTACAGAGAGCATGACACCTGATGTGCACACTGTGCCTCTGGTGTCTATGAAACTATGACCCTTTATTCCAGGGACTGAGGGGACAGTGCCATCACGTGTATTACCTGTGGGAGTTAAGTGATAAGGACGGGGCCAGGAGAGCTTGCCCCCAGAAGAGTGGCCACCTCCTGTGTAGGTGGGGAAAGCAAGGTCCAGAGAACCCAGGGTCTTCGGGCTAGGCATGGGCACCAAAGGCTGAGGGACAAAGGCTCTAAGCATGCAGATAGGACCCTAGCATAGAAGGCATCTGTCTGCAAGGCCACTTTTGAAGGAGTATTCCTGGGTCAGGAACTACAGCTTGCCAGGGGAGAGAAATACATGTAAACTAAGGGGTGTCTTTCTGGGAAGCAGCACTTCCTGGTCAGCAGAGGGTGATGGTTGCTCGCCAGGTAGGCACCTGTCAGGCCTCATGCTATTTCTGTGGTACTCCATTCCCAGAAGAAGGATAGACAACCTCTCTATGGGAGGAGGGATAGATTGTGAGCAACCGAGCCAGCAGCTGGCGTAGGCTAGTGAGATGTTGTCCATTTTGCAGTGAGAAAGATAAGCAGGCAAGCTGTCTGGAGGGGAGGGGCCCCGACACAGATGGACAGCCAAGAGAGGCTCCTCTTGTCTTTGTTCCTCCTACTTGACTCCTGCTGCTTGGATACCTGCCTTGGTTCCTGTAGAGCAGGGCTACTCTGAAGGTTTCGTCCCCATTTAGAACTGATAAGCTGGGGTGTGCTTCTGGGTTCAGTCTCCCTTTTCCTTTACACTTGTGGGGAGGTATAGGCTAGAAAGAACAACAACCCTCTCCAGCCCAGCCTAACAAGCATGTCTGTCTGTCTCTGTCTCTTCCTCCAGGACCTGCTAATGGGGCATCAGGTGCAGAGCGGTGTAGCCTGTGATTAGCAGGGCTCAGTAGCTGTCTGATAAATCTGTTTCCCTAATGAGCTTCTCTTTCCCCTGCTTTCTCTATTGAGCAATAGAGAAATATTTGCTAACAGAAAATTCCTAACAGAAAAACATTTGCTAGCCAATATAGCTGCTTGCTGTCACCTGACTCGGTGTAGGAATAGCAGTTCCCTTTAACGTTAGGACTAACCACTGGGAGTCTGACATGAGAGCCTCTGGCCTGTGCTTGCAGCCCTGTCTACATAAGGCCCCGGATGGGTGCTGACAAGGCAGAGCTGCTCTCTATACTGAGGCTTGGCTTGCCTGTGTCTGAGAGGTGCACTGTCTACCCCTTTGGGGTTTGAATTCCCACCTAGGAAGTTTTGGGCCTAGAGAAGCCTCAGGCCTTGCCACAGGCTTCTTTATCCTGCCTGCCACGTCCCTCCAGCCCCAGTCTGCTGTGCCATGGGCAGGTTCCAACATCTAAAAATAACCCTGGAGGGGAACTCAAGTCTGGGGCCTGAGCAGGGAGATGAGTCTGGAGAGGCAGCTGCAACTCCGCCCGCAGGCCCTCTTATTGGTGGCTGGGGACACCCCACAGAGGAGACCCTGAAGCTGCTACAGTGCACACACCAGCCTACCAGGCCGTCTGCCAGAGGGAGCCCAGAGAGCAGCCCAGCTGGCCTGAATGTCAACTGCCTAGCTCCGATGTGCTGCCTGGGAGGTTGTCAGCTCTGGGTGTGCTGAGTGCCTGTGTCCTGTGGGGGCTGGGAATGGGGAGATGGCACTGGTGTGTGCCTGCTGAAGCTGCAATTGGATTCTAGGATGCTGAGCCTGAAGGAGGCAGGGTATGTGTGTAGAGGCCCTGAGTCAACCCTGTCCCAGACATCCCCTTTGATTAGAAAACAAAAGGCCTTTCTTTGGAGAAGGCTGAGCAGGGAGCCCCATGGGGGAGGTTACCCTGAGCCTGGCTGGAGAATCTTGTGGAGGGGAGGCTGCCTGGCCTCATTTCATTCCCACCAGGCTGAGTGCTGCTGTCAGTGGACAGCATGGTCTGGGGTTAGTGTTTGAGTATCCCAGAATCACCTCCTGACCCTGCCTCTTCTCCACACAGAGCCATAGCTTTGCTGCTGTGGCTCACTGCCACGGATCCCAGGGTCGGGGCCCTGGGGAGGAAAGGGTTGGCTCTCTCTGACCAGTGATTCCCCCGAGTGCTCACCCTTTCAGGTGTTTCAGGTGAGCAAGGCAGTCGTGGGTGTGGGTACAGAGAGCATAGGGTTGTGGTCCCACTTAGAATCCTTTGCCGTGTGTATAGCTTGCCTTGTATTCTAGCCTTGTGTGTCCTTTAGCTCTGAGGTCATTATGCTCAAGAGTCCCACTAAGTTATGCTGTGAGCAAGGGAAGGTTGCTTGCTGCAATTCCAGGCAGCAGTCTTTGCCTCCAGAGTCTAGAGGTGATGGTGATTGGGTCGTTCTCCTGCTAAGCAGAACTTCTGAGGCAGGCAGGGCTGAGAGGTATTACAGGTATGACACAGGAGCCCCTTACATGGGTCCTGCTGTGCTCAGGACTCCAGTGCAGGCTACCTCTTGCCCGCTGGCATTGCCTCTGGAGCCAGGCCTTTGTACCCTTCCTATTCCATCTTGTCGACTTCTGTACAACCATAATTGCACTCTATTCTGTGGAATCTCCTGGCTTATCCAACTATAGAGACTTCCTGTTTCATGGCCCAGGACCAAGAAGCTCTAAACAAAACTTAGGGGTCTCATTATTATTTCACAAGCACTGCATTCCACTCCAGAAAAGGAGCACCCTGGGAAAGAGTAGCAGTGCCTCCATTCCAGCCTCGCAGAACCGCATTACTCTGTGTGTCTCACCCCCCACCCCCAAGGGAATCAGTCTCCTGAGGGCCAGTGGTACAGCTGCTGTTTGTTCCCAGGTGGTGGTTCCTACGCGGGTGGGACAGGGCTATGTGTACGAGGCCTCCCAGACCGAGCAGGATGAGTACGACACTCCACGCCACCTGCTGGCTCCTGGTCCCCAGGACATCTATGATGTGCCCCCTGTGCGAGGACTGCTTCCCAACCAGTATGGCCAGGAGGTAAGTGCTGGGGATCAGAAACACGGGAGAGGGTAGGGGCTGGGCCTTGCTCGGGGAGTTGCATTTTCTCAGCCTAGCCAAGGCCTGGGTAGCATAGCACCTAAGGTAGGTTTCTAGGTTTCTGGGGACTCCACTCTACCCATTAGACCAGGTGTGCCTGACAGTTGTGTCACTGCACCTTCTTTTGTGCCCTCCAGGTATATGACACCCCCCCTATGGCGGTCAAAGGCCCCAATGGCCGAGACCCTTTGTTGGAAGTGTATGACGTGCCCCCTAGTGTGGAGAAAGGCCTGCCGCCATCCAACCATCACTCGGTAAGGAGTCTCTGAGTGCTGAGGCCTTGGCTTCTAGAGGTGGAGAAGGCAAGGCTGAGTGTGTGCTCTGGACTTGGCTGCTGTCTGCAGAGCCCAGCTCTGCCCTCACTTGCTCTGGAGACAGATGTAGAAACTGAATGCCCAGGCTGTAGAGATGGCTCTGTGGTCAAGGCACTATTTGCTTCTCTTGAGGACCAAGGGTCAGTTCCTAGCATCTGTGCAGTGTCAGGTATCTGCCACTATCTGTGACTGCAGTTTCAGGTGATCCAGTGCTTCTTTCTGACCTCTTGGCACCAGGCATGCTTGTGGTACATAGACATACACACAGACAAAACATCCATACACATAAAATACATAAATTAACTTTAAAAATAAAGTTGCCCTTCTGCGCCTCAGTCATGCTCTTATCAGTACATGCTCTGAGAGGCATCAGCAAGGAGACCACAGAATCTGTCTTCCAAACTGGGACACTTGGGATGTGAAAGGGGACCAATAGTCATATAGAGTTGTCTTGAGAGCCAACTGGACTATAACACCAAGCCCAGCTAAGTGCTTGCTATAGAACAGAAAGTCTGTCAGTGACCGCGAGGTCAGGTGATGTGGCTAGGCTGACCGAGGCAGCACTGGCAGTATGGTGGCATGTCTCTCCTACATGTCTGCAAGTAACAGACGGCCCTCATACTGTGGGGTGGTTCCCCATCTTTTAGATGAATAGCCACACACAGAAAATTAGTCATCTGGCCCAGAGCTAGGCTCTTGACATAGTCATTTTAGCTAAGACTCACGCTTGATGTGTACACCAGCTGCGTCTTGCCTTCAGTTCCATTGCTGGACCGATGGACAAGAGCCTTAACCAGTCTTGGTCCTCTAGGTGTATGATGTTCCTCCTTCTGTGAGCAAGGATGTGCCTGATGGCCCACTGCTTCGTGAGGAGACTTACGATGTACCTCCTGCCTTCGCCAAGCCCAAGCCCTTTGATCCGACCCGACACCCATTGATCCTTGCTGCACCTCCTCCGGACTCCCCACCAGCTGAGGATGTGTATGATGTGCCACCCCCTGCTCCTGACCTCTATGATGTACCCCCTGGTTTGCGGCGGCCTGGCCCTGGAACACTGTATGACGTGCCTCGTGAGCGGGTGCTCCCTCCTGAGGTGGCTGATGGGAGTGTAATTGACGATGGTGTGTATGCTGTGCCCCCACCAGCCGAGCGAGAGGCCCCAACGGATGGCAAGCGCCTGTCAGCCTCCAGCACGGGCAGCACACGCAGCAGCCAGTCAGCATCTTCCTTGGAGGGAGTGGTGCCAGGCCGGGAGCCCCTGGAGCTGGAGGTTGCTGTGGAGTCCCTGGCTCGGTTGCAGCAAGGTGTGAGCACCACTGTAGCCCACCTTCTGGACCTGGTGGGCAGTGCCAGTGGGCCCGGGGGCTGGCGTAGTCCCTCTGAGCCGCAGGAGCCTCCCGTGCAGGACCTGAAGGCTGCAGTAGCAGCAGTTCATGGGGCAGTGCATGAGCTCCTGGAGTTCGCCCGCAGTGCTGTGAGCAATGCCACCCACACTTCAGACCGCACCTTGCATGCCAAGCTTAGCCGGCAGCTACAGAAGATGGAGGATGTGCACCAGACACTGGTGGTCCATGGTCAGGTCCTTGACAATGGCCGGGGAGGCCCAGGATTCACTCTTGAAGACCTGGACCGCCTGGTGGCCTGCTCTCGGGCCGTGCCCGAGGATGCCAAGCAGCTAGCCTCCTTTTTGCATGGCAATGCCTCGCTGCTTTTCAGACGGACCAAAGCCCCTGGCCCAGGGCCTGAAGGAAGCAGTTCCCTGCACCCCAACCCCACTGATAAAGCCAGCAGCATCCAATCACGCCCTCTACCCTCGCCTCCAAAGTTCACCTCCCAGGACTCTCCAGACGGCCAGTATGAAAACAGTGAAGGAGGTTGGATGGAGGATTATGACTACGTCCATCTGCAGGTGGGTGTTCACCCTGCCTAGTCCCAAGAACTCTGATCTTCCACTGTTGTTGCAGGGACCCTGACACCCCAATTCCCCTCTCATCCCACACAGAGAGATCTGTGGTCATAGGGAATTTGGGCTCCAGGATTGGCCACTGGTGAACCCTGGTGCCCTTCCTGTAATTTTCCCTGTTTTTGGACTGATAATCAACATGGCTATGTCCTTGAGGATTGAAATGCTAACCAGGATGACTCCAGAAACCTCGGGGATGGGTTTCTCTGGTGACATCACCATAGATGTAACTCATTCTGTGTATAGACATTCCAAGGAGACACACTGGGATCCAGGGGAGTAAACAAGGGGAATGAGAAGGTGGGTAAGAGGACCTCTGAAAAGACACTTGCATTGCCATTTCATCTGTGGGCCAAGGGCAGAATTTGGATTTGATTTCTGATATGGGAGCCATTCCAGGAGGGCTGTGGCCTTGTGGAGTGAGTGCACCCTTTACATGGAATCCTTCTTTGCCCAGCTGTGCCTGGGACTGGTGTACCTACACTGCCACCTGGTGGTTTTCCAGCCCTCACACCCATGGGACCTGCTAGTGCTTCTGTCCCAGAAGAGACTTCTCAGTCCAGGTCTCCTCTTTTCCTCTAGGGGAAGGAGGAGTTCGAGAAGACCCAGAAGGAACTGCTGGAGAAGGGCAACATCATGCGGCAGGGAAAGGGCCAGCTGGAGCTGCAGCAGGTAAGGCTTCTGTTCGTCATCTCTCACGGTGAGACCCACCAGGGAGAGAGAGAGAACCCTGCTTGCCTTCTGTCCAGCCAGTCACCAGCCAGTCGCCAGCCAGCATAATGGCCAGCACTATCTTCTGGCTAGTTAAAGATGGCAGTCTCACTATGTTGCCTAGCTTCATGTCGAACGCCACCTGAGCTCAGCTAATCTCCTGCTGCACCGTCTTGAGTAGCTGGGACCACAGCTGTGCCCCACCCCTCAGTCTGATGCGGCTCATTTTGAAACTGTCATCAGAGAGCTGAGGCTGTAGCAGTTTACTAGTGTGCTTGAGACATTACAGGCACAGCAGTAAAACACAAATGTAGTTAATGTCAGTAACGTGTACCTCGTAGAGAGCACAGAACACTAGAACTAGAAGCACTGGCAGCCACAGTCACAGAAGCTGACTTCCCACTGGTCAGCTCTCCACAAACTGTGCCTCCCTGTGCCTGCTAGAGATGACACTTGTAAGCTGTCACACTCTTGGCCAATGTTGTTCTTAACTCCTTTTTATAGACCACATAATGTCTATTGTTTAATGTTTACATTGTATCCAGTTCTTACAAATAACAGTGCTGTGTTTAGCCACAGTTTTCTACATATTTTGAATCATTTCTCAGGGTAAGAAAGTATTTCTGAAAAATACTGAAGACGTTCAGTTTTGATTGTGAAGATAACACAAAGGGTCTATGAAAACCTCTCTCACTGCTCCTCCTCTAGATGTAGAGAAGGAAGGCAAGGGATAGCTTAACCCCCTGAGCTGGGCTGCTCACTGTGGGGCTTGTGGTTGGTAGCTGCTTCACAAGTATGAAGTGGAAGTAAATGAGACATGTGTGAACTGCTTGGGATGTGTGTGCCACGTAGTAAGTGACAGGGAATGCATGTTGATTAAAATAAGCCAGGCACACTCCTGTAATTGCAGTACTCAGGAGGCAGAGCCAACCAGGACATGTGGAAAATTCTCCTCCTTAATAATAGTTAAAATAGCTGAACGTGTGTAGCCATGGAGTGCCACTGTTTGAAGAAGCTGGCCAATGTCTTTCCTGTGCACTCTCAGCATGTCCTCAGGCAGTGATGCTGCTGTGACACTGGTGCTTCCCTCTGCTTTGGTGAGCAGTGCTCTCATGAGTACAGATGTTTGCACATGTCTGTCAGCTGAGAGGCTAACCTTGTCCTGCCTCCCACAGCTGAAACAGTTTGAGCGACTGGAGCAGGAGGTGTCTCGTCCCATAGACCATGACCTGGCCAACTGGACACCAGCCCAGCCCCTGGTGCCGGGGAGGACAGGGGGCCTGGGGCCTTCAGACCGACAGCTGCTGCTCTTCTACTTGGAACAGTGCGAGGCCAACCTGACCACACTGACAGATGCAGTGGACGCCTTCTTCACTGCAGTGGCCACCAACCAGCCACCCAAGATCTTTGTGGCCCACAGCAAGTTTGTCATTCTCAGTGCACACAAGCTTGTGTTCATTGGAGACACACTATCACGGCAAGCTAAGGCAGCTGATGTCCGAAGCCAAGTGACCCACTACAGCAATCTGCTGTGTGACCTCCTGCGTGGCATCGTGGCCACCACCAAGGCGGCTGCCCTACAGTACCCATCCCCCTCTGCTGCCCAGGACATGGTGGACAGGGTGAAGGAGCTAGGCCACAGCACTCAGCAGTTCCGCCGCGTCCTGGGCCAGCTGGCTGCTGCCTGAGAACAGAGGCCTGGGATATGAGGCTGGGGAGTGGGCAGGGATGGTCTGAGCTACCCAGGCGTCGTCTTGAAAGTGGAGCTCCTGCAGGTTTGGGGACAGGTAACCCCAGCTCTGCCTTGGGCCTGGTGCCCTCAACTGTCCAGAGATTTGTACATATTTATATTAAGGCAGGATGTGGGATGCCTCCTCAGAGAAGCTGAGGAACCGGCTAAGAGTGTGCCGTGGGCTAGGGATCACCAGGGTTGGGACACATGTCCTCAGGGCTCCCTGTGACAGGCAAGTACAGTGTAGTGTACACCTCTGCACCAAGAAAAAACCCTAAAGAACTATTTTTCACTATTGATTTTTCCAATCATTTGACTAATAGTCTACATTTAATAAAATTTTAAAAATGAGAAGGAGCCTACAGAAATGCTTGAGACTACTGCCTCTAGGTGGGAGGTGAATGTCTCCCTGACCCACCGAAGTGACTGGAAGTGGTAAAGAGTCTTAGGAACGGTAAAGTCCCTTCCCAGAAGGTGGGTCCCTTCAGAACAAAATGAAGGCCCAGGGACCTGTGGGGAAGGCAGGGGCTGGTCTGGCTAGGCAGTGTCCTTTGTGCCTGGGAGCATGTTACAGATTCAGGGCCTGAGGCCCAGAGCAGCAAGGTACCTTCTGGATCTTCTGTACCCCAAGGAGAAAGTTTACAAGCCAAGGCATTGCACAAAACAACCTCACCTTCCAGTCTTTATCAAACTTGATGAAGTTCTCTAGAGAGAACTTTAGTCTGGGACACCCAAAGAGCCTTCCCTAGATTAAACAAGCTGGGAGGTTTGAGACCTACAACAGGCCTTGAACTGGTTGGTGTTCTGGGAGTTTTGGCAGCCTCTGGCCCAGAGGGAAGACTAGAGTGTATGGTTGGCACCCTGGTGGTCTCAGCGTTGACCATTGTGCATATGAATGTGGGCTTCAGCTTCCTTAATGGTGAGAACAAGATCTGCCACCAAGGACCCTCACTGAGGGTCCCTGCCTCCCACCCCAGAGCTGCCCGGGAGCAGAAGCGAAAGCTCAAGTGTTTGCTCTTGGTTTTATTTGGATTTTACTCAGATGCAGAGATGGGAGGGGTTCAGCTTCTAGTACCTTCCAAACCTGGACATAACAGGCTGAGAGACAGTAGGGTGGGTCATGGTGCCCCAGGACAAGATGCCCACCAGGGGCCTATCAGAGTATCCTGCTTAGAGGGGAACAGGACTTGTTTCCAAAGTCTCTGGGTGCCTCAGCAGGGGAAGGGTGTTTAGGATTTGATAGTGTTGGTACAGTTGTTGGTTTTACTCATTACTCAGGTCTAGGTTCAGTGGTAACCCTATGTCTAACTTCTAACCTCTTAAGGGACCTGGGCAACCTCTATGATCAGAAGGCTCACCCAGCTCCCCTCCTGAGCAGAGGCTCCTCCCAGGGTTGTCAGCTTTTTGGTTCACGGAGACAGGCCGAGGTTCAGAAGAGGAAGCCAGGGGAGCAGGGAACTGTGGTCCTGGCCCAACAAGGTCTCAGCAGGTCAGTGAGTAGAGGGGGCCAGAAGCTGCACCATGCAGGAAGAGACTGGTAATCTCACTGCCCCAGAGCTTGCAGGCAGGAAGGGTGTTGGACAGGACAAGAACACAGCCACCTGATGGGGCTGTGTGAGATCTTGGTTTCAGGGGCAGAGGGAGTTCGGGGTCACAGTCATAGACCCTCGTTCTACCAGGTCAGTGAAAACAGCCCTGGGTCCTGAACATCTTTGGAAGAGCTGCTGTCAGGTTCTATCCCAGGTAAGAGCTGGGCCTCAACCAGGGCTGTCACTAGTCCTACTCTCCCTGGGCAAGGAGCCTGGTACTATGGCCACAAGCCGTGGCCCTCAGAGGTGTACGGGTAGATATCCCTGATAGATATAGAGGGGATTTAACATATGTGTCCCTTTTCTGGCACCCCTGTCAGTGATAGGAGACAGGATCCATGGGGAATTGAAGCCTGGGTAGCACAGCTTCAGAATCTGTAGGACAATCAGACATGCTTGTGCTAACAGGAAGGCAATCAGAGACACTATGGGACAGCTTACCCAGCCAGAAGACTCCCAGCTGAGGGCCAGCGGTGGTGACACACCCACCTTTAATTATAGCACTTTGTGAGTTTGAGGCCTATCTGGTTTACAGAGCAAGTTCTAGGGCAGCCAGGGACTACACAGAGAAACCTTGTCTTGAAAAAACAGAAAAAACAAAATCCTCCCAGCCAAGACCACAGGGCAGAACAATCCCACCTTTCAAGAGCTAGAGACTTACAGCAGGCTTCCTGGGTGTCTGCCATCTTTTGTTCAAAGCTTTCTCCAGGACCCTGTTAATAGCTTTTTCTATTTGTATTTGCTGAGTTTTGAAATTTTTTTATTTATTTTCCCACTGGGGAGACTATAGCCAAAGTTGACCTCCAGCTCAGCCAAGGATGGCCCTGAGCTCCATGTCCAGCTGTTTGGTGGATTTTAAGATTAATTTTTAACTATATGAGGGGTGCCTGCATGTGGGTATGGGCACCTGAGTGCAGATACCTGAAGAGGCCAGAGGCTTGGGCTCCTTGAGGCTGAACTCATGAATTGTGAGCCCTTGATATGGGTGTTGGGAACTGAGCTGGGGCCACTGGAAGGGCAGCAAGTGCGCTCAACTGCTGAGCCGTCTCCCAGTTTGGTTTAACTGGTTTTTGGTTTGGTTGGTTGGTTTTTGTTTTTGGATTGTTTGAGTGTTTTGCCTACATGTATGTCCGTGCACCACATGTGTGCCTGGTATCCACAGAGGTCAGAAGAGAACATTGGACTTCCTGGAAGTGGAATTACATGGTGGGTTTTGAATACCTTATAGATGCTGGATCCTCTGCAAGAGTACCAAGTGTCTTAACCACGGGCCATCTCCACAGACCCCATGTTTGATAGGTTTTTAACTTAGAGGATTTTCAAAGAAGTGGGAAGTTACAATTCATGAATACCTTTGGGATTTGGGCCCCTAAACAAGACAGAGCTCACCCTCCAACAAGCCCTACAGGGACACGTGGCACTGGCTGCCATGGCACTTAGCCTGTAGCAAGCTGCTATTCAGGCAGACAAGGACAGCATCTTGGGAGAGATGAGCTGATGTGGTCAGGCTCAGCAGAGAGATGTCATGGTGGGTCTTGTGGGAACATGGGCATGCATACAAATCTTTTGGGACCAGGCTGGGTAGACCTGAGTTGAGGGTGCCCACGATCCTGGGAAATGGCACAGAGATGAAGCGGCTTTGGTGCAGTCATCATGACATACAGGGATATTCAGTTTTTGTATCTGCATCACGTTTCCCAATAATAAGACAGGCTTACTTAATTTAGTTTGGAGATTCAACCCAGGGCTTTGCACACACCAGGAGAACGAACATTCTATCACCGAGATGCACCCCAGCCCAAGCAAGGTGTGTGTGTGTGTGTGTGTGTGTGTGTGTGTGTGTGTGTGTGTGTGTGTGTGTGAGTGCGCGCGCGCGCGCGCGCACCATGTAGAGATGCTGGTTCCTGGGGTACTGGGAACTGAACTGAGGTCCTCGAGAAGAGCAGCCAATGCTTGTAACCACTGATCCAGCTCTCCCTCCCTGTTGCCTTCTAATCAGAAGCAGCTGTCTGTGTATGCAAATAAGCTTCACGTGGGGCAAAGCACAGTGCTGGAGGCACTCGTGTGCACCCCCATTTCCCTCCCTAACCACCTTACCTTGGTCACACAAGCTCACCTTCCAACTACCTCATCTGTCCCTCAGCACCCAGACACTCCTGGACAGAGCCAGTGTCAAGTACTCACTCTCTGGCTGCCATAAGGTGGCTCTCCTTACAGAAGTGTGATGGTGGGGTGAGCCACAGCTTGACCTCTGAATTTCCAGCAAACGACCCTTACCGTGGGTCTCAGTTTCTCTACATGCACGTGAGGGTGGTGGGTGACCCCACTGGATAGGTTTGCATCTCTGGTAGACTGCTGTCCTGCCTGCTGTTGGGGATCACTTGCCCCCAGCCTGTGGTCTCTCAGATCCTTTTCCTTCTGGACACTGTTTTGACTGGAGTTAGAGACACACCATTCCCTGACTCCCAGAGGATTCCAGCTCCCTGTGGTAGGCCTCATTTCACACACACCCCCCCCCCAGGTGAACAGTAGTGACAATTCAGCCCTTGATGAAGTAGGTTCCCCTACAAGAGAGGCAGACATTGCTATTCCAGTGAGAAAGCAGGAAGTCACAGGGTTCAGCTGAACAGCACTTTTAACTGTAGAGTAGCCCCTGCATACCCAGAACCCCCATCTCGTGTTCAAAGATGCCTGCCAAGGCCAGGAGCCAGGGACAGCAGCCTCCCCAGTGATAACTCTAAAAGGCCAGTTCAGCACGTGGCTATAGATGGTCATAGAGCATGAAAGCTATAGACAGGACAGCTAGTGAATTGGTTCACAGCAGGCCAGAGTAAGGCCCTGTGTAGCTCCCTAACACTCAGCTGTTTGGTCTCTACAGGGCCCTTAGCTTGGCTCAGCCATCTTCAGAGAGCCGCTGTGGGGGAGAGGCATCTAAAGTTGGGTCCTGGGGCTAGGAAGTCGGATCCAGGAGCTCCACAGTAGGTAACCTTTGCCCAGCTGTGCACACAAGAGGAATGTCATCCTGTTTAGAGCTGAGTCCTAGGACACGCTGTTCCTGGGGTCCTGACTGCTATGTTCCAAGAGCAGGTGTCAGGAGAGAATTGAGACTCCTGTGGAGACAAATCAAGGAGGCCGCCTGAGCATCAGACAGGAGGGGCTTGAAAGCAATGAGGAGCTCTGTGGGCAGCTGAGTAGATGGACAAGGGCAAGGCAGGAGGGGGACCAGGGTGTGTCCATTTGCGTTTAAGACTCCCCTGTAAGCCAGGCGTGGTGGCACATGCCTTTAATCCCAGCACTCAGGACTCAGAGGCAGGTAGATCTCTTGAGTGTGAGGCCTGGTCTGCAGAGTGAATTTCAGGACAGCCAGGGCTGTGTAGAGAGACCCTGTATGAGATGACCCATCTGGCTTCCAGGATGTACTAGCATCCCACAAGCCCTTACACCGTCCCCTTGCTCTCTCCACTCCCTCTTGCTGGGTATTTGGGCCACAATAGGTAGGTGTGGCCTAGGCTTCCCAGCTGTCTGTGCCTCTACTCAACTAAAGCTGATAGCTGAGAACCACCCAGAACAAGGTCACCATGGTGTGTGACTGGGAGAGCCCCACCTGATGGCCTCCTGGGCCTTCCTGTCACAACCTGCCCCCACATTCCCCCTTATCACAAGTCCTTGGTCTGATAAAGCCAGTGACTCTAGCACGGCTTGGGAAAGCCAGGGTCTGGAGAGAGCACTGTGGGGAAGAGTCACAGAGCCACAGGTGTCTAAGGTCAGAATTCGTTCCTTCCCACATGCCTTCTCCCCAGCTCGGGGCCCCTGAGCACCACTCCAACAATCGACAACCCTATTGCCTTGCAGGTAGAGGAGCCAGGCTGACCCGGAGGACTCAGCTAGATCCCTCCCTGGGACACTCATGAGTCCTTCCTTACTACCCTCTGGAGAGGTGGAGTAGGGACAAGGATCAAGAAGGGACCCTTCCAGAACCCCCCACAACTTGATCTGACCTCGAGTGGTATGATCTAACCCAGTGAAACGATGTTCAGCCACAGAGTGCAGCCGTGGGGTCCCCCAAATAGGAGGCAGGCAACTTGGCTCAGTTGGCTGCCAGGGTCTGCGGCACCCGGGGCATGAGCAGTTTGACATAGACACAACACATGGCAGGCGTGAAGGTACAGCCGGTGTCACTGCCCTAGGACATGATACCCATAAGAGCACAGGCTCCATTTGTACTCCAGGAAAAGGGAAGGAGCTTCGATCTGACCATCAGGCAGCCTAGCCGTTGAGCCTATCCCCTAGGGCTAGACCTGACACCAGTAGACACCATGCTCACACTTACTGGGTGAATTTATGAAAGAGTCTATCCAGTTCCTGTGTGGTCTATGCCTTGGAAGTCAGGTCTACCTCCAGGGCAACATCATATAACAGAAGTTCAATGGAGCTGGAAGTGGAGCTTATCACGGGGCCACTGGCAGAGGGGAAGACCTGGGCATCTTCTGGAATCTTCCAGCCTACCCTTGCCCTTCAGCTAAGCTTATCAATGATCCATGTGGATCCCTGGCTCCTTGATCATGTTAGGCAGGTATGTCCAGGGAAAACTGAGAAGGCCCTGCAGAAAGGCCTACTTAATTAATACCTTCATCACTTCTGCCCAAGACCTGGTCTGAGGCTTTTGCCTGAGTCTCCAACAGGGTGAGAGGGGAGAGGGTATGGGAAGAATCCAGGAGGCAGTACTGTGCAATGGGTGGCACCACTGGCTCCTGTGGGGACCGACTCATCTGTGATCATGCTGTCCCAGAACCAAGAACCTGAATTGTCACCTGCATCCTCCCAGGTGACAATTCTCCACACCCTGGGAGTGGAAGGGGGACCCAGAGTTGACTCCAATGACCTCTTAAGTCTTGCTTCTTTTTGCCCCCTGCTTCTTTTCCACCCCTGACCTATCCCAATATCTGGGGCCCACGAAGACTGATCGCTTGGCTTCAGTTCTCTCAGCTGAGTGTTGAGAGCCCAAGGGAGTCTGTTCTCCTGGATCTCACCAGTGCTGCCTCCAAAATGGGAGTGTCAGAGGGTGACTCTAGATCACCCACCCACTGTGAGTCCCGGAATCGCCTCAGAACCTGGCAGCTTCCGGCCCTATTCTCTTCCCCATACCCAGCTAGTCTGAGGTCTTCAGGAGACAAGGCTGATGTTCTTACGGCTGGGCCCAGGGAAGACAAGTTTGGAAGGACAGAAGATCCTCTTAACGCTGGGAGATGAGCATGTGGGTGCTGGTGGCTTGGCACACTTAGGACCTTGATATTTGACCCTTTAAATGCCTGTGCTTTGGGGATGGAGACATGGATCAGTGGTTAAGGGCACTAGCTGCTCTTCCAGAGGTCCTGAGTTCAGTTCCCACTAACCACATGTGGCTCAGCACCATCTATAATGGGTTCTGATGCCTTCTTCTGGCACGCAGATGCACAGGAAGGTAGAGCACTCACATACTTGTTTTGTTTTTGGTTTTTTGCTTTGTTTTTGTTTGTTTGGGTTTTTTTTGGGGGGGGGGGTGAGACAGTGTTTCTCTGTGTAGCCCTGGCTGTCTTGGAACTCACTCACTCTGTAGACCAGGCTGGCCTCGAACTCAGAAATCTGCCTGCCTCTGCCTCCCAAGTGCTGGGATTAAAAGTGTGTACCACCACTGCCTGGCTTGTTTTTGTTTTTAATGTCGTTGCTTTGATGCACATCAAGAAGAGAGTGAGAACTGTTAACTCATCCATCACAGATCCTCACACCAGTCTTATGAAGCTAGCAGTGGTGTGACCATTGCCTCAGTTGCTGACACTGAGACTCCATGTTGGTCCAAACCCTGGGCCTGCCACCCACCTCACACCCCATGACTTGCCAGGGCTGAGGAGCTAAGCAGGAGTCCTCATACTAAGCATAGGCCACATTGAGTTAATCCCCCCAGGTGAGCAATTTCTTAGAGAAGGAAGAGGGACTTCGGATTGTCTGGGCATGAGGAAGAGGATGGGACCAGAGGGTGCCAGATTCTGAAGTGATTCTGGGCCTGGGCGGGGTCATACGATTCAGAGCCTTCCTCCTGCAGCCCCATTGTAGAGGCAGCACTGGTGAGTCTCAGGAGAACAAACTCCCTTGGACTCTCAACCCCTTAGTGAGCAAAGACAAAAGGAATCAGCCTTCCTGCCTCGGTCAGGCTGGGTGTCTACCAAAGGTAGTGCCGCAGAGGGCCCAGCAGGAGAGGAGCCACAGGCAGGCCATGGTGCTATGGACACAGACGTGTATTGTGTTTGTGTGGGAAGCTGGAAGAGGTTTATTATATCCTTGCCTGCAGGCTGGGCTATACCACCTTAGGTACTGAGGTGATAACCCTTTCCGTGGGCTTGCACATGGGTAGACAGGAGATTCCATAGCAGGGCTGGCATGGGAGCCCAGAAGAATGGCAGCTGCCGGCTACAGGTGACCCCGGGCAGGGCTGAACATGAGTCTCCGTCTCCTAAGCCTGAGTGTAAAAGTTCTGTGGTCTGAACCTTAGCCTGGTTGCTTGTGATCTGGACCTTGGACAAATGATTTCGTTGGTCTGTTTGTTCAGCCATGCCCGCCTTCCCCGTGGCAGCCAGGTGAGCCACACACCTGTGAGGCACTGTAGCAGGAAGTGGAAACTCTTAGCAGTTTTCCATGCCGATTATCTAGAAGTTTCTTTTAATAGCAGTACAGAAAAGGTTCAAACCCTGCCCCATTCTGAGAATCACCTTCATGAAATTTCCCTGCTTCTGAACAGAAAAAAAAAAAAAAAATTGGGGGGCTTACCCAAGAATTGGGGCCTTTGTCACAGCGTGTTGTAAG
This sequence comes from Arvicanthis niloticus, assembly GCF_011762505.2. Classification (NCBI taxonomy): domain Eukaryota; kingdom Metazoa; phylum Chordata; class Mammalia; order Rodentia; family Muridae; genus Arvicanthis; species Arvicanthis niloticus. The sequence continues at coordinate 37,713,349 of NC_047675.1, read as the reverse complement.
TAATGGGCTAATCCCTTCTTTCCCAGGCTAATCTCTAAGTGACTTCAGAGAACAATGAAAACATAGTTCTCCCAGTGAACCAACCAGAGACCCCACTGGAAACCATTCCCTCTGTGGCCTGATCAACACAAAGCATCCACCCACCTGCCGCCCACCCTTCTTCCCCTGTGCACAGGTCTGGAACCCAGCTACTCTGAAGGCTTAGACAGGAGGATCCCAAGTTCACTGCCAGCCTGGGGCTTCTTAGGAGCCATGCTGGCTAGGTCCTGGAGACATGCTGCCCTGGGCTCTTCACCTCCCGTGCGGGCCTCCTAATGTTCCAGAGACACACCCACACACAATGCTTGCCTTGCTCTTCTGATGGCCTAAATGCCACCTCCTCCAGAGATGCCTTCAGTGTCCTCTATGCTCTTAGGCAGACTGTCTGCTTCAGAGTGGGTCCCTGTCCTTTGTGTCAAATAATGATAAAAATAGTTACCTTCTCAGCTCCCTGTGATGTGTATTACACACACACACACACACACACACACACGATGAATGTATGTATATATAAGTATTTACATATATATATATATATATATATATATATATGTTAAATAGGTCAGAGAGGTAAATATAATAATTTGCCCACACCTGCCTGACACCCAACCTGTGCTAAGAACAAACATACCAGAGTCACCAACACCTTGGATGGAACACCAGCGACTATCCGTGTCCCCAACTCCTGTGTTCCTAAATGAATGCTTCCCACTTACACTCAGAGCTACCTGCTTACCAAAACAAATGGGCCCTCTAGTCCCTGGACAGCCCTGGTTCTCAGAAGAGGTCATGGCCATGTAACTCAGACTGGACAATGGAGTGTCTGATGTTTTCTACTTTTTTTTTTTTTTGGTTTTTCGAGACAGGGTTTCTCTGTATAGCCCTGGCTGTCCTGCCACTCACTCAGTAGACCAGGTTGTCCTCGAACTCAGAAACCCACCTGCCTCTGCCTCCCAAGTGCTGGGATTAAAGGTGTGTGCCACCACCGCCCGGCTTGTTCTCCACTTTTCAACTCAGCCCAGGGAAGTCTCCCAGTGTGGCACCTCCATACTTTCTTCTTTCCAGCTGTCTCTTGGTGCCAAAAGAAGCCACCATGCAGATAAGGCAGACCCACAGAATTACAGCCAGCCTGGAACCTACCTGCATAACCTGCCCTGGAATGTCACCATGTGCGTCACTCTTGGTGGCTGCTGTCAGTGCTGTGGAAACCAGACTGTTGCTTTTTTAAGATGTATTTACTTATATTTATTTTTAATTAATTTATTTTCATGTTATGTGCTTTGGTGTTTTGCTTGCATGTATGTCTGTGTGATAGTGTCAGATCTTGGCGTTACAGACAGTTGTGAGCTGCCATGTGGGTGCTGGGAATTGAACCCAGGTCCTCTGGAAGAACAGTCAGTGCTCTTAACCACTGAGCCATCTCTCCAGCCCTGGCTTATTTATTTTTATGTACATGGGTGTTTTGCCTACATGTCTGTCTGTGTACTACATGGGTGCCTGGTGCCAACAGATGCTATAGGATCCTTTGGAACTCGAGCTACAGGCAATTGGAAGCTGCCACGTGAGCACTGGGAATCCAACCTGGTTCCTCCACGGGAGCAGCCAGTGCTCCTAACCGTTGAGTCACCTCTCCAACCCCATTCATTCAAGAGACTTTAAGAAGAATACTTTGTTCCAACTTTTCTTTAGAGAATCTTCAGGTCTTCAGAAAAATCAAATTAGGCTCGTGATCACTCCAATTCACCTAGATTTACCAGCTGTAGCTGGATTTTTTTTTTTTTTTTTTTTTTTTTGGCTACTTTGTGGATTCTTTTATCTTCCACCCTTTCAACCCCCTAACCGTAGGTAGGAGAGAAAAAAAGGATAGAGGGGAAAGGAGATGACAATCTCCTTAGATTACTTCCTGCTGATTAGAGGTGTCAAATACATTGGGGCAGGTTTGATTTTTCATCCTCAGGCCACCTAATTTCTTCTTTTCGCCTCTTTATATATGACTACTCGACAAACCACAACCAGCCAGGCAACCAGCCCCTTCTGTCGGGGGCTCTAGCATTTATACACCGCAGCTGCAGAAACTCGATGCGGGTAACAAGGCCACGCCCCTGCTAGAGCACGAGGCAAATCACAGTCAGCTGCTGTGTCCAGTCTGAAGCAGCTCTACCTCCCACACCTGGGATTAAAAGGAAAACATTCTTATATTATTTCTGTGTGTTTTAAAGAAACCAAAATTCTCACTACAGCCGGCTAACATGTTTTGACACACGTTGATTGATACACACAGATTGACAGTGTCTTACCCCGTAGTCTTGACTGTCCTGGAACGCACATGTGTATCAAGCTGGCCTCAGACTTGTAGCAACCCTCCTGCCTCCCAATGTGCCAGGACAGTGGTTCTCAACTTTTCTAATGCAGCAGCCCTTTGGTACAGTTTCTCACGTGGTGGTGATCCCTAACCATGAAATTATTTTGTTGCTACTTCATAACTCTAATTTTGCTACTGCTATGAATCATAATGTAGATATCTGATATGCAGGATATCTGATATGCACCCTTAAAGGGGGTCAGAACCCACAGGTTGAGAACCACCGTGCTTGGATTACAGGAACACATCAACAGGCTGCACTAGACATATACATTTTGCTGCACTACTTGAGAGTTAGCTGAAGATGTCACCGTTTTGTTTTTTTTTTTTTAAAGCAGAAAGGCTGACGTCAAATGCATGTGCCTCATGTAACAGCTTCTAGAACGATGGGATTTTCAGGCATAGGCCACCATGCCTGGATTCATGGATCATTTTTATTTCATAGGCTAGGAGCAAGTTTGGACACCAGAGGACAACTTGGTAGAATCAGTTCTCCACCGTATATATGGGTCCTGGGACTGAGGTCATTAGACATGGCAACAGGCACCTTTACTGCTGAGCCATTTCACTGGCTTAAAAATACACCCATGTCTTAAGTCTTACAGGATTTTGGTTTGGTTTTGTTTGGGGTTTTTTGTTGTTGTTGTTTTTGTTTTGTTTTGTTTTTTTCCAGTCCTGGGAATCAACCTAGACCTTGTTACCCCGAATCCAGCACTGGGGGACGGGGAGGGCAGTGCCGGAGATCATACCCAGGTTCTCGTGCATGGTGGGCAAAAAGCTGTCTTGCTGAACAACACTCTAGCCCAAATATTAGAAGTCTCACTACAGGATGGGTGGCTGCTTGAATGCACCCTTTGAGAGCAGTTACAAGGGGCTGTAGCTCAGCACTGGAGGACCTGCATAGCCAGTGCAAAAGCACCAGGCCCAGGCTGGAGGCTGGAGCACAGAGCCATCAGAACACTATTAAAAGACAAGACCTTTAAGAGATGATTGGGCCCTAAGGTCTCTTACTCCGATGAAAGGGCCCATTTTGCCGCTCTAGGCCCTTCCACCCTTCTTCTGGTGGAGACCTGCAAGGTCTTCTTTCCCGGGGCTGTCTTCGACTCAAATTCACCAAATCAACTGGCACCTTGATCTTGAACTTGCAGCCTCTGGAACAGGGCAAAACTCAATTTCTGTTTGCTAGAAGTTGTCTGTGTTATAAATCAGGTGCGCTATGCCAAGCTGCCATTTTTGAGCAACGCAGCTTACATCACGCAGCTTACCCCGCGGCCAGGTGTGACCCATTTCCACCGATGCGGGTTGAACGACATGCACGACCCTTAAAAGGTCCCAGCCAGCCCAGGTTACTCTGTGTCTTATTTATTCTGTTTCCCGTCTCCGTCTCTGTCTAATTCTCTCTCGTGCTCCCGCTCCGAGACAGCCTTTTGCTCTCTCACAACCTCTCTCTTAGATCATCTTAGCAGCATGAGACACCTTGGCCCCTAGCCTGCCAAGGTACCTTTCGCCACTTTAAGAGTCGGGACATGGGTACCCTGTTTTGGCAGCACAAGCCGGATGCAAGAACAAGTTAACACAAGTGGGACATCCTGCCGGGTTGTTTGGGGGAAAAGGGGTTATATTGGGCGATCTCTCTCCTAAATCAGAAATAAGAAGACCGGGAAGCTGTGGTGGTTTGAATAAGTAATGGCTCCCAGAGGCTCATTCATATATTTGAATATGTAGTCATCAGGGTAGCGGTACTTGGGAGTGACTAGGAGGTGTGGCCTTGCTGGAGTGGGTGTGGCCTTGTTGGAGGAAGTGTGTCATTGGGAGTGGGCTTTGAAGTTTCAAAAGCCCGAGCCAGGCCCACCTGTTTCACTCACTTCCTGTTATCTGCCTGCAGATCAAGACTAGGTAGGGCTTTCAGCTCCTCCAGCACCGTGTCTGTCTGCATGCCACCATGCTGCCCATCATGATGGACTGAACCTCTGAAACTGTAAGCCAGCCCCAATTAAATGTTTTCTTTTATAAGACTTGCTGTGGTCTTGGTGTCTCTTTACAGCAGTAGAAGACTGATTAAGACAGAAGCCTTCGCTAGGTGTGGCGTGCCAGCCATTTTGGCCAACGTGGTGATTGGAGTTTGTTACTGCTCTGCTTCCTGGGTCTGGCTGCTCTGAGGGGGCCAGGGTTCTGATTTTACACATTGTTCCTTTCAGTCACAGTCCATACATTGTTTCTCAGCAAACTATGGGCAAGGAGGTGGAAAGCTGGGTTCATTCCCCGGTCTCCTGAGAGATGGGGACCCAATGGGGGCCAGTTCTGAGAAGATTTTATATCTCCCCTGAAGCCTCTAATCTGGGTGTGCTTGGAAGCTTTTATACAGAGGAAGGTTGGCTTCCTCAGAGGGGGAGGAATGTCGGTGTGGCAAGGGACACAAAGGTCATCGAGCCTGCAGCAAATGCCTTCACCCCATGGGAAGAATCTGCACTCTTTTCACATTTATTTAATGTGTATGAGTGTTTTGCTTATATGTATATGTGTGTACAAGTGTGCCTGGTATTCTAGAGACTGTCCTTGGAAGAAGGCTTGAGATCTCACCTGGTACTGGAGTTATAGATGGTTATGAGCCACCATATGGACGCTGAGAATCAAACACAGGTCCTCTGGAAGTGAAGCCAGTGCCCTTAACTGTAGTGGGTCGGTCTGATGCTGTTTGTATTCTAATTCTAATGCTAAATACTGCCTGTCACTTGAATCCTAAAGTACCCCCGGTGAGGCTGTGGAAAACTTGCACCCCGAGATTTAACTGGTCACTAAAAGGCTAGAGCCTGTGAGTGGGCGGCAGAGGGGGAAAGGTGAGATTCGAGGATCGAGTGAGGGGTTGCAGGGAGAAAGAAGGCAGAAGAAAGGAGACGGAGGTGAGGGAGGCCGCCGTGAGAGGAGATGGACCACATGGTCAGGAGAAACAGCAAGTGACAAGGGACTTTATAGCTGGGGAATAAGTCAATAGAGCTCCAAACCTGCCCAATCTAGGCTTATGGTTTGTAAATAAAATACCTGGATTTAGCCAGAATTACAAATTCATTTTACACTTAACTGCTGAGCCAGTTCTGCACAGATTAGGTCGGGGCTTTTGTTTGGTTTTGGTTTTGGTTTGTTGGTTGATTTAGACAGGATGACACTATGTCAACCTGGCTGGTCTGGAGCTTGCAGTGTAGACCAGCCTGGCCTCAAACTCAGAGATCTGTCTGCCTCTACCTCCTGAGTACTGGAATCAAAGGCGTGCACCACCATGCCAGTCTTCAAGACTTATTTTATTTTTTGGTCATGGACCTAGCCTTTAACCTAGCCACTTCTCCAACCCCAAACTTCTTTTGATCACTCTGAACAGAAACTCTGCCCACTGAACCTAACATCCAATTTTAGTTTTTTTTTTTTTTTCTGTAGTCCCTGCTAACATATGATTCCCTATGGGAACATCACGTTCCCATATTTCTATAAGGGACTCATATAACCTCCTTTGTCTTTCTGTTTTCATGACTTAACTACAGTGGTTGGTGGCTACATTGCATTCCTTCTCATAACTGAATAATATTCAATTATGCATTTAGTCTATATTGTGTGCATCCAGCCACTCATTGGTTAATTGGCTACTGCTGGCTGTTTGTGAACACGGCTGCTGTGAACATCCGTGTGTGACTGTTTGTTCAAGTCCTTGCTTTTGAGGATTTTTTTTTCCCCATGGAATTGTTAGGTCATTAAACGATGCTATTTTTAGCTTTCTGGGAGCTTGTGAACTTCTCCTCGACAGCTGTTCCATCCTTATTCCTCCCCCATCTCTCCAGCATTCCTTCCTTCCTGTGTTTTCTTTTTCCTTTTTTTTTTTTTTTTTTTTTTTTTTTTTGAGACACTCTATCAACCAGCTACATCTGCAGAACCATTTTTGTGGTTTAAATTATAGGCTAGTCATGGCGGGCTCATGCCTCTAATTCCAGCATGGAATTTAAGGCCAGCATGGGCTATATGATAAATTCTCAGTCAGCCTGGGCTACAGACTGAGATCCTGCAGGTATCCTAGTAGCCAGGAAGTGATGCCTCACACGGCTCTGCTTTGCCCTTTGTCCTCCTTGGTGGCCTTTCCCATCTTTTCATGTAATCATCAGGCTACCCTGGGCTACATCATGAGTTCCAGGCTAGTCTTAGTTACAGTCTGGTCTCCAAAAGCCAAAACAAAAATCTCCAAGTAATTGGAGGAGGATTTCTGTTTGGTTGAGTCCAGCAACACCCCTGCCTCTACCTCTTGGCATGTTGGAATTACAGTTATCAGATCAGAAAACATTGAATTTATGTTCAATGTTTGCATGCATGTACGAGCACCAGGTCTGTGCCTGTAATGCGAGGGCATTACAATGGTAAGACAATGGTAAGCCGCAGGTAACCGTAACTGAAGTTATGGACAATGGTAACATGTGGGTGTTGGGAATTGAACCCAGGTCCTCTGAAAGAGCAGCAGTGCACTTAACTGTTGAGCTATCTCTCCAGTCCCCAAGCCGGCATTATTTGGAGAGTCACAGCAGGATAGATAGAAAAGGGCTTTAACAAAGCTATTGTTACAGAGGTGGGCGAAGCCTGTGGAAGCCAGCAAAAGCTAGTGAAATGAGCAGGAACACATGCCCCGAATGCTGAAAGGGACAAGGTTAGAGGTCATTATAGGACACAGAAACAATGGCTAGATAGTACAGAGGACCTCCTAAGGAGAGAGAGACAGCCACCTACAGCCCTCTCAGGAGCCAGAGAATAGATCCTCTTTTCTCCTGAGGCAAGCCAGCCTTACCCAGAGTCTGGTTGAAGTCTTTCACCAGCTGGGAGTCTGAGAATCCCAGCACAACAGACTCTGTAGAAGTTGCCTACAGAGACAACCTCTCTTTATATGGGATGTTTCAGAGGAGGATATTAAAATAGGAGTGACTGGTAATGAAGGCCACGTGTACATGGACCTCCCCAGCAGTGAACCTGCAGTTTTCTAGGAATCTCTAAAAGAAAGAAAGGAAAGGAAAAGAAAGAGAAGAAAATCCCATTTACAGTAAGAGACATGAGACATGTCCCAACTCCCTTGTGCAACCCTTGTGACCCATGGCTTTATCTTATCAGATTGCAACCTTGTCCAAGGTACCCTTTAATCTCACTTATCAAGAAGAAGAAGAAGATAGAGAAAAAGAGAAGAGAGACTCCACGGTAGCCCTTTGGGATGTAACCTAGAGTCTCTTCTGTCTGGAGCCAGACAACCCTTGTCCTCGACTCTGGGATGAGTAGCTCTCACAGAAGCCAGATGAGCCAATAATTTGGGAGCTGCTTTTGTCTTCTGCTCTGGAAAAATCCCCTAGGCACGGAAAGTCCAAATGGGGCCACCTGCTTGAAAAAGCTGGCGAGAGAAGTATAGCATTTGCTAGGTTTCAGTAAGTCACTCTGGCTTGGAGCTGAAGCATGGATTCCTCACATCAAAGTGGCTAAGGGTCACGCCCCTGGACAGCTGCACAGATGCTACAACGGGAATAAAGCCCTAGCAGCAGCTGGAGAGCTGCTGGCCCAGGGTCTGCAGGACCCTCCCAGGGTGACCTGACTGTTACTCTAGCTGCTGAAGAGCTGAATGTCCTGGAGAGACATCTGCTCACAAGGAACCTGTGAGTTAAAGACTAAAACAAATTCAAATGAACAGCTTTGCTTCAGAAGGCCTAGGGACACGTGTCCCGTGACTCAGACTCAACTCTGCTACTGTCTTGCAGCCTTGATGACCAAAGGGCCTCAGGGCCTTAGATGAAGCCTCCTCTACAGTTCCTGCCTCCTCCCCCACCCTCCTTTCAACATTTTTTTTTAACACATGATCTCCAACCCAGGCTACCTACAAACTTGCTATGTAGTCCAGGCTATCCTCTAAATATTTTATTTTTATTTCTTTGTCTCTCTGTGTGTGTCTGTGTGGCTGAGTGTGGCTGTGGCTGTGTCCAAGAATGTGCACTTATGTGTATACTCAGAAGGCAGAAGAGAGGGTGTCAGATCCCCTAAAGTTAGAGCTACAGGTGTTACAAACCACTGGACAAAAGTGCTGGGAATAAAACTCTGGTCCCCTGGATAAAGAGCAAATGCTCCCTAACTACTGAGCCATCTCGCCAGTCTCTTATATAATGGTTGAAAAGCCATAGCTGAGATTGGGGATAGTCCCTAGGCTAACCTCAATCTGTAGGTCTCTGTATCCATAGTGCTGGGATCATAGGCATGTGTCACTATAGCCGCCCTACTGCCTTGCTGTCACCTGCCCGGACTGCAAGGCCTGTGTAGCACCCTCTGCAACAGCTGCAGTCCCACCACCAAAATCCTTAACTTGTCCCTCTTGTCTCTGCTTCATAGTCTTATTGAGTTAGTGTCCCCTCTTGTCTCTGGCTCCTCTGCCCATACAGGCAGGGGCACCATTTCACCGGCCTCAGCCCCACACCTGAGGCAAAAATATAACTTCGTTTTACAGAAGCAAAGCTCTGGGCTAGTGAGATGGCTCAGTGGGTAAAGGAGCTTGCCACCAATCCTGAAAACCTGAGTCCAATCCCTAGGACCCATGTGATAGAAGGAGAGAAGTGACTCCTACAAGGTGCCCTTTGACCTCCACATGTGCACCATGCCATGCATGTGTGCCAATCCCTATAAGGAAGCAATTTTTTAAAATGTGTGTTGGTGGGGCTCGAGAGATGGCTCAGTGGTTAAGAGCACTGTCTACTCTTCCAGAGGTCCTGAGTTCAATTCCCATCAACCACATGGTGGCTCACAACCATCTGTAATGGGATCTGATGACCTCTTCTGGTGTGTCTAAAAACAGCTACTGTGTATTTATAATGAATGAATGAACGAACGAATGAATGAATGAATGAATGAATAAAAATGTGTGTTGGTGTTTTGCCTGCAGATCTGTCTATCCCTCACATGCATGCAGTGCCAAAAGAGACAGAAAGAAGGAGTCAGATCCCCTTGAACCAGGGTTTCAGACTGTTGTGAGCTGCCATGTGGGTGCTTCGACTCAAACCTGGGTCCTCTGGAAGAGCAACCAGTGCTCTTAATCCTTGGGCCATTACTCCAGTGCAGTAAATAAATCTTTTTGAAAAGAAATGTTATACAAAGAAATGTTATACAAAAAAAAAGGTTATACAAAATGTTATACAAAGACAAAGACTATCTCTCTCTCTCTTTCCTCTTTCTTTTCATTCTCCTCCTTCTCTTCGTTTGAGACAGGCTCTCATGTAGCCTAGGCTAGCCTAGAATGCACTATGTAGCTAAGAGGGACCTTGAACTTCTGATTCTCCTGCCTCTACTTCTGGAATGCTCAGATTATAGTGTAGACCAGCAAGTCTGATAGGTGAGGCAGTGGGAGCTGGACCCAGGGCCTCATGTGTATTAGGCAGGCACTCCCCTGACCACAGCGGCCTCACAGGGGTCCTGCCCTGTTGCCTGCACTCATTCTTGCTTGTCTTCTCCATACTTAGACTGTTTGGTGGGACTGGAGACAGGGTGATCCTTGGATAGTCCTGATTGGCCATGTAATCCTTTGTTTTAAATGAGTGAACGAATTTGTGGTCATGGACTATCAGCTCATGTGGAGAACCCGCCAGCCACCATCTCCTTTGAGTCCATCCTGGGACTTCCTTCAGCTAAGAGTTGGGAAGCCTTTCTGTGTCATCAGGATGGGCACTGAGTCTCCTAGCCCACCTCCCAGAAAGTCTGCATGAGCAGGGCTCTGCAGTGCGCATGGTTCTGTTCCAGAAGGGCTCTTGCCCACGGTGCCTTGGGGGATGCTACAAGGTGTCCTGGGGCATTACCAATGTTCATGGGCACTGTTAATCAGGGCAGCTGTCCTTTTCCCATGGGTTGAGCGTTACAGGCTAAGAGCCAAGCAAGACTACGATAAGGAGCTTGGCCCCCCACTTCCATCCAAGGTCTCTGGATAACAGGGAGGGGAGCTCTTGGACCTTCCTGGTTGGGTAGGATCATAGGGATTGGGCAGGGCTTCAGGACCCTAGGAGACATAAAAGAGCCTCAGAGTAGGCAAGCCTCATTCCCTAGACCAGCACCATGGCATTCCTTTGGCTCGTGTCCTGCTTCGCCCTTGTGGGGACCACCTTTGGTAAGTGCTGGGGCTCAGCTGGCCTAACCAGGCATTATTAGAGGGGGAAGGGCAGAGCGGGGTTTATCTTGAAATAGCTGATCTCCCACCCTTCCTGTTTGAACCTTATCTAAGGACCAGTACCCTGAAGCCTCAGGGAGGACAGAAGTCCTTCTAGGACTCTCTGGGCTTATGCCCTGCTTCAGGCGCAAAAAGACATGCCTGGGTCCAGCTGTGGTCTCTAGATCCAGATGTGGCTCAGGTAGGGGGCGCTATGGCAGCCCAGCAGGAGCGGGCTGGCAGATGCCAAGCCTTTTGTTTTCTTTCTATTTGCCTTTATGTTTTATTGTTTGAGACAGGATCTCACTCTGTAGCCCAGGTTAGCCCGGAGTTTACTATGTAACCCAGGCAGGTTCAGACTTAGAGCAATCCTCTTACCTGGGCCTCCTGAGTGCTTCAGTTAAAGACTTATGCTGCCACATCTAGCTTACCATTTTGCTTTTCATTTATAAAAAGAAGGAAAAACAAAAGGGGGAGAGATTAGCTAGAGGTTGGGGTACACGCCTGTAGTCCTAGCAATTAGGAAACAGGTACTCCTTACAGAGACAGGGTCTTTTGTAGTCTATCCTGATCCTCCTGCCTCCATCTCCCAAATGCTAGGATTATGGCATATTCCACAGTCAAGTTCAGAGGCATCTCTCACCGCCACCACTGCCATTTGGTTTGTTTGTTTGTTTAAAGATTTGTTTATTTATTTTATGTATATGAGTACATCATTGCTCTCCTCAGACACACCAGAAGAGGGCATCAGATCTTATAGATGGGTGTGAGCCACCATGTGGTTGCTGGGAATTGAATTTAGGACCTCAGGAAGAGCTGTCAGTGCTCTCAACCTCTGAGCCATCTCTCCAGCCCCCACCATTTGTTTTTTATTGCTGCTGTTTATTTTACCCTGCAACACTCACTGTCTTACCCCGTTGTTCAGCCTGGCAACTCCTGGGCTCAAGCAATTCTCCTGCCTCAGCCTTCAGAACAACTGAGACTACAGGCATTTGGCGCTAATCCAGCCTCAGATACTTTGTTAAGAATGATAACCCAGATTCAGCCTAGAGCTTCCGGCTGCTCCCTCCCTGGTCCCGTTCTGAGTCATTTCTCTCCAGGCTTACACAAATGTGCTACATAGTTATAAATCCATAAGCAAAGAGCCTTAAAGTTACATAAATAGTAGTTGGCTCTGTCGGTTTTACAACATGCTCTTTTTCCACTCAGAACGTGTAAGATCCAGCCATGTCACTATGGAGACCAAGCTTGCTCACTTAAATACACTGCGCTGTGAGAATGCATCACTCTCGTTTCTCATCTTTTGGCTAGTATAAAATAGATGACTGTGACTTTGTGGGGGTATTTCAGTCATCAGTGGAGAATCTTTTCCATTTCCTAGTCTCTGTGCTGAAGAGAGACAGGTGCTGGCCCCTTGTGGGGGTCAAAGGACTTCAGAAGTGGAGAGGCTGGTCACGGGGGCCACTGTACAACCAAACCGTGAACATCCCCCAGCCACTATAGCAAGTGTATCCTAGCATGCCCAGGATGCCTGACCACGCCCTCTGCTCGTCTCCCTCTTCTGTGATGTGTTCTTTCATGGAGTAGAGTCTGAGCCCTCTTTTTCTTCCTCTTTTCTTTCTTTCTTTCTTTCTTCCTTTCTTTTTTTAAAAATTGAAACAGAGTCTCATTATGTACCCGTTTCTGGCCGCCTGGAACTCTCTATGTAAATCAGGCTGACCTAAAACTCAGAGATCTCCCTGCCTGTCTCCTGAGTGTTGAGATTAAAGAAGTGTATTGATACACCTAGAACAAAGTCTAATCTTTTATAAATTAAGGAACAAAGTTGGTCAGTAGTGGTGTCCTCCTTTTAATCCCAGCACTGGGGCGGCAGAGGCAGGGGATCTCTGAGTTCGAGGCCAGCCTGGTCTCCAGAGTGAGCTCCAGGACAGCCAGGGCTACACAGGGAAACCCTGTCTAGGAAAAAAAGTTGGGGAGGGGGAACCAAATGTCACATGACAAATAGCTATTGAAATAGGCAGGTACCACAGAAATGGCCGGCCTGGCGGTTGAGCCAGACAGCCTGGTGGTCCGGCTTGTTTTCTGTTCCTCCTGCTGTGACATACCTGGTTGGGGGCAGCTGTGCCTCTCTCCATCCATGGGAGGATAACTGGGGTCAGCAGGGTCTGTATGAGGGACCCCTAAGCCAAGAGGGTGAAGGGGAGCCAGATGTTTCCAGAGGAGGTGGTATGGTCTCAGTGGGGTCCTGGGTTGGCTGAGGAGTTCTATCCACAACATGACTACTATTATCTCCCCAGGCTGTGGGGTCCCTGCCATCCAACCTGTGCTGGCCGGTCTGTCCAGGATTGTCAACGGAGAGGATGCTATTCCTGGCTCCTGGCCCTGGCAGGTGTCCCTGCAGGTGAGAGGAAGACTCTGGGAACATGAGGGCCTGTACTGGGGTGCTGCCAAGGTGGGAGCCATTGACCTTACTTTTCACCCTCCCCAGGACAACACTGGCTTCCATTTCTGCGGAGGCTCCCTCATCAGCGAAGACTGGGTGGTCACTGCTGCCCACTGCGGAGTCAAGTGAGTCCCAGGCTATGTCGGGGTTCTGCTTCCAGCTTTATTTGTGGATGGGGCAGGGATCAGACCCCTCTTCATCTTCACCCCATGTGTCTCAATGCCCAGGACATCCGATGTGGTGGTGGCCGGGGAGTTTGATCAGAGATCCAATGAAGAGAACGTCCAGGTCCTGAAGATCGCCAAGGTACACAGGCTGCCAGCCGGGGGAGCAAGCCCAGGAAGGAGAAGCCCTTAGCTCCTTAAAGGACGGGAGCACAGTGGAGCTGGGACTGGTCTTAGAATTCTCTTTCTGGGTCTGTTCTGATGGGGCTAAAAGGAAAGAAGCTTGTCCCCTGGAACATGGCAGAGCCCAGGTCCCACCCCCTCCCCAAGTCTTAGCTGAGTTTCTTGTCCCCACAGGTTTTTAAGAACCCCAAATTCAATATGTTCACTGTGCGTAATGACATCACCCTGCTGAAGCTGAAAACTCCTGCCCAGTTCTCTGACACTGTGTCTGCCGTGTGTCTGCCCACTGTTGATGACGACTTCCCTCCTGGGACAGTGTGCGCCACCACTGGCTGGGGCAAGACCAAATACAATGGTGAGTGTGGCCTTGCTGCAATGGGAGCCCAGATGGCAGGCTCTTCCAGCTGTGACCCCCTCTGTCTGTCTGTCTTCCTTCTTTTTAAAAAAATAAATAAATAAATTTATTTTTGTTCATATGAGCACACTGTTGTTGTCTTCAGACACACCAGAAGAGGGCATCATATCCCATTATAGATAGTTGTGAGTCACCATGTGGTTGCTGGGAATTGAACTCAGGACCTCTGGAAGAGCAGTCAGTGCTCTTCACCGCTGAGCCATCTCCCCAGGCCCTTCTTCCTTCTTTCCTTCTTTCTTTCCTTCCATCCTTTCTTTATTTTGCTCTAAATTTCAACGATAATACATCTTTACATTTCTTTTCTTTCTTTTTTTTTTTTTTTTTTTTTTGGTTTTTTGAGACAGGGTTTTTCTGTGTAGTCCTGGCTGTCCTGGAACTCACTTTGTAGACCAGGCTGGCCTCGAACTCAGAAATCCGCCTGCCTCTGCCTCCCAAGTGCTGGGATTAAAGGCGTGCGCCACCACCGCCCGGCCTATCTTTCCATTTCTTAATTGGAATCTGTTAATTAAAGCTGGGCAGAGTGGCACACTTTAATCCCCAGCACTTGGGAGGCAGAGGCAGGCAGAGCCTATGAGTTCTGGGCCAGCCAGTGCTACATAATAAGATGCTGTCTGAAAAAAAATTTATTAACTAATAATCTATAAAATTAACAATTACTATGTGTCAGTTAAGACTTAATATTTAAGACTCATCCAACACAAACAAAGCGTTGCTGATACGATGGGGCTTGAAGGAAGCCCTCAGCTCAACAGGGAGGATTCTCTCAGCGTCGGGACCTGATTGTATATCCCTTAAACAGGGTGGGACCCGCACTCTCTTGAAAAAAATTTTATACACCCACTACCCGTGGCCACAAGGTCCAGGCCCTGCCTGTGATGGAACCTAATGGCAGCTCTCCCTGCCGATTCCTGAAAGAACCCATGGTGGTATCCCGTAGGCTGATAGGCCTAGGGGCTCTGACTGCATTCCCTCTCTCCCTGCAGCCCTCAAGACCCCTGACAAGCTGCAGCAGGCAGCCCTGCCCATCGTGTCCCCTGCTGAGTGCAAGGAATTCTGGGGTTCCAAGATCACCGATGTGATGATCTGCGCAGGCGCCAGTGGCGTCTCTTCCTGCATGGTACAGCTTCCTACCCCTGACCCACTCACAGACCTGCCTAACCTGATCAGGCTAGGGGAAAACACAGGGACCAGGAAAGGATGGGCTGAGGCTAACAGACACCCCTAGGAAGCACCTCTGTCCAGACTGGCTCTGTACTGCCTGTACGGAACCCACCCTTCCCCTGTGAGCTGTGTCTCTTACTCACAGAGGGAAGATGGCTGTGTAGGTCTCCCCCAAGAGTACAAGAGCACAGTTGGGGGTGTCAGTGAACCCCAAGGAACTGCCCTACACTTTGCCTCGCACCCAGGTCAGGCTTGAAGAGTCCTTTATCTTTCTCTTCAGGGTGACTCTGGTGGCCCCCTCGTCTGCCAGAAGGATGGAGTCTGGACCCTGGCAGGCATTGTGTCCTGGGGCAGCAGTGTCTGCTCCACTTCCACTCCTGCCGTGTACGCCCGAGTCACAGCCCTCATGCCCTGGGTTCAGCAGATCTTGGAAGCCAACTGAGTCCATGGTTCTTGCCTTCTCCCACTTCAAGCATCTCAATAAAATCATCTAATTAGAACACTGGCTCTCTCTGTGTCTTTGTGGTCCAGAGGACAGAAGACTGGAATGATCCCTGTCATCTACCAAGGGGACAGATTACTGGCCCCTCCCTTTAAGCTACATATACCCTGATGGCCCTTCTTTCTGCCTCCCCGCTTTGCTTCTTAGAACCCCACCCTAGGTCAGAACTCAGATTACATCTATTAGAACCAGCTAGAAGCACAGGGCTCTCTGGAAGGCAGTAGTCCTTGGCCAGACTATATCATCCACAGCCCCGAAGGGTCAGACATCTAATGGTGGTGAGCCTTGTTCTGGAGACACACTTCTGTGCCTTTAGGCTCCTGTGCCCGTGCCCCATATCCTAACAGCATCCTTCCTGCTGCAGACGGCACCCCTGCTTTTGTTCCAGATTCACTCGCTCTGAGCTCTTCCTCCCGGCTCTCAGTTTCTGGTTGTTAAAACATCACTCTATGGCTTCCACACTCTCACCCCTCCCTGTTCGCCCCTCCCTGTCCGCAGTGTTTTCTGCCCTTGGGGAGTTTAGATTGCCCGACTTCAATCTCTCTGCCAGGTTTCAGATGGAATGGCTCCCCCTTGCGTCAGGGCTGCCTCCTGTAAGGGTACCTGACCTCAGCGGCAACGCTCAATGCTGTTTATTGGAGAATGACCAAGTCTTTTTTTTTTTTCCTTTTTTTGGTTTTTTCGAGACAGGGTTTCTCTGTGTAGCCCTGGCTGTCCTGGAACTCACTCTGTAGAACAGGCTGGCCTCGAACTCAGAAATCCTCCAGTGCTGGGATTAAAGGCATGCGCCACCATTGCCCGGCTGACTAAGTCTCATCTCAGTCTTATACCTTTCTCGAATATTCTTCAGTAGAATACCCCTCCCCCACCCGCCTGTCATGTAAGGCCCTAGTGTTACTGTTCACACAGAGTGCACTGGGTAAATGTTTATTCCTTTACCAGTTTTAGACATTTTTTCCTTTACCGATTAAAAAACGTTATCACATTCATTTAGTGTGCAAGTGCACACGTGTGTGGGCATGTGGAGGCCAGAGGGGAGTTTCCTGGGGCCAGATCTCTCCTTTCAAAAAGTGGGTCCTGGGAATTGAACTCCGGTCATCAGGGTTGGCAGGACGTGAGTTACTGGGCTATCTCACTGTTCGATCTCTCTCTCTCTCTCTCTCTCTCTCTCTCTCTCTCTCTCTCTCTCTCTCTCTCTTTCTCTCATCTATCTATCATCTATGCTTTCAAACTCTGCTCGGCTTGAACCATTGATGTTAGGTTCTGTGTATTTGCTGCTCTAGGGTCAGAACCTGGGGCTTGTGACCATCAGGCCAGTGCTCTCTCTGAGCCATGTCCCTGTCCATTGCTTTCTTCTGTGCTCTATCCTTGGTTGAATTCTTGTATGTATGTGAGATGGCTCAGTGCTTGTCCCACAAGCCTGATGATCTGAGTTACACCTGGGGACCCACATAAACAGGAAGGAGAGAACCAATTCCACAGAGCTGTCCTCCAACCTGTACAAGAATGTGCTGACATACATGTGCTCCACCCCCCACATACACACATGCAATAAAAATAAACCGAATTTAGCTGGGTGTGGTGGTGTTCACCTTTGATCCCAGCACTTGGGAAGCAGAGGCAGGTGGATTTCTGTGAGTTTGAGGCTAGCCTGGTCTACAATGCAAATTCTAGGACAGCCAAGGCTACACAGAGAAACTCTGTCTTTAAAGAAAAAAAACAAAAATTAATAATAATAAATAATAAATACAGAACTTAAAACATCCAAAAAGTTGTTTTTTTTTTCAAACCTGTTTCAGAAAATTTCTCAGCCACCCCCTTCCCAAATCTGCTGCCTTAGGGACTCTGCAAATATATATGATAATGGATTAAATGATGGTGTAATTATGCATATAAAAACAGGATAAATGATAGCTACCAGGGGCATTTCATCTTTGTGCCTGGAACTTATAAATGCTATTTTGTAAGGAAAAAAGTCTTTTTTGTTGTTGTTTGGTTTTGAGACAGAGTCTTGTATGTATCCCAAGTTGGCTTCAAACTTTCTATGTAGCTAAGGATGGCCTTGAATTTAAAAGGAAAAGATTTTATTTTCTTTATGGGAGGTGGGAGGGAGCCCAGGGAAATGAGGGTGGGTCCTAATGGACTTCAGAAGAGGGTGTCAGATCCCCCAGGGCTGGAGTTCCAGGCAGTGGTTAGCTGCTGGATGTGGGTGCTGGGAACCAAACTCAGTTCTTCCGAAAGAGAAGCAAGCAAGCTCTCTTAACCTTGAGTCATAGCATCAGCCCCAACCATGAACTCCTGCTTCACCTAAGCTCCCCAAAGACTGGCTTGTGCCACCATGCCGCGTGCATGTGGTGCTAGGGATAGAACCCAGGGCTTCGTGTATGATAAGCAATACATCAAACACTGCCAGGCTTGATTGTACGATATGATTCCATTATAGAACTTGACATGAGTAGACCGGTTTGAGTCCTAAATCCAACCACAAGGCTCCTGAGAGAAAGGCTGAGGGAGGTGACACACAGACAAGGT